>NC_138768.1:530113787-530421287 GCF_965119305.1 Pelophylax lessonae | reverse complement strand
TCTGGGTCTCCAAACTGGGCACATGGCCTGAGCTTGCCCTTTACACCTTGGAGGTGCTGGCCTGCCCTGCAGCCAGTGTATTATCTGAACGTGTATTTAGCACGGCTGGGGGCGTTATCACAGACAAGCGCAGCCGCCTCTCCAGAGCCAATGTGGACAAGCTCACGTTCATTAAAATGAACCAGGCATTGATCCGACAGGACTTGTCCGTACCTTGTGAAGAATAGACATGTATTCCGGCCTTACCCAGCCATTGTTGTATTTTTGATCTTTCTCACTCTTTTGGGGTGTACCCTAATTTAAAAAGAAATTTAAAATTAAAAACAAAAACCAGTGTTGGCTACCTCGTCCTCCTCCACCGCCGTTTCCACCTACCCCGCCACATCCACAGCCACCTCAACCTCCTACTCCATATGGGCCTCGTCCTCCTAGATCAAGATGATTATTTTTTATTTTTATGTTTTTTATGTTATTTTAAGTAATTTCCCTATCCACATTTGTTTGCAGAGCACGTGCCATGCTCTTAAGAAGATTTTGCTGCCATTTGCAGCCCTCTAGCCCTTTCCATGTGTTTTTTAGAGTCATTTTAGTGCTCAAAAGTTCGGGTCACCATTGACTTCAATAGGGTTCGGGATCGGGGTAAAGTTCGGGTTAAGGTCAGGTCACGAACTCTGACTTTTTTTTCAAGTTCCGCTGAACCCGCCGATCCCGGACATCCAGGTGTTGGCTCAACTCTAGATATAAGATAATGTGGTTTATTAAAGGATAATGCCAGTAAAACAACACTAAAATGCACATACATTCAAGATTACCAAAACCCCAAAAACCTAAACCAGGGAACAAACATGGGTTACAGTGATCACAATAAATAAACTGAACCAGATAACTAATATAATGATATACAGATGGTAGGGTAAGACTAAAGGGTGGTCGGTATCAGAGCCAAGGTCATACACAGAGGATCAAGCAGAAGGAGCAGGGAACAAGCTAGAACTGGGAAAGGGTACACGGCATCAGGAACAACCTGGCGGGCATGAGGCACATAGATCAGGGGTATGTGGCAAAACACCAAGGCAAGATGGAGAAGCAGAGGAGGGACTACATATGCTCCCGGCAATAAGCTTCAGGTGATGACTAATTGCTAGGAACTTCTGGATGCTGAGAGACAACTGCTGGTGGACACTGGAACTACATCTTACAGGTCTTGGAGCCACGTTGCCACCAGCAGGTGAACTCATTCCTGACATAATGGCTTTTGATTATGGTTTACAATGGGCAATCAGAGCCAGTCTGACAGTTCCCCCTCTAAGGAGCATAACAGTTTGATAATTAAACATACATGCAGAGAAGCCAAAAACTTACCTTTTTTTTATACTGTCTATTTTCCTGCTTTTCCACCTTTGCCCAAGATATGTAGCACTACCCCCAAAGGAACCTAAATGTTCACCCTGTGTGTGCAGCCAGGTGAGAGGCATTTCTACGGGACAGCCAAAAACCAGCATTTGTAACAGTCATTCACAGGCAGAGAACAGTCAAGGGAATTGTTGTTTTTGTATTTATTAGGGGATTTTAACTTGGATGGGGTATATGAAAGGTCCAGGACTCCATTAATCCATAGTCTTCATACATTGAGGACTCTGTCACTTTAAGTAATCTTCAGACTGCACAAGAGAAACCTCTCCTATGTGACGCAGTCTCTTTCACAGCAAAACTTCACATACACTGCAGCAACTGTATTTCCACTCGTCTTCACATCCCACAGTGTATTACAGTTCTCCTATAGCAAGGGGTGTGATCCCTGGGATCTCTGGAAACTAGCTGGGCCCTATGCCTGGCTGTTTCTATCCCCTCTTCTGTCTATAGAGGTTCAAACAAACAGATGCCCCACTTTTACTGATCCATCTTTCTAAAGGGGATGGCTACTCACAGTACAGCTTGCTGGGGTTCCTGCTCTTCACCAGCCATCCCGACAGTGGACTGAAACAGAGGTGGTCACCTCAACCACACCTCAACCACACATCAAGCCACCACACATCGGGCCCCCTCCTGGCTCTGCATTCTATCATTCCATCTCTCCACACAACTCTCCCCATATGGCAGGCCACAGCAGTATTTATGTGGTGCCCTCTCCATCAAGCTCTCAGGTTGTAATTGGCAAGGGCTCCTACAATACTGCCAAGCGGTGGGCTCTCTTCCCTGTCAGTCAGTCCCTGGGGAAACCCTGGAGATCTCTACCCAGGCTGCTAAAGGGAACCCAGAAAAGCCAGACCACCTAGGTCTACCCTACCTACCAAAAAGCAAAGCGATTACCTATTCACAGAGAATAGTACCTTCAGGGTGCTACATTCACTCCCAGCAAGAAAATGCTCTTGTCCTCATAGGGCATATTTTAAAATCAGCTTCTGAGCCTAGAAGCAGGCATCCTGTACCTGAAATGGGAGGGGGGGGGGAGGGATGAGGGAACAAACTTAATCACAGGGAAAACAAAACATACAGGTGCATCCCATAAAATTACAATATCATCAAAAATTATTTATTTCAGTAATTCAATTTAAAGAGTGAAACTCATGTATTTTATATAGATGGGTTACACACAGATGTTGCTGCAGATAGGAGACACACAGCGCACAGCCGACCTCGAGTGCTAACGTTTATTAGAGACACATACCACAAGACTATACAATTGCACTCACATTTTCCATCTCAAAGACAGGCGCATCTGCAAGAGCTTTCTCCCCCTCTCCCACCCGGATGGCCTCCGGTCCACCCTGCAGCTATCATCCAGCTTGGGACGCCGCTTCTCCTAGCCCGTCCGTCTATGTCTATCTCCCGTCTCCCCGCCGAATGCCTGCGTGTGGGTCAACAGTGCGCCTGCGCACAGGTCCGCCCCCTGATCTCAACTGCGCATGTGCGCCACAGCCTCGGCTGAGGCAGCGCTCGGTTGCAGACAGGGGTATGAAGGAACACTGTGATGCGATGTGGTTGCCAGGACAACTAGTTGCGCAGTTGAGATCAGCCGGCGGACCTGTGCGCGCACTGTGGACCTGCACGCAAGCACTCGGCGGGGAGACCGGAGATAGACGTAGATGGACGGGCTAAGAGAAGTGGTGTCCCAAACTAGGTGATAGCTGCAGGACGGACCGGAGGCCATCCGAGTGGGAGAGGGGGAAAAGGCTCTTGCAGATGCGCCTGTCTTTGAGATGGAAAATGTGAGTGCAATTGTATAGCCTTGTGCTATGTGTCTCTAATTAACGTTACTACTCGAGGTCAGCTGTGCGCTGTTTGTCTCCTATCTACAGCAGTGTTTTCAAGTCCGCCACCCAGTGGATAATAGGAGGAGCTGCAACGGCCACGCATTGAAAGACGCACACCACAGCAAGTTGGGGACTGTTCTTTGGATCAGCGCCTGTTCTGGTGATATTTCACAATTTATGTGTGATCTGATGTTTACACACAGATGTTACATTTCAAGCATTTCCTTCTTTTAATTTTGATGATTGTGGCTTACAGCTAGGGAAAAGCCAAAATTCTGTATCTCAGAAACTTTGAATATTACGTAAGACCAATTATAAAGGATTTTTAATTCAGAAATGTTGGCTTACTGAAAGTATATCCATGTAGAGTATAGTATGCACTCAATACTTGGTCAGGGCTCCTTTTGCATAAATTACTGCATCAATGCAGCGTGACATGGAGGCGATTAGCCAGTTGTACTGCTGAGGTGTTAATGGAAGGTTGCTTTAATAGTGGCTTTCAGCTCGTCTGCATTGTTGGTTCTGGTTTCTCTCATCTTCCTCTTGACAATACCCCACAGACTCTCTATGGCAGTGGTTCTCAACTCCGGTCCTCAGGACCCACTAACAGGCCAGATTTTAAGTATCACCTTTGGGAGATGCAGACTAGAATACTGCAATCACTGAGCAGCAAAATATATCACCTGTGATGTATTTCAGTTATCTTGCAAACCTGGCCTGTTAGTGAGTCCCTAGGGCCGGGAGTTGAGAACCACTGCTCTATAGGGTTTAGGTCAGGTGAGTTTACTAGACAATCAAGCATGGTGATACCATGATCAATAAACCAGGTATTGGTACTTTTGGCCTGGGCCTCACTCGGGCTGCCTATTACACTTCCGGCAGTGTTGTGCGCAAGCGGCCGCGATAGGCGGGCTATCATCACACCTGCTGGGTGGGGCGACGCCACGCGCCCTGTTGCCAGAAGATCTTCACTTATTGCAGGGGTGGCCTGGGCCTGAATATCCACACCAGCCACTTGCTCATTGGCCAACAGGTTTGTGTTCCTGCCCCTCCTATTTTGATTGAACCATTTCCAAGCCTGGATGGCCTTTATAAGAGTTTCCCTGACACATTGCTAGCACTGGCGTCCGTCAGACGCCAAGTATGCATCTTGTTTAATCACCAAGGAAATTATATGCTTTTTTGCATTTGCTGTTGAGTATATCTGTTATGACCTGTAGCTATCTTATCATTATACCAACTGCATCTTTATTTACTTGCTTTTTCAGTTCCCTTGATTACCAGCGCTAGTGAGATTATCTTGCTCATTACTCTCTATGTTGGAAGGATCTTTATTAACCGGTCAGTCCTGAGCGTGTTTCTACACTTGCTACTCATCAATGTAAGATTTTGTGGCCCCTTTTACGACTATTGTTAAAACAATATTACTTGTTAATATATGCTCATTGTTTCTCCTCTTATGGAGATTGAGTTGTCCCTTATTATTGGGTCTTTTTTCCTATGCTCCTAGATTGGGCCTTCTTTGAATATACTGACTTCATCTTTTCCAAGCGTGACAAGAGGCCCACTCCGTTAGTCCCCTGTGAACTTACAAGGATCTTTTGAAGTCTGACATCCGTTGTCGAGCTGTGTAATCTGATAGTGGGAGACTTTCGTGGTGTGGGCGCCAATGTCACTTCTTCTCCCCCTCCTGCTTTGCTTTTATCATTCAGTGGCACATATGTTTTATTACCTCATCTCTTTGGTCAGTATGGCAGTATCCATTATTACAAATGCATTTTTTGTTTATATGAATGTTTTCTCTGTATTTATGTTGTTACTTATTTTCCAGATAGTCTTCTGTGATATCCAGTTGACACCTCTGAAGAAGGATTTTTTTTTAATGTGTCAGCTGTGTGCCATGGCAGCGGTGCCACCAGGGGACGTAACCGGGTGGCTCCACCCCTTTCCTATAAAAGAGCTGTCAAAACTCAAGAGCATCATTCAGTGGGTAGCCTCTGAAGAGGTGCGGTGGGCATCGTGATTGACAATGGATTTACATTGAGGGACACTATTTTTTTATTTTTGTTTTTGAATAAAGGACTTGTCAAAAACTGCCTTTGTGTTTATATTGTGTTTATTTTTTTTTAACACTTTTTTTTGGTGAATTGGTAGGAGTACGATGTACCCAATATCCATTCACATGGGGGGGATGCCAGGATCTGGGGGCCCCCTTGTTAAAGGGAGGTTTCCAGATTCCAATAAGCCCCCCACCCGCAGGCCCCAACAACTACAGCCCAGGGTTGTCGGGAAGAAAGCCTTGTCCCCATCAACATGGAGACAAGGTGCTTTACATGTTTTCCTTTAGAAATATTAGTTTTGCTGCAACAGGCTCCATACATCATATCGATGCGCCACTTTACAGGCACATTATGGGGATCCCCCCCCAGGCACAGTATTTAAAGGAATTTTTCTTAATAGCAGCCAGCACCAACATACCTGGTGTCAGTGGCTCAGAGGAAGCAGGGGCCTAACCCCTTTTATTACGTGAAAAATCAACCTGAATTCACTTGGTTTTGCACCCCTTTTAAGGGGATCACATGCTCTCCTTTCCCCAGAAGCACCAAATATTTTGCTGTGGAGGTCACATTGAAAAGGAGAGGTAAGTAAAAATAGGTCAGGGATGTCCTTTACAAAAACACTGTTACTTTCCCCTTAAATCTGGTCATTATTAAAAAAAAAAAACTGCTTCCCCTTTTACCTGCCTCTAGCTATTCTATAGCTTTTATTTTAAATTAAAAATGTAATTAAAACACCAATTTTTACCTGAAATTACAGTCACCTGACACCCCAATTCTCCATTTTTCTGTTTTGTAGTGTTTTTTTCATCATAGTTTGAAAGCTCAATTCATACGACTCAACTAATACTCATACAACACGCTTCTGGAAGTGACTTTAAAGGCTTCCTATACTTTTGCTTTAGAAGACATGGCTGTATTGTCTTTTCAATACACAGAGATATTCTGAGTGCATTCATTTGAACAATTGAGTCATGCCACCAGTGAAAGTTTAAATGACAGGGCGTAGGGAAACCCTAAGGAAGGCATTGTAAATAGATAGTTAAAGAAGCATGGTCTGATTTGCCCCTAGGTAGATACTATATATATATGACACCAATGGAAGTGAAAGGAGAGTGATGAAAGCCAAACCTAATCTAAACATGGTATTATGAGTGTGAGTGGAAAGAGAAGACATTTTTGTCTGGATGCTTCCAACTCCACGAATCAACAAAGTCATAGGTATGAATCTATTCCACAACAAAAAAAAAACACCCTAGGTTCTGTTTGAATGTTGAACATCCAGTGACCAGTATGAGTGAGTGAGAGCAATAACATCAAATTTACCACACCTGCTCCCCATTCACATCTGAGACCTTGTAACACTAACGAGTCACATGACACCGGGGAGGGAAAATGGCTAATTGGGCCCAATTTGGACATTTACACTTAGGGGTGTATTTACTTTTGTTGCCAGCGGTTTACACATTAATAGCTGTGTGTTGAGTTATTTTGAGGGGACAGCAAATTTACACTGTTATACAAGCTGTCCACTCACTACATTACATTGTAGCAAAGTGTTATTTCTTCAGTGTTGTCACATGAAAAGATATACTATAATATTTACAAACATGTCAGGGGTGTACTCACTTTTGTGAGATACTGTATGTAGCAGAATACATATTGGCCTAAATTGATGACGAAATATGATTTGTTATATTTTTTATTGGATGTGTTTTATAGTAGAAAGTAAAACAATGTTGTTTTTTTTTTTTTTTTTCAAAATTGTCGGTCTTTTTTTGCTTATAGTGCAAAAAATAAAAAGTGCAGAGGTGACCAAATACCAACGACAAAAGCTAAATTTGTGGGAAAAAGGAAATAAATTGTATTTGGATACAGTGTGTCGCACAACCTTGCAGACATCGCAGTATCGCATACAAATGGCCTTGTCATAAAGAGGAGTAAATCTTTCGGAGCTGAAGTGGTTAAACTCTCATGTCAAGTACTTTCAGATCATTTTGACCTGCTGCCTAAGTTTTAGATAACAACCTGTAGTAATAACTGCATTGTTCATGTTCATTGTCAGTATCTTCTAAGGCCTCATGCACACTGGTTTATTGTAAACGCTGTTTATCCTGACAGGAGAAAATCAGTGTTATAAACTCACCTAAGCTGAATTTTTTCAAACCAGTTTAGGTGAGTTTAGCAGCATTTATTTATTTCATTGGCCAGACTTTTTAATTTATTCTAGCCATTTAACCATTTTAGGACTGGAGGATTTTCCTGCTTTACGTCCAGGCCACTTTTTGCGATTCGGCACTGTGCGACTTTAACTGACAATTGCGCGGTCATGCAATGCCGTACCCAAACTAAATTTACGTCCTTTTTTTCCCACAAACAGATCTTTCTTTTGGTGGTATTTGATCACCTCAGCGCTTTTAATTTTTTGCGATATTAATAAAAAAATGTGACAATTTTGAAAAAATAACAATATTTTTCTACTTTGACAGTTAAAAAATATCCAATATATTCAATTTTTGTCATATATTTAGGCCAAAATGTATTTAGCTACATGTCTTTGACAAAAAAATTCTCAATGAGCGTATTTTTAACCACGTTAAGACCGGAAGATTTTACCCCATTCCTGACTAGGCCATATTTTGCGATTCGGCACTGTGTTACTTTAATGGACAATTGCACAAGGGGAGGAGTCCAGCGACGTAGGTTTACGTCGCTGGACTCCTCCCCTTGTGCAATTGTCCATTAAAGTAACACAGTGGACAATAAAGAGCCACTTTGCCGCAGTACGCTCCATGTGAGCGGTTGGCAAGTGGTTAAATAAATAAATGATGGCACGTTTAGGCACGTTTAGCAGCATTTGTTGTTTTTATATACTCAAACGCTCCTCTCCTGAACACGATTCTTCTGCGTTCAGGAGAAGGAGCTGTGACTGCCTCTACGCTTTTCTGCTCCTAAACTCTGGTAAAAGCCTATGTTTGCGCAAGCACATTTTATTGAGTTGAGTTTAGGCGCTTTGGCAAAAAAAAAAAACGCCAAAAGCACCTAAATGTGAGTACCCAAATTAAATGTATGTCCTTTTTTCCCCCACAAATAGAGCTTTCTTTTGGTGGTATTTGATCACCTGTGCAATTTTTACTTCTTGCGCTATAAACAAAAAAAGAGTAACAATTTTGAAAAAATAACAATATTTTTAACATTTTTTTATATGAAATCCCCCCCCCCCCCAAAAAAAAATGTAAAAATCAAATTTTTTTAACATTTTAGGCCAATTTGTTTTCTGCTACATATGTTTGGTAAAAAAAAATCGCAATAAGCGTACTTTGATCGGTTTGCGCAAAAGTTATCGCAGCTACTAACTACGGGAAATTGATGTAATTTTTATTGTTTTTTTTTAAACTAGTAATGGCGGCGATCTGCGATTTTTTTTGTGGGACTGCGATATTGCGGCGGACAGATCGGACCCCTAACTGACATTTTTGACACTTTTTGGGGGTACCAGTGACATTACTACAGTAATCAGTGCTATAAATATGCACTGTTACTGTAAAAATGACACTGGCAATGAAGGGGTTAACTTTTATTGGTAATCAAGGGGTTAATGTATGCCTGGAGCTTACTGACGTGTGTGGGGGGAGGGAATTGTGTGACACAGGCACAGATCGCAGGTTCAGCTATGCTGAATCCTGTAATCTGTGACTGCCTGTCACATAGGAGATCCGCCCGCTTTGTTTACACAAGCGGGCGGATCTCCTCACTCGATCCCCGACGATTGGGGAAGAGCAGCGGTGATCACCGCCTCTCCTCCCCTGGCCCGACTCCCGCTGTGTATGAATACAGCGGGAGCGAGCCTCCGGCGGTGCGCGCCCCGCCCACGAGGGGAGGAGTCCAGCGACGTAGACCTACGTCGCTGGACAATAACGAGCCACTTTGCCGCAGTACGCTCCATGTGAGCGGCCGGAAAGTGGTTAAATGAATAAACGCTGGCACGTTTAGGCACGTTTAGCAGCATTTGTTGTTTTTTTATACTCAAACGCTCCTCTCCTGAACATGATTCTTCTGCGTTCAGGAGAAGGAGCTGTGACTGCCTCTAAGCTTTTCTGCTCCTAAACTCTGGTAAAAGCCTACGTTTGCATGAGCACATTTTATTGAGTTGAGTTTAGGCGCTTTGGCAAAAAAAAAAAAAACGCCAAAAGCACCTAAATGTGAGTTTAGGAGCAGCAGTGTGCAAGAGGCCTAAACAATGGGTAGAACTTGACAACCCCTTATGTTTTAAATAAGGGAATAATATGTACTTTGTACTTCATTTCTACATTATTCTTTTATTGGTCGCTATTTGTCAAAACTATTTTGTATCTAGCTAGCTATTTGTAACTCACAACCTTTATTGTTATATTGTGGTTTGCTTTGGATGATTTTTTTACATTTTCAGATATTATTTCTGGGTTCAGATGTTTTCATAAATGCCAATAAGATGCTCGTTGCTGCACACCTATTCATCTTTGTTTTCATGACACATATAATATGTTAGTAAGCCTGGATTTGTAGTCTTATAGTTGCACATGGTAAACTTTACCTTAACAGCAAGATCCCTAGTGTAATATTTGTATAATAAATGCCAAAACTGCTAGTAGAACGGTAAATGTCTTGGCTTGACATTTGCTTTCCATTTGCTGGGAGAAAGGCTTTCCCTTTTTATTAATATATTATTAATATTACAAATAACATAGCTTTTATACATAAAAACAAATCACATTTGCTTATTAAACGGCGTACAATATTTCTAGACTTTTCCTAAGATGTATACAGACAGAGTGAAACACCTTCATTAGACGTGATGAAAATCAATGCAATTCTAAGAGAACCTTTAGATTAGTAAGATGATGCAAATATTGCAACATTACCTAAATCAATGATGTGGGTTAATTACATATTTAAAGTAATAATAAAATCACATTTTTTTTTTTTAACCACTTGCCGACCGCTTACTATATATATATATATATATATATATATATATATATATATATATATATATATATATATAATATATATATATATAAATACACACACAGCGGCAGAGTGGCTCCTACAGGCAAAACCACGTATTGGTACGTTGGTCGCCTGGCGGCAGCTAAGGGGGCGTGCTCCGGCCCCCGATCATCAGCGGGGAAGCCGATGCGTGTGTCAGGCGGCTCCGATTGCTGCCTCACACCCGCGATCGTTCCCCGCTGAGAGAGAAGGACTGTCGGCTGTCGGCTTCTCCCTGAAATGATCTCAGAGCTCATGTGATCCTTCTATATAGGATCACATGTCTCTATGGTCATCTCAGAAGCCACACCCCCCACAGTTAGAATCACTCCCCTAGGGTCACATTTAACACCTTGATCGCCTATACTGTTAACCCCTTCCCTGCCAGTGTCATTATTACAGTAACAGTGCATATTTTAGTACTGATTACTGTAGTAATGTCACTGGTACCCCCAAAAAGTGTCAAAAATGTCAGTTAGGGGTCCGATCTGTCTGCCACAATGTCGCAGTCCCGCAAAAAAAAATCACAGATCCGCGCCATTACTAGTAAAAAATAAAAAAAACAATAAAAATGACATAAATCTTTCCCGTAGTTTGTAGACGCAATAACTTCTACGCAAACCAATCAAAATACGCTTATTGCGATTTTTTTAAGCAAACATATGTAGCAGAAAACAAATTGGCAAAAATGTTAAAAAATTTTGAATTTTAAATTTTTTTGGGAATGTTATATATCAGAATGTAAAAAATATTGTTTTTTTTTCCAAAATAGTCGCTATTTTATTGTTTATAGCGCAAAAAATAAAAATCACACAGGTGATCAAATACCACCAAAAGAAAGCTCTATTTGTGGGAAAAAAAGGACGTCAATTTTATTTTGGGTACAGCGTCGCATGACTGCACAATTGTCCATTAAAATAACGCAGTGCCGAATCGCAAAATAGGGCCTGGTCATTAAGGACACAAATCCTTCTGGTCTTAAAGTGCTTAATAACAAACATGTTATACTTACCTGTTCTGTGTAGTGGTTTTGCACAGATGAACCTTGGTCCTCCTTTTCTCTGATCCCTTGACGGTGCTCCTGGCCCCTCCCTCCTGCTGAGCGTCCCCACAGCAAGCAGCTTGCTATGGGGTCACCCGAGCCGAGCTGCTGCTCTGTAACCCAGCCCCTCTCTCTCCTCATTGGCTCACTGACTTTGATTGTCAGAAGCAGGAGCCAATGGTGCTTGCTGCTTTCTCAGCCAATGTGTAGGGAGAGTCCCAGACAGCCGAGCCTCTTGTGCAACATCTTTTGATTGAGATGGGCTCAAGTAAATATTAGGGGGCCTACTGCACACAGAAGGTTTTTTATCTTACTGCATAGAATCCTGTAGAATTTCTTAAATTCTTTTGAATATTGTAGAAAAACAACAATACCATTCCCACCTCAATTAAAACAGGAGCATCTTGTTACTGGAGTTCTTGAAAGATATTAGAATCCAGTAGGCTACTGTTAAATTGTAGGCTACTGTTAAATTGTAGGCTAGTGTTAAATTGATTGTAACGGTTTAGTTTTTATTTATTTTTTTCCTAAAATATGTAAACATGTGACACTTACCTGCTCTGTGCAGTGGTTTTGCACAAAGTAGTCCTGATCCTCTTCTTCTGCCAGAGAGCACTGCTCTCTGGCACACTATGATATATACTCATTTTGGTTGTGACGCTTCTATACTGTCCACCTACACTTCACTTATCTGGATTATTTGATGCACAGCTGTACAGATCTTGTTTCTCTCTTTTGTCATCTTGGTCTTGGGCTCATTTATCTTATCTATATACCCATATGGTCTTCATATATACTTATTATCGTTTTGATATACCCCATTAGAGCCTTACCTGACCACCAAGTTTGAGACCCATTATGGAGATCCACATTATGTTTATAGACTTTGCGCTTCAGCCTTGTGCGGGGATTTTGCCCACTCAGTTCCCATTTTGGACGTATCCCTGGGTGACCCACATTGGATGCAATACTGTTCATGTATATGTGTTCTTTTAGAAACCAGAATCGTGCCTGCTCCTGATGAAGTGAAATCCTTTTCACAAAACGCGTTGAGCCAAGGAGGCCATTTAAATTCATTTGCCAATCCCATCATGCATCCAACTATTATTTTTTTTACCTACCCTCTACGTTTTTTGGTTAATTCTGTCATTGTTTTTATTATTTATTATGGTCCTATCATGTTACCTATATTTATATACTTTATATGTCCCCTTTACTGGTTATTGTATTGATGTTAACCGCTATGGATATGTTAATAAACACGTGATGTTAACTATATACTTCTCCATGCTTACCAGCAGTCCACTGTACACTGGCAACACCTCATACAAAGTCCCAAAAATTTTTGAACACTATGTGTTCCCATGCTCATCGCATTAGGGACGGAGAGTCAATTGCACGAATCTCATTTAAAGTCCCATCTCCCTATTTTCCCTCCCTCGTTTGTTCCCTTCCCCTCCCTTTCCTTCTCTACTTATTATATAAACATAGGGATGGAGGTGTGTTACCGGTGTTTTTAACATTTTTCATCCAATTTACATATACCAAATTTATCCTTTATTATTCCCCCATTATACACCGAGTATATGATACTGGGGTCATTCCTATTACTTCGGTTATACCCTTTATTGTTTTTTTCGCTCCAGTTCTGTGTCACTGGGGTTGTGATGTATCTCCCAGACCGTCCTTCCTTGGGAACTGCGATGCACCCCGGCCGCTTCCCTTCCCCCTCTCCCCCGCCCCGGCCAATTGGTCGGGATGGGGACGGGGGCGTGGTTGCGGCCGCGGCGCATCGGTGCCACGATCTTCGGTACAGAGCCTGACGTCATCTTTTGGCGTTGGCTTCCCTGCACATGATGTCCATCGGCGTTCATATCTGGGACACCATCTCAGGCAGCTCCAGTCTGCCCGGTGGTTTTCCTGCATCTTGAACAGCTCATGACGCTGGGAGCCGTCCCTGTCTTTGCTATTGAGTAGGTCCATTCTTCTCTATTCTCACCTCTCAATGCACATCACTCTTGATATTATTAGGGTCACACCTTTTAGCATTCCAGTATCTTTATATTTCTATTTTAGATGCCTTTCCTTTCTACATTTCTGGTCACACTTTTCCACTTATTCTTTTTGGGATTTTTTCTCTCTAACAGCATCTTGGTGTTTAGTCACCTTTCCTTTTGATTGCACTTTTAGCACTGCTCTCTGGCACACTATGATATATACTCATCTTGGTTGTGACGCTTCTATACTGTCCACCTACACTTCACTTATGTGGATTATTTGATGCACAGCTGTACAGATCTTTTTTCATCTTGGTCTTGGGCTCATTTATCTTATCTATATACCCATATGGTCTTCATATATACTTATTATCGTTTTGATATACCCCATTAGAGCCTTACCTGACCACCAAGTTTGAGACCCATTATGGAGATCCACATTATGTTTATAGATTTTGCGCTTCAGCCTTGTGCAGAGATTTTGCCCCCTCAGTTCCCATTTTGGACGTATCCCTGGGTGACCCACAGCTTCATTGATAGTCAATACCTTATTGCAAGTCATATTCTTCATTTAATTTTTAAGTACACCCTTCCATTGGATGCAATACTGTTCATGTATATGTGTTCTTTTAGAAACCAGAATCATGCCTGCTCCTGATGAAGGGAAATCCTTTACACGAAACGCGTTGAGCCAAGGAGGCCATTCAAATTCATTTGCATCATGCATCCAGCTATTAATTTTTACCTACCCTCTGCGTTTTTTTGGTTAATTCTGTCATTGTTTTTATTATTTATTATGGTCCCATCATGTTACCTATATTTATATACTTTATATGTCCCTGTTACTGGTTGTGTACTTATTGTATTGATGTTAACCGCTATGGATATGTTAATAATATAATAATAATATGTTAACTATATACTTCTCCATGCTTACCAGCAAATGTATATTATTACCATTATATCCTTATATGTACACTGGCCACACCTCATACAAAGTCCCAAAAATTTTTGAACACTATGTGTTCCCATGCTCAACAATAGAAAGTACTTTTTGAGTTAAGAATGCATACTTGAATATCAGGTTTTACTTTTAAAACCAGGGTTTAGTGTCACTTAAAAGTATCACTAAACCAACATCATTAACTCCTTTACGACCGCCCGCCACAGATGAACTGCAGCAGGCAGCCGCTCCTGGGCGAATCGCCGCCGCTCGTCAGCAGGGAAGCCGATGCTTGTGTCAGGCGGCTCCAATTGCCGCCTGACACCCGCGATCATTCCCCACTGAGAGAGAAGGACGGTCAGCTGTTGTAAACACAGCCAACCGTCCTTCTCCCTGGGATGATCACAGAGCCCATGATCTCAGAAGCCACGCCCCCCCACAGTTAGAACCACTCCCCTAGGTCACATTTAACCCCTTGATCACAGCCCTTCCCTGCCAATGGCATTATTACAGTAACAGTGCATATTTTTTAGCACTAATTACTGTAGTAATGTCACTGGTGCCCCAAAAGTGTCAAAAATGTCAGTTAGGGGTCCAATCTGTCTGCCGCAATGTTGCAGTCCTGCAAAAAATCGCAGATCGCCGCTATTACTAGTAAAAAACAATAAAAATTACATAAATCTTTCCCGTAGTTAGTAGACGTGATTACTTTTGCGCAAACCAATAAAAATATGCTTATTGCTATTTTTTTTAAACCAAAAAAAAATGTAGCAGAACACAAATTGGCCTAAAATGTTAAATAATTTAGATTTTTAATTTTTTTTGGTAATGTCATATAGCAGAATGTGAAAAATATATATATTTTTTTTTCCAAAATTGTCGCTCTTTTTTGTTTATAGCACAAAAAATGAAAATCGCACAGGTAATCAAATACCACCAAAAGAAAGCTCTATTTGTGAGAAAAAAGGACATACATTTTGTTTGGGTACAGCATCGCACGACTGCACAATTGTCCCTTACAGTAACGCAGTGCCGAATCGCAAAAGGGGGTAAAATCTTCGGGGGCTAAAGTGGTTAAAAACTATCAATAAATGCTGTATTACATGCTATTCATTCTCACTTAGTCACTATGAGATTAGTTTTCTGTATAATGCAAAAAACCTGGTTGATCCTGTTGCTCTCTATTTTCCCGTTCTGTTCATGTCCCCAGTTCAGCTAGGGATTTTGCAGCTGTGGTGGCAACTCTGCACATGCTCAGTTTTCAGTGAGTTTCTATGCTGAGCAATTCCTCCCTATCAAATCTGAGCAGCCCATGTGACTATAGCAGTCTTTTTAAACCAGGGTGCCTTGAGGTTTCTTCAGGGGTGCCTTGGCAAAATGCCTAAAAATTGCCCTAAATTGTATACAAGCTGGTGGGTAGATGAAACAGGTTTTCATTGTACACCATCACAACCTTCTAGCTGCCAACCTCCTAAGGACCAATGACATCATCAGTTGATAAGGAGGATGTCAGTTGCCTGAATTTCATCCTTGTTTGACCCTCCTTTTCCTCTCTCCATCAGTTTTGGGGGTCTCATTAGCTAAGTGATGGAGAAAAACTGAGGTGGAAGAGAAACATTGGAATACTAGTCAGTACCAGTTTGCAAAAGTGTATTTGCTTTAGAAGAATTAATCACCTCTAACATTGGGTGTCCTATGTGTATTGATGTTGCTGAATTATGTAAAACTTGAATCGTTTTTACATTTCATTTGGGGTGCCACGATATTGTGTGGAATTTTAAAGGGTGCCTTGACTGAAAAAAGATTGAGAAACACTAGACTATAGATTCACACATGTGAGTGTATACACAGTGGTAAATGACAGCCCACTCCCTCTCCCCTCCTTTATGCCCACTAACCAGCTAAACACGATAGGGGTGGGATATAACATGTTGATTAATGAAGGCTTCACCTCCCTTCCTTTCTAAGGTGCAGGCTGGAGGGACACAGCCTGTGACTGGAAGAAATCTGCCCACACCATGTTCTCCCCCCCCCCAAAAAAAAAGATTTTGGGGTGGAGGAACTTGACTGGCCTGCGCAGTGTCCTGACCTCAACCCGATAGAACACCTTTGGGATGAATTAGAGTGGAGACTGCGAGCTAGGCCTTTTCATTCAACATCAGTGCCTGACCTCACAAATGCGCTCTCGGAAGAATGGTCAAACATTCCCATAGACACACCTCTAAACCTTGTGGACAGCCTTCCCAGAAGCGTTGAAGTTGTTATAGCTGCAATGGGTGGGCCAACTCAATATTGAACCCTACGGACTAAGACTGGGATATCATTAAAGTTCATGTGCATGTAAAGGCAGACGTCCCAATACTTTTGACAATATAGTGTATTTGTATGACAACGTAAAACAGGTTGATGATAATATTTATTTATTTATTTTGACTCTGTATCCCAAAGACTGTTTTTGTATTTTAAACACATGACCAGCAGCAGAGGACTTATATTTCCCTGCAGACTGGCTAGGAAAGATCTGGGTCATGTGACAGCTGTATATTGATTAGGAAAAAACGTACTTTTTTTTCAATTAAAATAATTACAGTGCTATCATCCACATGAAAGAAGAGAAGGGACAATGTAAATTAAACAGTGTGTTTAATGTTTTTGATATGGTACATTGCTTTTGAGATGTCCATTGCATCACTAATCTGCCTTACCATCCATTACATGTGAATCCTACAGTTCTTCTTTGTGATTCTTGTCAATTATTATATATATTGAGTGACAGCTTCAAGGTCTTAATTTAGAGTAATCTAAAACACTCATCTCCCAGTACTGAATTCTGATGCCAATTTTTTTCAGTGCTACATGAGGGTCATTCTTCCCTATCTTTGACACACATCCTTTTAAAAGTTTTTTTTGGCTTCAGTGCATTTCTACACAAATACTTTGTTGCAGCTCTGAGTCTATTCGTCTCCAGTTTCCTTTGTTAGCTCACTGCATTACCTTCTAGGTCTTCCAAAAAAAAAATTAACATCACCAAGAACTGAGGAAATAACTGACACCTGATTTCTAGGTGAAAACATGTATAATATTGGTTAAAAATGAAAACATCAGGTTAGGTGGATTGACATTTTGACGTAAATTACTTTTTGACTTGATGATAATATTTCCTGTGTTTTTACCTTGGTGAAAAGTTATCTATTTATTGTCTTCATCAGGCTACAGTGTTAATGAAGAATGCTTAACACTATACCTCCTGACTATCCCTGATTTTGAGGGACTGTCCCTGATTTGGAACAAAATCCCTCTGTCCCTCCTCCTCATTTGTCCCTCGTTTTGGTCTGATCTATATAGTTGTATATAAAATACGCTACTTATCTATTAAAAAATGCTTCCTAGTGCTAAACTTTTTATCCAATTTCTAAATTGCAGCATTTGTAAACTCCAAAAGCCAATATAAAGAAATAGAAGTGGTAAAAAAGCACCTGTGGGTTTGTTCTATGAACCCATTATGACACCAACAATAATGAACCTCCAATTAAATATATCTACACATACTTAAGTGTTGTAATACATTGTAATAAATACCCACAGATAAGGGTTCAGTGTTATGAACTCTGTGTGTGCATGAGTGAAAACAAAAGGATGCGCAATGCAAGCCCACTCACCTGATGATGCACAAAACGGCAGCACCTCACCATGAGGATGCATGTGATTCCACTGAGGTATATATATAATCAACTCAGTGTTCAACTTGGAGAGTAAGTTGAGTATCAGAAGGGTGCAGTGTCTGCAATGCAGGTGCAGGTGCGTGCATCAGGCCAGGTGGAGATGATGGACAGTTCCTTGAGTCCTTAAGCTTGCAGTGGGTGGCCGCTCCATGCTCCCTGTATGCTCCCTGACCCTCACTTGACTCTGAGCCATGCTGCTGCTCGGAGAAGATGGAGGCATTGGAGGGAGGTGGGTGGAGCCAATTTTAGGTACAGGGGAGGAATTGAAATCCCCCTCCACTCTGAATGCTGGGGCCTCGCTCTCCTGGCTGTTACATGATGACGGTGATGTCGCTGGTTTCTAGACGTCAGGCGGCAGGCCATACTAACAACCAGTGGGATGGGCCTGGCAGTAGAGGCCCAGCAGAGCGTAGGATCGGGCCTGACCTGGTTTTACGACTCAGGGCTAATAATTCAAATAATTCTGAACCAGCTATAGCCCCGATCAGCCCCCCCCCCTTCAGACGCCACTGGGTACGTATAATCTCTTACTGGGATCTAGTAATAAGCAGTTTTGCATGTGGATGGGCAACTGAACACTGGAGCACTTTCTTTGCATTTTGAATCAGCACCACAAGTACTTTTATCACACATTTAGGCTGTGTTCACACTATTGTGAAATGAATGCAGGTTTCCCCGTATCCAATTTGCGTGTCAGGAGATTGTGACCAGCTCTCTTCACATATCTCGGGAGCGGCTCTAGGTCGAATTGCACAGTAGTCCTGTGTGTCTTCTGGTCCCTTTCAGGTCTGAATTCAGCCAAAAATGCAGACTGAAATCGGACCTGAAACAGTGAACAGAGATGCACCAGACCTCTGCTGTGAGCCGATCCATGCCGCAGTGTGAACCCAGCCTTAAATGTATAGTGGGACATTTTATTTGTATATATGAATTGGGACATTATACAGTATATATATATAAACACTATATTACTAAAAGTATTGGGTCACCTGCTTTTACATAAAGACATAGATGAGCAAGTTTGGGATGGAGGAAATTGACTAGCCTGCAGTCAAGGTGTCCTGACCTCAACCCGATAGAACACCTTTGGGATGAATTAGAGCGGAGACTGCGAGTCAGGCCTTCTGCTACACATCAGTGCCTGACCTCAAAAATGCACTTCTGGAAGAATGGTCAAACATTCCCAAAAATACAAACTCTGAAACCTTGTGGACAGCCTTCCCAGAAGAGGTGAAGCTGTTATAGCTGCAAAAGGTGGGCCAACTCAATATTGAACCCTACGGACTAAGACTGGAATGCCATTAAAGTTCATGTGCTTGTAAAAGCAAGTGTCCCAATACTTTTGGTAATACAGTGCGTTTATGTGTGTCTATATATATATATATATATATATATATATATATGCTTGCACTTTACATTTTGGAGTTTTTTTGAACACTACATTCATTTGCATGTTGCGTTTAAAGGGACATGCACCTTTATATTGGATTGCATATGGTTGTTGACATATAACAATTTTATACACAGTCTTTCATAAAAGTGAGTACACCCCTCACATTTTTGTAAATATTTCATCATATCCTTTCATGTGACAACACTGAAGAAATTACACTTTGCTACAATGTAAAGTAGTGAGTGTACAGCTTGTATAACAGTGTACAGTATATTTACTGTCCCCTCAAAATAACTTAACACACAGCCATTAATGTCTAAACCGCTGGCAACAAAAGTGAGTACATCCCTAAGTGAAAATGTCCTAATTGGGCCCAATTAGCCATTTTCCCTCCCTGGTTTCATGTGACTCGTTAGTGTTACAAGGTCTCTGGTGTGAAGGGGAGCAGGTGTGTTAAATTTGGTGTTATTGCTCTCACTCTCTCAAACTGGTCTCTGGAAGTTCAACATGGCACCTCATGGCAAATAACTCTCTAAGGATCTGAAAAAAAGAATTGTTGCTCTACGTAAAGATGGTCTAGGCTATAAGAAGATTGCCAAGACCCTGAAACTGAGCTGCAGCACGGCGGCCAAGACCATACAGTGGTTTAACAGGACAGGTTCAACTCAGAACAGGCCTCGCCATGGTCCACCAAAGAAGTTGCGTGCACATGCTCAGCTTCATATCCAGAGGTTGTCTTAGGGAAATAGATGTATGAGTGCTGCCAGCATTGCTGCAGAGGTTGAAGGGGTCAACCTGCCAGTGCTCAGACCATATGCCGCACACTGCACCAAATTGCTCTACATGGCTGTCGTCCCAGAAGGAAGCCTCTTCTAAAGATGATGCACAAGAAAGTCCACAAAAAAGTTTTTTGAAGACAAGCAGACTAAGGACATGGATTACTGGAACCATGTCCTGTGGTCTGATGAGATCAAGATAAACTTATTTGGTTCAGATGGTGTCAAGCGTGTGTGGTGGCAACCAGGTTAGGAGTACAAAGACAAGTGTTTCTTGCCTACAGTCAAGCACGGTGGTGGGAGTGTCATGGTCTGGGGCTCCATGCGTGCTGCCAGAACTGAAGAGCTACAGTTTATTGAGGAAACCATGAATTCCAACATACAGTATACTGTGACATACTGAGGCAGAGCATGATCTCCTCCCTTCGGGGACTGGGCCACAGGGCAGTATCCCAACATGATAACGACCCCAAACACACCTCCAAGATGACCACCGCCTTGCTTAAGAAGCTGAGGGTAAAGGTGATTGACTGACCAAGCATGTCTCCAGACCTAAACCCTATTGAGCATCTGTGGGGCATCCTCAAACAGAAAGTGGAGGAGAGCAAGGTCTCTAACATCCACCAGCTCCGTGATGTCATCATGTAGGAGTGGAAGAGAGCTCCAGTGGCAACCTGTGAAGCTCTGGTGAACTCCATGCCCAAGAGGGTTGAGGCAGTCCTGGAAAATAATGGTGGTCACACAAAACATTGACACTTTGGGCCCAATTTGGACATTTTAACTTAGGGGTGTACTCACTTTTGTTTTCAGCAGTTTAGACATTAATGGCGGTCTGTTAAGTTATTTTGAGGGGACAGCAAATTTACAGTTATACAAGCTGTACACTCATTACTTTACATTGTAGAAAAGTGTCATTTCTTCAGTGTTGTCACATGATGAAAAGATATAATAAAATATTTGCAAAAATGTGAGGGGTGTGCTCACTTTTGTGAGATACTATATATATATATATATATATATATATATATATATATATATATATATATAAAAATGTAGGTTGCATATATTTATGCACTCTTGTATTATTCATTTATTTTCATTCATCAAGTGTTCCCTACTGTGCCTGCTCTGTCCTCCCAGCTCCTCCATTTATAGAAAACATACTACAATTTCTATGAGGGAAACACAATCTATGAATGGAGGGGGCGGACCTTTCAGTCATCTGACCCTCCTCCATTCATAGCTTACGTTCAATTCATAGAAGCTGTAGTACACCTTCTATGAATGGAAAAGATGGGTAAAGGGACGGCATAGTTTGGCACTCTTGATTCCAGCAGTGGGAGTGGGGAGGCATCGGAGGAGGAAGATGACTACTGAACTAGAAGACAGAAGCACAAGGGATATAGCACACTAAAAGGTAGGTACTATTATTTGTGCTTATTTTGTACTTTTTAAGGTAAACATTAGGTGAACCTGTGCCTTTGTCCTGCATGGTTAAAAAGTGGTTCTCTTTAAATGCTTGGTGAATCAATGCTCATAAATTTAAAGGGTGGGGAAATGTTCCCACAAAACAGGTGAAGCCCACCTTCCCTTCCCAAGTACTAACCTAGATTTTACTCCAATGTCCAATGTTTTTATCCAGTTTTCAGCTTGTTAGGCTTCTTTGGGCTCAGACAATTTCTTGATCTGATTTTCAGCCCCCTAGACCAGGGATCTCCAAACTACGACCCTCCAACTGTTGCAGAACTACACGTCCCATGAGGTATTGTAAAACTCTGACATTCACAGGCATGATGAAAATTGTAGTCACTGAACAACTGGAGGTCCAAAGTTTGGAGACTAGGTTGCTGGTAGGTTGATATCCATTAGAATTATAGTTTACAGAGGCTCTTGTCTGCAAAATCACAGATGCAATCTAGTGGGTAAGCTGAAACATTATCCCAAAGTCTAAATACATCCTATGGAATTACCCTGCTGCTAAAATAAAAATAAAAAAATGGAATAAGAGCCAGCAAGCAGCAGAAAAAAGTTGTATACTTACCTGTCTGGTATATAAGGCATTGTGTTGGATAACTGGCAGCTAGGCCACTGCCGGACACAGTACTGACAAAGTGGTTGGAAGTAGCGGTGGACGAACATCTGACAGGACGGTTTAGGAATGGTTCGTGCAAACTCTCTCAAATGTTCGCAAACCGCAGGTTCGCCGCAGTTCACATTCATTTTAATGGCAGGCGAACATGAAAAACCTCCAGGTCATATTTGCAGCCACAAAAGACTTACTAGCTGTGCACACATAGTCCCACAACATGGACACTGACGTAACAGAAGTATTGCTATTGAAAAAGTTGCCATAACATTTATTTATTTTTCCAGCAAAAAAATGTTTTATTTTTTTTTCTAAATCAGCCAGAACTGACAGCAGCCGGTAAATACATGTCAAATACATATAGGGTCCATTCACACGTCTGTAAAATGGGTCCGCATCCATTCCACAATTTGGCGGAACATTTACAGACCCATTGCTTTTCAATTCCAGTCTGAAAAATTAGGCATTCACAGGATACAGAAGTAAGTGTCGGCCAGTATAGGCACCAAAAATTAGCCAACAGGCGTTCACCTGACAGCAAACAACGTTGTATTCTGTGGCTGGAGGTACATTAGGCATTCACAGGATAAAGAAGTAAGCGTCGGCCAGTACAGGCCCCAAAAACTAGTCAACAGGTGTTCACCTGACAGCAAATAACTTTGTATTCTGTGGCTGGAGGTACATTAGGTATATTAGAGTATATACAATAGTACACCTATACCAGTCCTTAAAAGGACTTTTGTGGACCTATTAGCTAGCGATTTGTGTCACTAACAGTCTGTCCCTGCTCCACACAGCAACCTCTCCCTACACTGACAAAAGGCAGAATGTAAAATGGCCGCCAGATCAGGTCTATTTATAAGGTAGGGGGTATGTCCATGTGCTGAAATGTCTCAATTGGCTGTCCTGTACCACCTGGTGGATGTGTCATGGGTCAAAGTTCTTCACAATGTAAAAGAATATGGCAGTCGGCGATCGGCGATCGGCGAACAGCGATCGAGCAAAGTTTGCCGCGAACCAACTGTTGGACGAACTGCAAGGCCATCTCTAGTTGGAAGGAAGATCCTCAGCGAGAAGCAAGAGAGTCACTTTAAAACAGAATTGACACAGGTTTTGATATATTGTAGCTACTTTCTTACACCACTACTTAAATCAGTCATAGTTATGCCTTGTTTTTTTTTTTCCAGTATTTGTGTCAAACAGTAGTGTAATCCAGTACTGCTCAATGAACGAAATACAGTGCTTTTGTTATATTTGTATATATATATATATATATATATATATATATATATATATATATATATACATACACACACACATTCTGACTTGTCCTGAGTATATATATATATGTGTATATATATATATATATATATATATATATATATATGTATATGTATATGTATATATATACACAGTATATTCTGACTTGTCCAGAGTTTGAATAAATATAGCAATCCTGTTTTTTTTTTTACATTTTGATGTAATAACAAACAAATCAAATTAGGAGTTAAGGAAAAAGGTCTGAAACGGGAAATTTCTGCGACATTCAGGATCAGTATATGTAACATCATGTGAAAAAGAAAAAGCTCCAGGAGTCAATACTGCCATCTAATGGTGAAGCTATAATTTTCACAGATCTGTATCAATACATTTAATAATTATGCTGCTTTTATTTACAGTGGACTTTACTTTACTAATCTGTTCTCCTGGTTGATGGCCGATATGTTTTTTTTTTTAAATCTGAAACTGCGTCTTTAAGAATAAGCTGTTAGTCTGTTGCATATGGGACAAGTATCTCCCTTTTCCTTGTACAGCCTGGTAATTTTAAGGAGTAAGATGGTACTTCAGGCCATCAAACACATACTATGCCACTAAATAAGATGAACAGTTATTAATCTCTCCAAGAGATACAAATTAACCTTATGTACTTTTGGAAATTGTTTTTCTAATGGATAATTAGATTTGTAAATACTTTTCTACGCAGCCTATTTATAAACCTGGATTAGGTGGACTCTGACACTAAAAATCAAAAAACGTGCTGCGCCAGAAGTGCACAAAAATAATAAGTGATTAATGAATCAACAAGTGTTATCAACAAAATATGGTGTCCATCATATGTGCTCTGATGAAACATAAATGTTCATATAAAGTGCTCCAAAGTAATGATTAGTATATCCAGGTGATGACAGGACAGCCTCAATCCCTATACGCGTTACGCCTGAAGCGTGGGCTCCGTTTGGCTTCTTCGGTAGGTACGGAGGTGAAGGCTGGAGAGGTTACCTGTGATAGTCTGTTTATCCCCTGATATGCTCATGCTGGCCCGTTTGGGTCTGGTATCAAGGTGAGAGGCCAATCTTACTGGTGGAGGGAGTTCACACACTGGTGGTTCCTGCTTGATTCACAAGGGATTGAGGCTGTCCTGTCATCACCTGGATATACTAATCATTACTTTGGAGCACTTTATATGAACATTTATGTTTCATCAGAGCACATATGATGGACACCATATTTTGTTGATAACACTTGTTGATTCATTAATCACTTATTATTTTTGTGCACTTCTGGCGCAGCACGTTTTTTGATTTTTATGTTTTTGTTGTGAGGTGTGGACACAATTTGTGTATGCAGCCGGATTTATATATTGATTTATTCTAGCACATTTATACACATTTGAATTTCACTTAGTCTTGCGCTGATAGTTTTTTCACTATATTCACTGGACTCTGACACTAAACAAGATAATTTTACATCTACAATATATTCTGTATATTATAAGGAAGAAATAGTTTGCTTTAAAAAATAAAATAAACAATATTTTGGCATATCATTTACTTTTGTGGAAGCTTTAGGAGTAAATTACTACAATTTTTTTATATTTATAAACCTGGATTAGGTGGACTCTGACACTAAACAAGATCATTTCATATCTACAATATACTACAATATATTCTGTATATTATAAGGAAGAAATAGTTTGCTTTAAAAAATAAAATAAACAATATTTTGGCATAACATTTACTTTTGTGGAAGCTTTAGGAGTAAATTACTACTATTTTTTTATATTTATAAACCTGGATTAGGTGGACTCTAAACAAGATCATTTCACATCTACAATATATTCTGTATATTATAAGGAAGATATAGTTTGCTTTAAAAAATAAAATAAAACAATATTTTGGCATATAATTTACTTTTGTGGAAGCTTTAGGCGTAAAATTACTACATTATTAATCATGTTGGTGCGTGTGCATGTGTGTGTGTAAGGATGGGTACCTTTATACAAAGAGAGGAACTAAAATTTACGCTAACACTTAAAGATGGTAAAACGGTCACTGAATAAAATGGTATTTCTTTCATTCCCTAATTTTAGTAAAATAAAAAGAAAAAAGAAAAAAAAAAAGAAAACATCAAAAATGATCTCATAATATAAAGATACATAAGATGGAAACACATGAGAGATATTAGATTTTTTTTTATTCTAAATTGTCAGCAGCCTTTTTTCCTAGTTCCTGTACTATCTCAATGATAGTAAAGCATAACTATGAATGGCATCTCCACCACAGGAGAAGTATGTAGTTCTGCAGCAAAGACTAGTCAACAAAGCATGAAGCATGCTTTTATTTTTTTCATTACATTTGTTGACCCAAAACTTTTACATTCATTACCCACTTGCCTACAGTGCACT
Source organism: Pelophylax lessonae (assembly GCF_965119305.1). Lineage (NCBI taxonomy): Eukaryota > Metazoa > Chordata > Amphibia > Anura > Ranidae > Pelophylax > Pelophylax lessonae. The sequence goes on along the minus strand of NC_138768.1, from coordinate 530,395,304 downwards.
TTCACCCCCTTCCTGCCCAGACCGATTTTCAGCTTTCAGCGCTCTCACACTTTGACTGAGAATTACTCAGTCATGCAACACTGTACCCATACAAAAATTGTGTCCTTTTTTCCACACAAATAGAGCTTTCTTTTGATGGTATTTGATCAATACTGGGTTTTTTATTTTTTGTGCTATAAAAAAAAAGTGAAAATATCGCGAAAAAAACGCATTTTTCTTTGTTTCTGTCATAAAATCTTACAAATTAGTCATTTTTCTTCACAAATTTTGGCCAAAATTTATACTGCTACTTATCTTTGGTAAAAATAACCCAAGTAAGTGTATATTATTTGGTCTTTGTGAAAGTTATAGAGTCCACAAGCTATGGTGTGAATCATTAAAAATTGATCACACTTGATCACACCTGATGTACTGAAGGCCTATCTCATTTCTTTAGACACTAAAAAGTCAGGAAAGTACAAATACCCCCCAAATGACCCCTTTTTGGAAAGTAGGCATTCCAAGGTATTTAATAAGGGGCATGGTGAGTTTTTTGAAGTTGTAATTTTTTCCCACAATGCCTTGCAAAATGAAGATTTTTTTTTTTTTTTACAAATTGCCGTATTAACAGGTTATTTCTCTCACACAGCACATGTATACTTGCAACTACACCCCAAAACACATTCTACTACTCCTCCTGAGTATGGCGATACCACATGTGTGAGACTTTTTCACAGCCTGGCCACATACAGAGGCCTAACATCCAAGTAGCACCGTCCGGCATTCTAGGAGCACAAATTACACATATAATTTCCTGACAACCTATTGCACTTTTGAAGGCCCTGGAGCACCAGGACAATGGAAACCCCCATAAAATGACCCCATTTTGGAAAGCAAACAGCCCAACGTATAATTTTTGAGGCATAATGAGTCTTTTGAATATGTCATTTTTTTCCACAAGTTTTTGGAAAATGTGGAAAGAAAATGAAAACACATTTTTTTTTACACAAAGCTGTCCATTTATGCAATATTTCTAACAAATAGCATGTACATAGCAAAAATTGCACCCCAAAATACATTCTGCTATTCCTCCTGAGTATGGCGATACCACATGTGTAACACATTTTCACAGCCTGGCCACATACATAGGCCTAACATCCAAGTAGCGCTTTACACAAAGTTGTCCATTTATCCACTTTAAGACTGGGCCTATTTTTGACACTTGGTGTTTACAAGCTAAAATCATTTTTTTTGCTAGAAAACTACTTGGAACCCCCAAACATTATATATTTTTTTTTAGCAGAGACCCTAGAGAATAAAATGGAGATTGTTTCAATATTTTTTATCACACCATATTTGCGCAGCAGTCTTCCAAATGCGATTTTTTTGAAAAAAAATCACTTTTTTGAACTAAAAAATAAGAAAACAGTAAATTTAGCCCAATTTTTTTCCATAATGTGAAAGATAATGTTACGCCGAGTAATTAGATACCCAACATGTCATGCTTCAAAACAAATAGAGCTTTCTTTTGATGGTATTTGATCAATACTGGGTTTTTTATTTTTTGTGCTATAAATAAAAAAAGAGTGAAAATATCGCGAAAAAACGCATTTTTCTTTGTTTCTGTCATAAAATCTTGCAAATTAGTAATTTCTCTTCACAAATTTTGGCCAAAATTTATACTGCTACTTATCTTTGGTAAAAATAACCCAAGTAAGTGTATATTATTTGGTCTTTGTGAAAGTTATAGAGTCCACAAGCTATGGTGCGAATCATTGAAAATTGATCACACTTGATCACACCTGATGTACTGAAGGCCTATCTCATTTCTTTAGACACTAAAAAGTCAGGAAAGTACAAATACCCCCCAAATGACCCCTTTTTGGAAAGTAGACATTCCAAGGTATTTAATAAGGGGCATGGTGAGTTTTTTGAAGTTGTAATTTTTTCCCACAATGCTTTGCAAAATGAAGATTTTTTTTTTTTTTACAAATTGCCGTATTAACAGGTTATTTCTCTCACACAGCACATGTATACTTGCAACTACACCCCAAAACACATTCTACTACTCCTCCTGAGTATGGCGATACCACATGTGTGAGACTTTTTCACAGCATGGCCACAAACAGAGGCCTAACATCCAAGTAGCACCGTCCGGCATTCTAGGAGCACAAATTACACATATAATTTCCTGACAACCTATCGCACTTTTGAAGGCCCTGGAGCACCAGGACAATGGAAACCCCCATAAAATGACCCCATTTTGGAAAGCAAACAGCCCAACGTATAATTTTTGAGGCATAGTGAGTCTTTTGAATATGTCATTTTTTCCACAAGTTTTTGGAAAATGTGGAAAGAAAATGAAAACACATTTTTTTTACACAAAGCTGTCCATTTATGCAATATTTCTAACACATAGCATGTACATAGCAAAAATTGCACCCCAAAATACATTCTGCTATTCCTCCTGAGTATGGCGATACCACATGTGTAACACTTTTTCACAGCCTGGCCACATACATAGGCCTAACATCCAAGTAGCGCTTTACACAAAGTTGTCCATTTATCCACTTTAAGACTGGGCCTATTTTTGACACTTGGTGTTTACAAGCTAAAATCATTTTTTTTGCTAGAAAACTACTTGGAACCCCCAAACATTATAAATATTTTTTTTTAGCAGAGACCCTAGAGAATAAAATGGAGATTGTTTCAATATTTTTTATCACACCATATTTGCGCAGCAGTCTTTCAAATGCGATTTTTTTGAAAAAAATTCACTGTTTTGAACTAAAAAAAAAGAAAGTAAATTTAGCCCAATTTTTTTCCATAATGTGAAAGATAATGTTACGCCGAGTAATTAGATACCCAACATGTCATGCTTCAAAATTGCGCATGCTCACAGAATGGCGCCAAACATTGGTACTTAAAAATCCCCATAGGCAACATTTTAAAAATTTCTGCAGGTTACTAGCTTAGAGTTACAGAGGAGGTCTAGGGCTCAAATTATTGCTCTTACTCTAACAATCGCAGCGATACCTCACATGTATGGTTTGAACACCGTTTACATGTGGGCGGGACTTGCGTATGCGTTTGCTTCTGCGCCCGAGCTAACGGGGACAGGGCGCTTTAATTTTTTTTTTTTTCCTATTTATTTTATTTATTATTTTTTTATTTTTACACAGTTTAAAAAAAAATGTTTTGATCATTTTTATTCCTATTACAAGGAATGTAAACATCCCTTGTAATAGAAATAGGCATGACAGGTCCTCTTTATTGTGAGATCTGGGGTCAAAAAGACCTCACACCTCACAACTACACTAAAAAAGAAAAAAAAATTGTTGAAAGAGGAAAAAAAAAAGAAAAAAAAAAGTGGCCCTTTAAACCGGTTGCTAGGCAACGTCTTTTGACGTAGCTCCGGTCCTCCAAGACCATTGAGTCGAGTGAGGGCCATCTTGCCCTCACTCGACTTCCTGTCTCTGAGGATCCGGGACCGGATAGTTTTCCCCGCTGGCGGCGGGTCCGGTAAGCTGGGAAAACGTCTGGGACGCGGCAGGAGGGGGGGGCACCTATTCCCCTGCACCGTAAGGGTAATTCCGCGGGGAATCCGCCACTGGGACCACCCTTATCTGAAAGCCGACCGCCCGCCGTTTCAAAAAATACCGGGGTTATGGGGGCTATCTGCTGCCATAACCCCAGTATTTAGCTTTTAATGGCCGACGCATATAGTCGTTAGGCGGTCAGTAAGTGATTGCATGCATATGGCAAACAGGTGACGATGACTGAAGGGGTGACAGGTGACGATGACTGATGGGGTGACAGGTGACAATGACTGATGGGGTGACAGGTGATGATGACTGATGGGGTGACAGGTGACGATGACTGATGGGGTGACAGGTGACGATGACTGATGGGGTGACAGGTGACGATGACTGATGAGGTGACAGGTGATGATGATTGATGAGGTGACAGGTGACGATGATTGATGAGGTGACAAGTGACGATGATTGATGGGGTGACAGATGACAATCACTGACGGGGTGACATGTGACGATGATTGATGGGGTGACAAGTGACGATCACTGATTAGGTGTCAAGTGACGATGATTGATAGGGTGACAGATGACGATGACTGATGGGGTGACAGGTGACGGTGATTGATGGGGTGACAGGTGACGGGCGATGGTCACTGATGGGTGACAGGTGACGGGCGATGGTGCACGGTGGTACTGATGGCAGTCTCTGGTGACCGGTGAACATTAGGCTACGTTCACATGTGAGCGTAGCGATCGCGGGCAGAATCACTGCGATTCTGCCCGCGATCCAGAAATCATTGCAAATCGCGGGGCGCCTGTGCGTTGCCCGTGATTTGCAATAGCACCCCAAATGCTGTGCGATGTTGCTGCGATTTCCGCCTGCCGAATCGGGGTAACATCGCGCAAACAACGCATGACGCCCCAAAGAAACTCTTGTACCTTTTTTGGGTGTCATGCGTTGTTTGCGCAATGTTACCGCAATTCGGCAGGTGGAAATGGCGGCAACATCGCACAGCGTTTGGGGTGCTATTGCAAATCACGGGCAACGCACAGGCTCGCGGGCAGATCGCGGTGATTCTGCCCGCGATCGCTGCGCTCACATGTGAACGTTATGGGTGTCAATTTCTGGGCACTGATGAGGTGACTGTTGGGTGACAGGTGACATTGGGGGGGGCTGAGGACTGTGTGGGGACCTTTATTTCTGTGCTTTTACTTTTTACAGGTGTACAGAGCAGTAACTCACTGTTTCTAGCTCTGCTCTCCTCATACTGGAAGCTGTATGAGGGGAGAAGAGCTAGTAACAGTGAGTTACTGCTCTTTGTTTACATTTTGTGATCGGCTGTGAATGGATTCACAGCCGATCACATAGTAAACAGTCACTGTCAGTGACTGTTTACTACCGCCGGTGACAGCTGTGTTCCTACGGAACACAGTGCCACCGACATGACCGCGCTGCGCGCTCCCGAACGCGCATGCGCGGTCATTTTGTGGGCACCTTCATTGTGATCGGCTGTGTCATTGGAACACAGCCGATCACGTGGGAAACAGCCACGCCCATTGGCTGTTTCCCCCCTGCCGGTGACGGGGGGTGTCCCGGGGACACCCCGACACAGGCAGTGCAGGGCAGCGTGCACGCGATCGCGCGCCTGCCCTGCTTAAAGTGCCGCCGTCATATGACGGCGGCCCAGGATAATGGTCGCTCCGCTCCACCGTCATATGACGGCGGGCCGTCGGCAAGCGGTTAAAGTTTTATTAAATGGACCACATATTATTAGAGCAGGCACATTCTGCGTTGTATTTTCCCCTTGTAATAGCCAAATTGCAGAGGTTTTGCTTATTTGAACACAGAAAACGAAAATATTGCAGCTCATCAGTTCTTAACCACTTCAGCCCTGGAAGTTTTTAACCCCTTCCTGACCAGGCCCTATTTTGCGATTCGGCACTGTGTTACTTTAACCACTTGCTAAACGCTGCAAGTAGATATACGTATATAAACGTCACTAGCCTGTGAGGCTCTGGGGAGCGAGCGCGCACCGCCGAAGGGGCGCTCCTGCTCCCGTGCGGTCACGGACCCCCCCCGCGCATGTGACCGGCGGACCCGATGTCCGCCGGTCACTCTGCGATCATCGGGGGAGAGGGAGAAAGTCAGGCGGCTAGTGTAAACAAGCTGCCTGTCATTCTCCCCTGTGTAGAAACACTGATCATACGGTTCTACTATGTAGGACCGTTGATCATTGTTCCTACAGCTCAAGCCACAGCCAATCATAGTTAGAATCACGCCCCTAGGGACACACACAGCCCCTCCCTCTCAAATAAAGTTAACCCCTTCACTGCCAGTGTAATTTTACAGTAACAGTGCATATTTATAGCACTGATTACTGTAGAAAAGTCACTGGTAACCCCAAAAGTGTCAAAAATGTCAGTCAAGGGTCCGATCTGTCCGCCGCAATGTTGCAGTACTGCAAAAAAAAATCGCAGATCACCGCCATTACGCATTAAAAAAAAACAACAAAAATGACAAAAATCTTTCCCTTTGTTAGTAAACGCGATAACTTTTGCGTAAACCAATCAAAATACGCTTTTTGCGATTTTTTTTTACCAAACATATGTAGCATAAAACAAATTGGCCGAAAATGTTAAAAAATTTTGATTTTTAAATTTTTTGGGGGGAATTTCATATAAAAAAAATGTGAAAAATATTGTTATTTTTGCAAAATTGACGCTCTTTTTTTGTTTATAGCGTATGATCAAAAAATCGCACAGGTGATCAAATACCACCAAAAGAAAGCTCTGTTTGTGGGAAAAAAAGGACGTCAAATTCGTTTAGGTACGGCATCGCACGACCGCACAATTGTCCGTTAAAATCACGCAGTGCCGAATCGCAAAATACCCCCTGGTCAGGAAAGGGGTAAAATCTTCCGGGGCTTAAGTGGTTAACGGACAATTACACGGTCGTGCGCCGCTGTACCCAAGCAAATTTATGTCCTTTTTTTCCCATAAATAGAGATTTATTTTGGTGGTATTTGATCAGCTGTTCAATTTGTAATTTTTGTGCTATAAACAAAAAAATAGCGACAATTTTGAAAAAAAAAAAAAAAAACTATTTTTCACATTCTACTATATAACATTCCCCCCAAAAAATGTAAAAATCTATTTTTTTTTACAATTTAGGCCAATTTGTTTTCTGCTACATGTTTTTGGTAAAAAAAAATCGCAATAAGCGTATTTTGATTGGTTTGCGCAAAAGTTATCACGTTTACTAACTACGGGAAAGATTTATGTCATTTTTATTGTTTTTTTTTTTACTAGTAATAGCGGCGATCTGCGATTCTTTGCGGGCCTGTGACATTGCGGCTGACAGATCGGACCCCTAACTGACATTTTTGACACTTTTGGTGGGACCAGTGACATTACTACAGTAATCAGTGTTATAAATATGCACTGTTACTGCAATAATGACACTGGCAGGGAAGGGGTTAACCCTATGGGTGATCAAAGGGTTAAATGTATGCCTCATGCTTACTGACGTGAGGGAGGGGGTGGGACACAGACAGAGATCGCAGGTTCAGCTATGCTGAGTCTGTGATCTCTCCCTGTCTGTCACTGAGAAGATCCATCTGCTTTGTTTACATAAGCAGGCGGGTCTTCTCACACTTTCCCTGACGATCGGGGAAGGGAGGCGGCAATCGCTGCCTCTCTTCCTCTGGCCCGACTCCCGCTGTGTCTAAACACAGCAGGAGCGAGGCTCCAGCGGCGCGCTGCCGAGACCACTAGGAGTCCAGCGACGTAGGTCTATGTCGCTGGACCCAGGGGAGCCAACCTGCCGCAGTAGGATTACTGTGAGCAGTCGGCTATTGGTTAAGCTGGATACACACTATACAACTTGTGTTTGTAGATTTACCATCAACTATGTAGTGCAAGGGCCTGCCTGATTGCATACAAATTGAAAGTGTCTAGGTCTGACCTCATATTATATGGTTTTGGTAAGTCTAAAGGAAAAAAATCTAAATAAAATTGTATAGTGTGTATCCAGCCTTAGATGTGGTAGCTGCATTTATTTTCTGTTTTAATCCTGTTTGCCTTGATTTGATTATACCAGTTACACACTTCCAGTCCTAGGGTGACAACACTTACCCTCTGGAGCAGGGATCCTCAAACTACGGCCCTCCAGCTAATGCAGAACTACACATCCCATGAGGAATTGTAAAACTCTGACATTCACATGACTAGGCATGATGGGATTTGTAATTCCTAAACAACTGGAGGGCCATAGTTTGAAGACCCCTCCTCTGGAGACATAAAACCCACCATTATATCCTTACCCCCTTGACTCCCTTCCCCTTCTAGCTGTTAGATAAACATGTAATAGTAGCCAGCACAGGGAGATAACCAGGGCTCTTTTTCCCAGTAAAATGTGCAGGAACTCAACCACAATCCCCCCCCCCCCCCAAAAAAAAAAAAAAAAACCCTTCCCCAAACTGGTCAAAATGTCCCTAACAGCAGTGGGATGGTCCTAAAAGGGCATCAAATACCAGAAGTGCATTATGTACAGAGTGCAGAGTTCAGTGGGGTTACACACAGAGTGCATAGTTTGGGAGTGTGCTACGTATACAGTGCAGAGTTCAGGGGTGCGATACATACACACAGAGTACAGAGTTCAGTCTTCTTACTAAGCTGCTTAGCTCTGAATCCCCCATCCACATCTCACTTTTTCCCCTCTTCTTCTCTAGTACCTCTCCTCACACTGTAGATGGCTTTGTCTCTCTCACTTGCAGGAAGATCATCCAGGGGGGATGTCATCATTCGCACCGCACCCCAGGCACCGGCATCTCCTTTTTCCCCCATACTGCACTTGGAAAACCCAGGAAGCCAGACCTCTGCGTTTACAAGTGATAGTGATGAGCAGGGAGCAGAGGGCCTTAACCAAAGGTATATATATATGTGTGTGCATATATATATATATATATATATACACACATATATATATATATATATATATATATATATATATATATATATTGTGACAGGAAGTCAGGTAAATCTGTGGATGTAGTCACAGACAGGAGATACATTTCCACCTGGTGTAGAAAGTTCACCAATTACTATAGGGTGTCGGCTGAAAAGGTAGCCAGGACGGCTTAACCGCTTGCCGACCGCCGCAAGTAGATTTACTGCAGTGGTCAGCCCCTGCCAGGCAGAGTGACGTTAATTAACGTCACTAGCCTGGGAGGGTCTGGGGAGTGAGCGCGCGCCCGCGGAGGCGCGCTCCCACTCCCGCGCGGTCACGGACCCCCCGCGCGCGTGACTGGCGGACCCGATGTCTGCCGGTCACTCGGCGATCGGCGGGGGAGAGGGAGAAAGTCAGGCGGCTTGTGTAAACAAGCCACCTGTCATTCTCCTCGGTGTAAAGACACTGATCACACGGATCTACTATGTAGATCCGTTGATCAGTGTCCATACAGCTTAAGCCACAGCCAATCACAGTAGAAAGCACGCCCCTAGGGACACACACAGCCCCTCCCTCGCAAATAAAGTTAACCCCTTCACTACCAGTGTATTTTTACAGTAACAGTGCATATATATAGCACTGATTACTGTAGAAATGTCACCGGTAGCCCCAAAAGTGTCAAAAATGTCAGTCAAGGGTCCGATCTGTCCGCCGCAATGTCGCAGTACCGCAAAAAAAAATCGCAGATCGCCGCCATTACGCGTTAAAAAAAAAAAACAACAAAAATTACAAAAATCTTTCCCTTTGTTAGTAAACGTGATAACTTTTGCGCAAACCAATAAAAATACGCTTTTTGCGATTTTTTTTTTACCAAACATAGGTAGGATAAAACAAATTGGCCGAAAATGTTAAAAAATTTTGATTTTTACATTTTTTTTGGGGGGAATTTCATATAAAAAAATGTGAAAAATATTTTGCAAAATTTACGCTCTTTTTTTGTTTATAGCGCAAAAAGTAAAAATCGCACAGGTGATCAAATACCACCAAAAGAAAGCTCTGTTTGTGGGAAAAAAAGGACGTCAAATTCGTTTAGGTACGGCATCGCACGACCGCACAATTGTCCGTTAAAATCACGCAGTGCCGAATCGCAAAATACCCCCTGGTCAGGAAAGGGGTAAAATCTTCCGGGGCTTAAGTGGTTAACGGACAATTACACGGTCGTGCGCCGCTGTACCCAAGCAAATTTATGTCCTTTTTTTCCCATAAATAGAGATTTATTTTGGTGGTATTTGATCAGCTGTTCAATTTGTAATTTTTGTGCTATAAACAAAAAAATAGCGACAATTTTGAAAAAAAAAAAAAAAAACTATTTTTCACATTCTACTATATAACATTCCCCCCAAAAAATGTAAAAATCTATTTTTTTTTACAATTTAGGCCAATTTGTTTTCTGCTACATGTTTTTGGTAAAAAAAAATCGCAATAAGCGTATTTTGATTGGTTTGCGCAAAAGTTATCACGTTTACTAACTACGGGAAAGATTTATGTCATTTTTATTGTTTTTTTTTTTACTAGTAATAGCGGCGATCTGCGATTCTTTGCGGGCCTGTGACATTGCGGCTGACAGATCGGACCCCTAACTGACATTTTTGACACTTTTGGTGGGACCAGTGACATTACTACAGTAATCAGTGTTATAAATATGCACTGTTACTGCAATAATGACACTGGCAGGGAAGGGGTTAACCCTATGGGTGATCAAAGGGTTAAATGTATGCCTCATGCTTACTGACGTGAGGGAGGGGGTGGGACACAGACAGAGATCGCAGGTTCAGCTATGCTGAGTCTGTGATCTCTCCCTGTCTGTCACTGAGAAGATCCATCTGCTTTGTTTACATAAGCAGGCGGGTCTTCTCACACTTTCCCTGACGATCGGGGAAGGGAGGCGGCAATCGCTGCCTCTCTTCCTCTGGCCCGACTCCCGCTGTGTCTAAACACAGCAGGAGCGAGGCTCCAGCGGCGCGCTGCCGAGACCACTAGGAGTCCAGCGACGTAGGTCTATGTCGCTGGACCCAGGGGAGCCAACCTGCCGCAGTAGGATTACTGTGAGCAGTCGGCTATTGGTTAAGCTGGATACACACTATACAACTTGTGTTTGTAGATTTACCATCAACTATGTAGTGCAAGGGCCTGCCTGATTGCATACAAATTGAAAGTGTCTAGGTCTGACCTCATATTATATGGTTTTGGTAAGTCTAAAGGAAAAAAATCTAAATAAAATTGTATAGTGTGTATCCAGCCTTAGATGTGGTAGCTGCATTTATTTTCTGTTTTAATCCTGTTTGCCTTGATTTGATTATACCAGTTACACACTTCCAGTCCTAGGGTGACAACACTTACCCTCTGGAGCAGGGATCCTCAAACTACGGCCCTCCAGCTAATGCAGAACTACACATCCCATGAGGAATTGTAAAACTCTGACATTCACATGACTAGGCATGATGGGATTTGTAATTCCTAAACAACTGGAGGGCCATAGTTTGAAGACCCCTCCTCTGGAGACATAAAACCCACCATTATATCCTTACCCCCTTGACTCCCTTCCCCTTCTAGCTGTTAGATAAACATGTAATAGTAGCCAGCACAGGGAGATAACCAGGGCTCTTTTTCCCAGTAAAATGTGCAGGAACTCAACCACAATCCCCCCCCCCCCCCCAAAAAAAAAAAAAAAAACCCTTCCCCAAACTGGTCAAAATGTCCCTAACAGCAGTGGGATGGTCCTAAAAGGGCATCAAATACCAGAAGTGCATTATGTACAGAGTGCAGAGTTCAGTGGGGTTACACACAGAGTGCATAGTTTGGGAGTGTGCTACGTATACAGTGCAGAGTTCAGGGGTGCGATACATACACACAGAGTACAGAGTTCAGTCTTCTTACTAAGCTGCTTAGCTCTGAATCCCCCATCCACATCTCACTTTTTCCCCTCTTCTTCTCTAGTACCTCTCCTCACACTGTAGATGGCTTTGTCTCTCTCACTTGCAGGAAGATCATCCAGGGGGGATGTCATCATTCGCACCGCACCCCAGGCACCGGCATCTCCTTTTTCCCCCATACTGCACTTGGAAAACCCAGGAAGCCAGACCTCTGCGTTTACAAGTGATAGTGATGAGCAGGGAGCAGAGGGCCTTAACCAAAGGTATATATATATGTGTGTGCATATATATATATATATATATATACACACATATATATATATATATATATATATATATATATATATATATATATTGTGACAGGAAGTCAGGTAAATCTGTGGATGTAGTCACAGACAGGAGATACATTTCCACCTGGTGTAGAAAGTTCACCAATTACTATAGGGTGTCGGCTGAAAAGGTAGCCAGGACGGCTTAACCGCTTGCCGACCGCCGCAAGTAGATTTACTGCAGTGGTCAGCCCCTGCCAGGCAGAGTGACGTTAATTAACGTCACTAGCCTGGGAGGGTCTGGGGAGTGAGCGCGCGCCCGCGGAGGCGCGCTCCCACTCCCGCGCGGTCACGGACCCCCCGCGCGCGTGACTGGCGGACCCGATGTCTGCCGGTCACTCGGCGATCGGCGGGGGAGAGGGAGAAAGTCAGGCGGCTTGTGTAAACAAGCCACCTGTCATTCTCCTCGGTGTAAAGACACTGATCACACGGATCTACTATGTAGATCCGTTGATCAGTGTCCATACAGCTTAAGCCACAGCCAATCACAGTAGAAAGCACGCCCCTAGGGACACACACAGCCCCTCCCTCGCAAATAAAGTTAACCCCTTCACTACCAGTGTATTTTTACAGTAACAGTGCATATATATAGCACTGATTACTGTAGAAATGTCACCGGTAGCCCCAAAAGTGTCAAAAATGTCAGTCAAGGGTCCGATCTGTCCGCCGCAATGTCGCAGTACCGCAAAAAAAAATCGCAGATCGCCGCCATTACGCGTTAAAAAAAAAAAACAACAAAAATTACAAAAATCTTTCCCTTTGTTAGTAAACGTGATAACTTTTGCGCAAACCAATAAAAATACGCTTTTTGCGATTTTTTTTTTACCAAACATAGGTAGGATAAAACAAATTGGCCGAAAATGTTAAAAAATTTTGATTTTTACATTTTTTTTGGGGGGAATTTCATATAAAAAAATGTGAAAAATATTTTGCAAAATTTACGCTCTTTTTTTGTTTATAGCGCAAAAAGTAAAAATCGCACAGGTGATCAAATACCACCAAAAGAAAGCTCTGTTTGTGGGAAAAAAAGGACGTCAAATTTGTTTAGGTACAGCGTCGCACGACCGCGCAATTGTCCGTTAAAGTCACGCAGTGCCGAATCGCAAAATACCCCCTGGTCTTTTAGCAGGAAAATCCTCCGGGGCTTAAGTGGTTAAAGAAGTTGAAAGGCCTTCAGCTGTTCGGAATGAGGAAGTTAAGGTCTCTATAATTTGTCCAAAGGAAGTCTAAGGATTGCTGCCTCCTGTCGCCGTGTGGGCTGGGAGAGGAGGACAGACGGATGTGTGCCCCCTGAAAGCTGTGTGAGCATGGGGAAGACCTCCTGAAGCGATGTGAAGCTCAGGAGGGTAACAAGTGTGAAGACTACTCGAAGTGAGGTCTTGGATCGTTTCTAGGTGAAAAGAAACCAATGGACATTTCCTGTGTGAAGGGGAAATTGATTAAGACTGAAGACTAGTGTTGAGCGAACACGGACTGTATTATTCGTGTTCGTACCGAATAATTGGATTTTTTTTACCCGAACACGGACACGGACACTTTACTGTATGTTCGGGTAAAAATCCGTGTTCGGTCGTTTTATTTCCGGGTTTTGCATGCTTTGGCGCTCTTTTCATGGCGGGCTTTCAACAGCCAATCAACAATCGTTTAACTGGTGTGCCTTAAGCCATCCCAGCCATGCCTGCAAATGTCTTAGTAGCTGTGATTGGCCGTCTGAAGCATGTGACCAAGTCTTTATAAGTTCGAGGCAGCCGCCGCAGCAGCGTCATTCTGCTGCTTAGCTAAGGGACAGAGCACACATCAATGTGCTGGCTGCTGATTAGGGAAAGATAGGCAGGAAAAAACCATTTGTGTCCGGATAGAATTGAGGGACAGGTCGGAGTGTTTAGGCAGGGCGAGTTGTAGGCATTTTAGGGATAGAGTCTGCTGAATTATAGGGTCAGTGTCTTCTACAAACTACAATCGATATTGCTGTGTGGGGGGTGGGGTGAATCTGCACTCAATCCTGATCTACGATCTCTTCTCAATCCTGTTAGGGACAGAGTCTGCTGAATTTTAGGGAAACTGTGTTCTACAAACTACAATCGATATTGCTGTGTGGTGTGGGATTGGAGATAGGCAGGTGTCAGTGATCCACATCCATTTTTCTGTGTGTGAGCTGCAGTGAACACAATCTTTTTGGGCTGCAGTGAACACAATCTTTTTGGGCTGCAGTGAACACAATCTTTTTGGGCTGCAGTGAACACAATCTTTTTGGGCTGCAGTGAACACAATCTTTTTGGGGTGCAGTGAACAAAATCTTTTTGGGGTGCAGTGAACACAATCCTTTTTGGTGTGCAGTGAACACAATCTTTGTGGGGTGCAGTGAACAAAATCCTTTGTGGGGTGCAGTGAACACAATCTTTTTGGGGTGCAGTGAACAAAATCCTTTTTGGGGTGCAGTGAACAACATCCTTTTTGGGGTGCAGTGAACACAATCTTTTTGGGGTGCAGTGAACAAAATCCTTTGTGGGGTGCAGTGAACACAATCTTTTTGGGGTGCAGTGAACACAATCTTTTTGGGGTGGAGTGAACAACATCCTTTTTGGGGTGCAGTGAACAAAATCCTTTTTGGGGTGCAGTGAACAAAATCATTTTTGGGGTGCAGTGAACACAATCTTTTTGGGGTGCAGTGAACACAATCTTTGTGGGGTGCAGTGAACACAATCTTTTTGGGGTGGAGTGAACAACATCCTTTTTGGGGTGCAGTGAACAACATCCTTTTTGGGGTGCAGTGAACACAATCTTTTTGGGGTGCAGTGAACACAATCTTTGTGGGGTACAGTGAACAGAATCTTTGTGGGGTGCAGTGAACACAATCTTTGGGGGGTACAGTGAACACAATCTTTTTGGGGTGCAGTGAACACAATCTTTGTGGGGTGCAGTGAACACAATCTTTTTGGAGTGGAGTGAACAAAATCATTTTTGGGGTGCAGTGAACAACATCCTTTTTGGGGTGCAGTGATCAAAATCCTTTTTGGGGTGCAGTGAACACAATCTTTTTGGGGTGCAGTGAACAAAATCCTTTGTGGGGTGCAGTGAACAGAATCTTTGTGGGGTGCAGTGAACACAATCTTTGGGGGGGTACAGTGAACACAATCTTTTTGGGGTGCAGTGAACACAATCTTTGTGGGGTACAGTGAACAGAATCTTTTTGGGGTGCAGTGAACACAATCTTTGGGGGGTACAGTGAACACAATCTTTTTGGGGTGCAGTGAACACAATCTTTGTGGGGTGCAGTGAACACAATCTTTGGGGGGGTACAGTGAACACAATCTTTTTGGGGTGCAGTGAACAACATCCTTTTAGGGTGCAGTGAACACAATCTTTGTGGGGTGCAGTGAACAACATCCTTTTAGGGTGCAGTGAACACAATCTTTGTGGGGTACAGTGAACAGAATCTTTGTGGGGTGCAGTGAACACAATCTTTGGGGGGTACAGTGAACACAATCTTTGTGAGGTGCAGTGAACACAATCTTTGTGGGGTGCAGTGAACACAATCATTGTGGGGTGCAGTGAACTCAATCTTTGTGGGGTACAGTGAACACAATCTCATACTTCTGAAGATTTGAGGGTGCTGCCTGTTCCATACTCCCCCTACTCCTCATCTAGCCTTTTAGGGGTACAAACAATAGTAATTGGGGCCTAGTGTGGTTGTGTACGTGTGATATACATACACTTTTTTTGGATCATATTTTCTATTCCGCTATTTAATCAAAAACCTTTGGGGATCAGTTAAATTGGGGGATAGTCTGTGTTGGTATGTGTGAGAGAGATCCACCTTTCCAAGTTGTTGGGGTTCATCTCATACTTCTGAAGGTTTGAGGGTGCTGCCTGTTCCATACTCCCCCTACTCCTCATCTAGCCTTTTAGGGGTACAAACAATAGTAATTGGGGCCTAGTGTGGTTGTGTACGTGTGATATACATACACTTTTTTTGGATCATATTTTCTATTCCGCTATTTAATCAAAAACCTTTGGGGATCAGTTAAATTGGGGGATAGTCTGAGTGGTACGTGTGAGAGAGATCCACCTTTCCAAGTTGTTGGGGTTCATCTCATACTTCTGAAGGTTTGAGGGTGCTGCCTGTTCCATACCCCCCCTACTCCTCATCTAGCCTTTTAGGGGTACAAACAATAGTAATTGGGGCCTAGTGTGGTTGTGTACGTGTGATATACATACACTTTTTTTGGATCATATTTTCTATTCCGCTATTTAATCAAAAACCTTTGGGGATCAGTTAAATTGGGGGATAGTCTGTGTTGGTACGTGTGAGAGAGATCCACCTTTCCAAGTTGTTGGGGTTCATCTCATACTTCTGAAGGTTTGAGGGTGCTGCCTGTTCCATACCCCCCCTACTCCTCATCTAGCCTTTTAGGGGTACAAACAATAGTAATTGGGGCCTAGTGTGGTTGTGTACGTGTGATATACATACACTTTTTTTGGATCATATTTTCTATTCCGCTATTTAATCAAAAACCTTTGGGGATCAGTTAAATTGGGGGATAGTCTGTGTTGGTACGTGTGAGAGAGATCCACCTTTCCAAGTTGTTGGGGTTCATCTCATACTTCTGAAGGTTTGAGGGTGCTGCCTGTTCCATACCCCCCCTACTCCTCATCTAGCCTTTTAGGGGTACAAACAATAGTAATTGGGGCCTAGTGTGGTTGTGTACGTGTGATATACATACACTTTTTTTGGATCATATTTTCTATTCCGCTATTTAATCAAAAACCTTTGGGGATCAGTTAAATTGGGGGATAGTCTGTGTTGGTACGTGTGAGAGAGATCCACCTTTCCAAGTTTTTGGGGTTAATCTCATACTTCTGAAGATTTGAGGGTGCTGCCTGTTCCATACCCCCCCTACTCCTCATCTAGCCTTTTAGGGGTACAAACAATAGTAATTGGGGCCTAGTGTGGTTGTGTACGTGTGATATACATACACTTTTTTTGGATCATATTTTCTATTCCGCTATTTAATCAAAAACCTTTGGGGATCAGTTAAATTGGGGGATAGTCTGTGTTGGTACGTGTGAGAGAGATCCACCTTTCCAAGTTGTTGGGGTTCATCTCATACTTCTGAAGGTTTGAGGGTGCTGCCTGTTCCATACTCCCCCTACTCCTAGCCTTTTAGGGGTACAAACAATAGTAATTGGGGCCTAGTGTGGTTGTGTACGTGTGATATACATACACTTTTTTTGGATCATATTTTCTATTCCGCTATTTAATCAAAAACCTTTGGGGATCAGTTAAATTGGGGGATAGTCTGTGTTGGTACGTGTGAGAGAGATCCACCTTTCCAAGTTGTTGGGGTTCATCTCATACTTCTGAAGGTTTGAGGGTGCTGCCTGTTCCATACCCCCCCTACTCCTCATCTAGCCTTTTAGGGGTACAAACAATAGTAATTGGGGCCTAGTGTGGTTGTGTACGTGTGATATACATACACTTTTTTTGGATCATATTTTCTATTCCGCTATTTAATCAAAAACCTTTGGGGATCAGTTAAATTGGGGGATAGTCTGTGTTGGTACGTGTGAGAGAGATCCACCTTTCCAAGTTGTTGGGGTTCATCTCATACTTCTGAAGGTTTGAGGGTGCTGCCTGTTCCATACCCCCCCTACTCCTCATCTAGCCTTTTAGGGGTACAAACAATAGTAATTGGGGCCTAGTGTGGTTGTGTACGTGTGATATACATACACTTTTTTTGGATCATATTTTCTATTCCGCTATTTAATCAAAAACCTTTGGGGATCAGTTAAATTGGGGGATAGTCTGTGTTGGTACGTGTGAGAGAGATCCACCTTTCCAAGTTTTTGGGGTTCATCTCATACTTCTGAAGATTTGAGGGTGCTGCCTGTTCCATACCCCCCCTACTCCTCATCTAGCCTTTTAGGGGTACAAACAATAGTAATTGGGGCCTAGTGTGGTTGTGTACGTGTGATATACATACACTTTTTTTGGATCATATTTTCTATTCCGCTATTTAATCAAAAACCTTTGGGGATCAGTTAAATTGGGGGATAGTCTGTGTTGGTACGTGTGAGAGAGATCCACCTTTCCAAGTTTTTGGGGTTCATCTCATACTTCTGAAGATTTGAGGGTGCTGCCTGTTCCATACCCCCCCCTACTCCTCATCTAGCCTTTTAGGGGTACAAACAATAGTAATTGGGGCCTAGTGTGGTTGTGTACGTGTGATATACATACACTTTTTTTGGATCATATTTTCTATTCCGCTATTTAATCAAAAACCTTTGGGGATCAGTTAAATTGGGGGATAGTCTGTGTTGGTACGTGTGAGAGAGATCCACCTTTCCAAGTTGTTGGGGTTCATCTCATACTTCTGAAGGTTTGAGGGTGCTGCCTGTTCCATACTCCCCCTACTCCTAGCCTTTTAGGGGTACAAACAATAGTAATTGGGGCCTAGTGTGGTTGTGTACGTGTGATATACATACACTTTTTTTGGATCATATTTTCTATTCCGCTATTTAATCAAAAACCTTTGGGGATCAGTTAAATTGGGGGATAGTCTGTGTTGGTACGTGTGAGAGAGATCCACCTTTCCAAGTTGTTGGGGTTCATCTCATACTTCTGAAGGTTTGAGGGTGCTGCCTGTTCCATACTCCCCCTACTCCTCATCTAGCCTTTTAGGGGTACAAACAATAGTAATTGGGGCCCAGTGTGGTTGTGTACGTGTGATATACATACACTTTTTTTGGATCATATTTTCTATTCCGCTATTTAATTTAACTGGGCCTCCATGCGAGACCTGTGTGCCTTGTTGCGCTGTTTTGAGTACTCCACCAACATGGCCAGTGGCAATGACGCCGTTCTCAGCTTAACTATCCCACTTCTATGCCTCCTTGAAAAAACAATTCGGGCGATGATGGAAGAGGATGTGGCACAGGATGAGGAGGAGGAGGAGGATGAAGAGGTAACATTTCCAAGGCTTTCAGGGCAGTCATTCGCAAGGGGCTCCGAGGGTGGGTTCCTGCACACGCAAACGCCAGGGACGCAATTGTCCAGCAGGGGCACAGTTCTGGAGGATGAGGAGGATGAGGAGGAGGAGGAGCTGGAGGAGGAGATGGAACCATGTTCACAGCAGGGTGGCACCCAGGCCAGCTCATGGCCATCACTGGTGCGTGGCTGGGGGGATACAGAGGACACGGACGATACACCTCCCACAGAGGACAGCCTTTCGTTGCCTCTGGGCAGCCTGGCACACATGAGCGATTACATGCTGCAGTGTCTCCACAACGACTGCCGAGTTGCCCACATTCTAACTTGTGCTGATTACTGGGTGGCCACGCTGCTGGATCCCCGTTACAAGGACAACGTACCGTCCTTAATTCACTCACTGGAGCGCGATCGCAAGATGCGCGAGTACAAGCGCACGCTGGTAGACGCCATGCTGCTGGCATTCCCATCTGACAGCGGGGCCACAGTGGAAGCACAAGGCAGAGGAGGAGGAGGAGGAGGTCGCCAACGCAACCAGGGCACCGCCAGCACCTCAGAAGGCAGGGTTAGCATGGCCGAAATGTGGAAAAGCTTTGTCAGCACGCCACAACAAACAGCAGCACCAGCAGCTCAGATGGAACGTCTTAGCAGGAGGCAGCATTTTACCAACATGGTGGAGCAGTATGTGTGCACACGCCTACATGTAGTGAATGACGGGTCTGCCCCCTTCAACTTCTGGGTCTCCAAATTGGGCACATGGCCTGAGCTTGCCCTTTACGCCTTGGAGGTGCTGGCGTGCCCTGCAGCCAGTGTATTATCTGAACGGGTATTTAGCACGGCTGGGGGCGTTATAACAGACAAGCGCAGCCGCCTGTCCAGAGACAATGTGGACAAGCTCACGTTCATTAAAATGAACCAGGCATGGATCCCACGGGACTTTTCCGTACCTTATGCAGAATAGCAATGGATACCGACCTTACCCACCCATTGTTCCATTTTTGCTCTTTCTCACTCTTTTGGGGTGTACCCTCATTTAAAATTTTTGAAAAGAAGCAGTGTTGGCTACCTCGTCCTCCTCCTCAGGGCCAGATTAATGTAGGGGCTATTGGAGCTGCAGCTCCAGGCCCCTACCTTTTATATAGGCCCCGGGTTGGCCATATTCACTGTTACCGCTCTTCTGTCACTTGTAAACACAGAAGTCTGGCTTCTATGCTCGCTTCCCCAGGCAGCACCCTCAGAACCTCCCCACACAGCGTGAAGGCCGGACAAGGAGGGACAGTTGGCGATGCATGGATGTGTTTATGGGCTTCAGAGACAGCATCCCATGTTGAATTAGGCATGCATGGCTGCACCCTTCCTCCTCTGGGTGCATGGCAAGGCACGGCCCTTAAGGCCCTTCAAAATCCTCAGCACCAAGCCCATGATGCTGTTAATCCGGCCCTGGTCCTCCTCCACCGCCGCTTCCACCTACACCGCCCATAGGTGTGCGCAGCCTATTGCATTAAGGTGTGCACCCCAAAGTTGAAATACACATGCATGTGTTTGCCAGCAGGGAGAGTAATGTATCGGGGCCATGTACCTGTAGGCAAGGAGAAATAGAGCAGAGCAGGTCCCAGGGAGATCTTTCCCATCTCCTCACTGGCAATGCTATGTGCCCTAGGTGATTAGGGTGTGCCCAGGCACACCCAGCACACCCTGTGCGCACGCCTATGTCACCGCCACATCCACCACCACCTCAACCTCCCTCCTACTCCATATGGGCCTCGTCCTTCAGAGATGAAGAAGAACATTGTTTTATTTTTCTGTTTTTTTTTTGTTGTTTTAAGTTATTTCCCTATCCACATTTGTTTGCAGAGCACTTGCCATGCTCTTAATTACGTTTTGCTGCCATTTGCAGCACTCTAGCCCTTTCCTTTGGTGTTTTAGAGCCATTTTAGTGCCTTAAAGTTCGGGTCCCCATTGACTTCAATGGGGTTCGGTGTCCGGGAAAAGTTCGGTAAAAGTCCGGGACACGGACCCGGACTTTTTTTTAAAGTTCGGCCGAACCCGTCGAACACGGACATCTAGGTGTCCGCTCAACCCTACTGAAGACTACTCAAGGTGAGGTCTTGAATATTTCTATGTGGAAGAAATAAATGCACTGTTTGCTATGTGGAGAGACAAGCAAAGGAATGGTTGCTATGTGAAGACTGTTCAATGTGAAGAGGAAAAGGGACATGTTCAATGTGAAGAGATAAAACATGGACTATTGAGAGTCTGCTGTGTGATCAGCCAAGTCTGCCCAACAGTAGGTTGGGGACAGACTTCATAAGATAGGTTCCGGTATGGGAGAAGGTAGCCGCCCACAGTGGCAAGGATTTATTTTGTGTTTTATTTTTATTTTGATGTTTTTGATGCTTGCACTTGTGTGAAGAAAATAGCAAGAATAAACAAACTGTTTTGTTTGCAACCACTTCTCGGCTATCTCCCTGTGTAACGAACCCCCCCAAGGGGTCATCCACGCCTACCACCGAGCTAATCAACCCCACAATATATATATATACACATACACATATATACATACACATATAATATAAATGTGTTATGTGTTTGTGTTTTGTGCAACGTTTGAATTTCCCTCCCAGTTCCGCTCCCATGCAGCATTGCTGCTGCAGGGAACGGAACTAGGAAGTCATCACACCGACGGACGAGCAGCGGGGATCTCGGCTGGCGGTCACAGCAATGGGAGATCATCGCTGGATCGCCAGGAGAAGGTAAGAGACAGCGCTGCGCGCTCTGCACATCTACACCGAGCGTGACTCGGGGATACCGGTCCTAGCATAAAAAAATCCACCCCGAGTCACGCTCGGGGATACTGCTAAGGCGGTTAACAGACCAAGGATGACCAAATAGGAGAAGTTAATTGTTGGGGTTTACTTACACTTTCAAACTTCAGTAGATTTTTGCTGGAAATAATATTGACATTCTATGAGGTAGCTCAAATAGTTGAAGTAATAATAACTGCAAGAGTTAAATGCTTGTTTTTGCTTGGAGAAGCCCTAATTAAACTTTTTTAACATGGGGAATGAAAAAACTTTCCTGTATCAAAAAAAACCCTGCTAAAAATGACTACATCTACAGCTCACGGTACATAAGTGTCGTGGTCAGTGGGAAGAATGCTCCTTACATTTGTGGTCTTTGGGAAGAACTACCCTTTTACAGATAGCTTAATAGATCAATGGTGTCAGTGGGTACTTATTTTTAGGAACAAATTGCAACCCCTAGCAGCCTATGGAGGAACCCAAAGGTTGCACGGGACTCTATTTGAAAAAGACTGGTCTAAAGGGAATAGTAAAGGGAGTTTTATTACTTTGCTCCTGTAGGCTTCCTCCCAGCTGCATGTCCATTCCTCCAAAACTGTTTCTCAACATCGGTCCATAGGGCACGCTGATGTCATCTTGTACAATGCAGGACATGCAGAGGGCTTGTCCCCAACCCAGAGTTTTAAAGAGAGGAAAATAGCTCTGGCTGCATGGGGAGCAAGGAATATAGTAAGTACAGCTGCTTTTTCGGTTCTCTCTAGACCACGTGTTAATTTACAAGGCCTGCGTGCTAAATCCAGCCCTCCTGACCAATTAATGTGGCCCTCGCCCATCTCCTGCAGCTTCAGGAGAGCTCCAGTCCTCCTCTGATCCTTCTTCAGATCCTGCACAATGGCCCCAGATTCTCCCCAGTAGCAGCACAAGGTAAGGGGGTGCACTGTACTGTAAGGGAGGGTGGGGGGGGCTCTTGACATTTGATGTAAGGAGGGGTGGGGTTCTTTGGACATCTACAGATGCAACCGGCCCTTTGAGAGCAATCATAATGCTGATATGGCTCAAGATGAAATTGAGTTTGACACCCCTGCTCTACAAATAAATGAGCATTTAACCTTTCAGTGAGGGTGGAGCCCCACTGCAAGGGACTATTTTTCTTATACTTGGAGTTGAGATTTAGGAGAGCAGAAAGGGGATCGATTTTTAGTGGAAACAGAAAAAATGGGGAAAATAAAGACTTACAGTGGTTAATTAACTATTTCTGGTAAAAAAATAAAAATAAATAATAATCATTATTTACAGCAATGGCAGATTTTTGTGAAATTAATGTTTTGATGATAATATTATTGTAAGATACAATAAGAAATGAAGTTAAAATAACTGTTACAATGTAGTAAAAAAGAAAAAAAGAAAAAAAAGGAACACTGTCTCTTATCGCTGGAGAATGGATGCTGCTTTTCAGTCAAGTACTGCATTTTCTTTCATGACCAATTCTCTTTGAAATGGCCACTCACTAATATTGACACAGATCACACAGCTCCAACAGTTTTTATGTGCCCAGTTTTAGCGAAGACAATTTTTAGGTTGTACAGCACTAGCCCTGTGCTCACAGGATCAAAGTGGGCCTGTCAAGTGGACATGTGTGCGCAGTGCAGATATAGTGCTAGTCTTCATTGACAGACATTTATACAAAATGTGGTAGCTGATGGCAAAACATATTGAACGGCTGCAAATAGGCATTTATATTAGCATAGTTAAAAAGCTTGTGGCTCCGAAACCATTATCAGGCTATTTATTTAGAAATCATGTAATGGACCTACATATTGCAATACATATGAATATAACACATGCTGGATTGGATGAATTGTACAATATTTTTTACACACAATATAGCTTTTTTGTAGTATTTACATATTTGTGTAAAATTGTAGTTTAAAAAAATACAGTTCTACTGACAATTCATAATATTTCTTCCCTTATATATTGATATTATCATATTATCAACATTACATTATCCCTTACCTATGTGTAATTTATAACTCATATTATTGAAGCCATTTATGATATTTGATTTTATTTGATTTAATTTATGTATTTTATCCCACATTTTTTCATACCATATTTTTTTTTCTTTTTTTTTTTCTTTCCTATCCACAATCAAAACTCATGCACTCTTACCATTGCTATCAGAAATATCTTGTGCTTATATACGTTGTTAGTATTTGTGTTTTGTATACACTTTTGTTGTATAAGTTATATATTACCTCATATAATGTAATATTTTTACTTATTTTTAATAAAGATCTATTGTGGAAAAAAAAAAAGAAAAAATCAGTAATGTATGGTACAATTTAGATATTTTGCTATTACAAACTACATACAGTATATGCAATTGAGTGTCAGTATTTTGTACCTTTTTAGCTACTACAAAATAGATAATTGAAATAAAATTAATACAATTATATATATATATATATATATATATATATATATATATATATATATATGTGTGTGTGTGTGTGTGTATACATTAGAGAATCCTTCTGCAATTAGATATGTTTTTTGGGCACCTTCACAGCACTTTCAAATACAGCAAAACATCATCCAAAACACAGCTTTAGGAATAAATATATTGTCTGGTTGGCTGTATACCTGCATCTATTTTTTATTGCTTTGGGATGTACAAGGGAATGTATTTTCATCTCTTCTTGGCCTGCAAGAATCCCAAATGCTTTTTAATACAGGTTTTGCTAGAGATCATATTAAAGTAAAAACACTACCAGTATCAAACATGGAATCTTTCAGTAAAAACTGTTTCCTTGCATGTACATACAGTACTTGGCCAATTAGGCTTATTCTGATTATGGTGTAGAAAACCAGAAGAAAAATGTGCTTTAAATAATTTGTGCACACCATTGCCCCTTTTTAAGAGACATATGCACATGAGTCATATTAAATGAAAACAATTTATATTTTGCTGCATCATACTTGGTGTATAATAAAGATATATATCTCAAATCAGAGCCACGGCTGGAAAAAAAAATGACAAAATAGCTGCTGATTTCACAGCTAAATTTGCTGCAATGTCAACACGCTAATAGAAAACATGCCATCTACAGGTTGTCAGCACTTATTACATTGCCTGATCCCTAGAGAATGTAAAATAAGTGTCAGCACATTACACTACACAAAAACCTTTCATAAGCTCTCCTATGCCTGGAAAATGTATATAATCATTTATAAAGAGAAAAAAAATATATATATCATAATAATAAAAGCCTAACAGGATTGTAAGTGGGGCAAATCGGTACTGAACTGGAAAATTACATTGCTGACATGAACATGGCTCATACAGTTTCATATAATGATGGGTTATTCAATATGTAAAGCAGAAACCAAAAGGATTAGTGACTAAAGTGTTTAGAAATACAGAAAGCTAATAATTTAAATCTAAAAGACCTGCATTAATGCCTAATATATTCGAAAGCGGCAAACGGCTAAATACACATTTGGCATATACAGTATAAGCATACTGTATATATATATATATATATATATATATATATACATACATACATACACACTCAATACACATTTGGCATATACAGTATAAGAGCATACTATATATATATATATATATATATATATATATATATACACACACTCAATACACATTTGGCATATACAATATAAGAGCATACTGTACATATATATATACATACATACACACTCAATACACATTTGGCATATACAGTATAAGAGCATACTATATATATATATATATATATATATATACACACACTCAATACACATTTGGCATATACAGTATAAGAGCATACTGTACATATATATATACATACATACACACTCAATACACATTTGGCATATACAGTATAAGAGCATACTATATATATATATATATATATATATATATATATATATATATACACACACACTCAATACACATTTGGCATATACAGTATAAGAGCATACTGTGTATATATATATATATATATATATATATATATATATATATATATATACATACACACTCAATATACATTTGGCATATACAGTATAAGAGCATACTGTTTATATATATATATATATATATATATATATATATATATATATACACACTCAATACACATTTGGCATATACAGTATAAGAGCATACTGTATATATACATATATACATACTAAATACATCTTTGACATATACAGTATAGGCATACTGTATGTGTGTGTATATATATATATATATATATATATATATATATATACACACTCACTGGCCAGTTTATTAGGTACACCTTGCTAGTACCGGGTTGGACCTCCTTTTGCCTTCAAAACTGCCTTAATTCTTCTTTGCATGGATTCAACAAGGTGTTGGAAACATTCCTCAGACATTTTGGTCCATACTGACATGATAGCATCATGAAGTTGCTGCAGATTTGTCGGTTGCACATCCATGATGCGAATCTCGCATATCATTACACCACCACCACCAGCCTGAACCACTGATACAAGGCAGGATGGATCAATGCTTTCATGTTTTTTACGCCAGATTCTGACCCTACCATCTGAATGTTACAGCTGAAATCGAGACTCATCAGACCAGGCAACGTTTTTCCAATCTTTTTTTGTCCAATTTTGGTAAGCCTCTGCAAATTGTAGCCTCCGTTTTCTGTTCTTAGCTGACAGGAGTGGCACCCGGTGTGTTCTTCTGCTGCTGTAGCCCATCTGCTTCAAGGTTTGATGTATTGTGTGTTCAGCGATGGTATTTTGCATACTTTGGCTGTAACAAGTGATTATTTGAGTTACTGTTGCCCTTGTATCATCATTCTCCTCTGACCTCTAACATGATTGTGTGTGAAAATCCTGGAAGATCAGCAGTTTTTGAAAAACTCAGACCAACCCGTCTGGCACCTACAACCATGCCGCATTCAAAATCACTTAAATCCCTTTTCTTCCCCATTCTGATACTCGGTTCTAGACCTTCACCACATCTAGATGCCTAAATGCATTGAGCAGCTGCCATGTGATTGGCTGATTAGCAATTTGTGTTACCAAGCTTGAACAGGTGTACCTAATAAAGTACTCTTCACAAATTTGCGTGTCATCCTTGCGCAGGGGCCATGCTAATCATCTCTTTACCGTTCCAATTTTAGTATTGCCAAAGCAAGCATATATCAATTGCTTCTAATTGTATTCCTCTGGTCTGTGGTTCATATAACACTGTCATACTTCATAGTCACATGGCAACTTTCTCTCCTATTTCAGCTTATAGGAAGTGAGTGGAGAAACAGCTAAATACACAACTGTCATAATGTATATAAAATATATGAATCCTTTTTTTCTGCTATTTGGAATTCCATTTCTGCTCAGTCAATCTTGTAATTCACATGCTTGCTACACTCCATAGCTAGTCATATGACGCCACTATCTCCTAATTCTGCTTTGCAGTTTCTGGTGTCACCTGAGCCTGTTCATTTTACAACAAGTGACCATCCATCCACCATGGATTTGTTTTAGGCTGGGTTCACACTAGTGCAAATTGGATGTGGGTTTCCACATTTCCATGACAGTTGCGAAGTGGAACGCACAGGGTTTCTGTGCATCTTCGGCTCCATTTCAGGTCTGAATTCAGACAAAAATCCGGGCTTGATTCGTCCCTGAAATGGAGAACAGGGATGCACCGGACCCCTGCTATGATACGCATCTGTAATAAGTGTGAACCCAGTCTTAAAGGATAAGTCCACCCTAACACTAAAATCCCTGCATCTATAGATCTCCATGATCTAACACTAACCTATTTAGCCCTGTAAAGAAGAAATCAGTATACTTACCTTTTTCAAAAAAAGGTAAGTAACTGATTTCTTCTTTACAGGGCTAGATAAGTTAGTGTTAGATCGTGGAGATAGATCTATGGATGCAGGGATTTTAGTTTTAGAGTGGACTTATGCTTTACTGTTGAAATATTGGGTGTTTATCAAAAACAAAATATTAACCACTTGCCGTATGGGTACGTCACTAGCCTGTGAGGCTCTGGGGAACAAGCGCGCGCCGCCGGATGCGCGCTCCTGCTCCCGCTCGGTCACGCGCGTGTGCCCCGGCGGACCTGGTGTCCGCCGGGCACTCGCGATCGTCCGTGACAGCGGGAGATGTAAACAAGCCACCTGTCATTCTCCCCTGTGTAAGAACAGTGATCATACGGTTCTACTATGTAGGACCATTGATCACTGTTCCTACACTTCAAGCCACAGCCAATCACAGTAAGAATCACGCCCCTAGGGGCACACACCACCCCTCCCTCTCAAAAAAGTTAACCCCTTCACTACCAGTGCCATTTTTACAGTAACAGTGCATATGTATAGCACTGATTACTGTAGTAATGTCACTGGTAACCCGAAAAGTGTCAAAAATGTCAGTCAAGGGTCCGATCTGTTCACCGCAATGTCGCAGTCCCGCAAAGAAAATCGCAGATCGCCGCCATTACGCGTTAAAAAAAAGACAACAAAAATGACAAAAATCTTTCCCTTAGTTAGTAAAAGCAATAACTTTTGCGCAAACCAATCAAAATACGCTTTTTGCGATTTTTTTTTTTTTACCAAAAATATGTAGTATAAAACAAATTGGCCTAAAATGTTAAAAAATTTTGATTTTTACATTTTTTTGGGGGGGAATTTCATATAAAAAAATGTGAAAAATATTGTTATCTTTGCAAAATTGACGCTCTTTTTTTGTTTATAGCGCATGATCAAAAAAATCGCACAGGTGATCAAATACCACCAAAAGAAAGCTCTATTTGTGGGAAAAAAAGGACATCAAATTCGTTTAGGTACAGCGTCGCATGACCGCGCAATTGTCCGTTAAAGTCACGCAGTGCAGAATCACCAAATACCCCATGGTCAGGAAGGGGGTAAAATCTTCCGGGGCTTAAGTGGTTAAAAGAGTTTCTGAATTTTGTAATACTTCAAAGTTTTTTTTTTTTTTTTTTTTTGCCAATTACCTATTTGTTTCCTGCATAATGTAACAATTGAAAATATGGGAAAACACTGTGCTATCTGCCCATTTGGATACAAGCTGCCAGCACTGCAATTTACATAATAAATTATGCATAAAAATATATGATAAAAGTGCAGTGCTAAATTGATATATATATACAATAAAGTATACATATAGAAGTGAAATGTTAATAATCTCAAAAGTGTATGAAAAAAACCAATACGTGAGTCCATCATTTTTAAAACATGTAAAGAATAGGGTTGAGCGAACATGGACTGTATTATTTGTGTTCATACCGAATAATTGGATTTTTGTTACCCGAACACGGACCCGAAAACTTTACTGTATGTTCGGGTAAAAATCCGTGTTCGGTCATTTTATTTCCGGGTTTTGTATGTATTGGCGCGCTTTTCATGGCGGGCTTTCAACAGCCAATCAACAAGCGTTTAACTGGTGTGCCTTAAGCCATCCCAGCCATGCCTACAAATGTATTAGTAGCTGTGATTGGCCATCTGAAGCATGTGACCAAGTCTTTATAAGTTCGAGACGGAGCGCCGCTGCGTCATTATGCTGTAGTTCAGGGACAGTGCACACATCATACGTGCTGGCTGCTGATTAGGGACAGACAGGCAAAAATCATTTGTGTCCGAATAGAATTGAGGGACAGGTCGGAGTGTTTTAGGCAGGGCGAGATATAGGCATTTTAGGGTGAGGCTGCTGATTTTTAGGGTCAGTGTTCTACTACAATCGATTTTGCAGTGTGGGGGGGGGGGTTTGCAGTGCCGGCAGTGACCGATCTTATCGATCCTTTTAGGGAGAGTCTGGAGATAGGCAGGTGTCAGTGGTCCACATCGATTTTGCTGTGTGTGGGGTGGTGTGAACACAATCTTTTTGCCCACTGAGGAGGAGGGAGAAAAGTCTTTTTTATCAGTCACTGTGTGCAGCGTTTTTCCTTCAGTGCTGCTGTGCTGACTGTGATAATACACTTCTGTGTTCACATGTGCTATTATTGAGTGATTTCAAAATTTATACACTTTTTTCTATTCCACTATTCAATATACACCCTTGGGTTAAAAAAATTAAATTGTGGCATAGTCTGTACTAATCTAGTTAGAAATTACAAACTTAAAAGGGGAATTTTTTTTCCCTCCATAGCCTGCAGCAGAGCTGACTGATATAAGACACTGCTGTTCACATGTGCTATTGATAAATCACCAATTTTATATCATATTTTCTATTCCGCTATTCAATCTACACCTTTGGGTCTAAACAATTAAATTGCGGGATAGTCTGTGTCGGTACGTGTGAGATACACATTTCCAATTTTTGGGGTGCATCTCATACTTCCGAGGATTTGAGGGTGCTGCCTGTTCCGAACTCCTCCTACTCCTCATCCTGCCTTTGGGGGTACAAAAAATAGTAATTTGGGCCTAGTCTGGGATTCTACGTGTGAGATACATACACCTTTTGATATCATATTTTCTATTCCGCTATTCAATCAAAACCTTTGGGTATAAACAATTAAATTGCGGGATAGTCTGTGTCGGTACGTGTGAGATACAACTTTCCAATTTTTGGGGTGCATCTCATACTTCCGAGGATTTGAGGGTGCTGCCTGTTCCGAACTCCTCCTACTCCTCATCCTGCCTTTGGGGGTACAAAAAATAGTAATTTGGGCCTAGTCTGGGTCTCTACGTGTGAGATACATACACCTTTTGATATCATATTTTCTATTCCGCTATTCAATCAAAACCTTTGGGTATAAACAATTAAATTGCGGGATAGTCTGTGTTGGTACGTGTGAGATACATACACCTTTTGATATCATATTTTCTATTCCGCTATTCAATCTACACCTTTGGGTAAAAACAATTAAATTGCGGGATAGTCTGTGTCGGTACGTGTGAGATACACCTTTCCAATTTTTGGGGCGCATCTCATACTGCCAAGGATTTGAGGGTGCTGCCTGTTCCGAACTCCTCCTACTCCTCATCCTGCCTTTGGGGTACAAAAAATAGTAATTTGGGCCTAGTCTGGGTCTCTACCTGTGAGATACATACACCTTTTGATATCATATTTTCTATTCCGCTATTCAATCAAAACCTTTGGGTATAAACAATTAAATTGCGGGATAGTCTGTGTCGGTACGTGTGAGATACACATTTCCAATTTTTGGGGTGCATCTCATACTTCCGAGGATTTGAGGGTGCTGCCTGTTCCAAACTCCTCCTACTCCTCATCCTGCCTTTGGGGGTACAAAAAATAATAATTTGGGCCTAGTCTGGGACTCTACGTGTGAGATACATACACCTTTTGATATCATATTTTCTATTCCATTATTCAATCAAAACCTTTGGGTATAAACAATTAAATTGCGGGATAGTCTGTGTCGGTACGTGTGAGATACACCTTTCCAATTTTAGGAGCGCATCTCATACTGCCGAGGATTTGAGGGTGCTGCCTGTTCCGAACTCCTCCTACTCCTCATCCTGCCTTTGGGGGTACAAAAAATAGTAATCGGGGCCTAGTCTGGTTCTGTACGTGTGAGATACATACACCTTTTGATATCATATTTTCTATTCCGCTATTCAATCAAAACCTTTGGGTATAAACAATTAAATTGCGGGATAGTCTGTATCGGTACGTGTGAGATACACCTTTCCAATTTTTGGGGTGCATCTCATACTTCCGAGTATTTGAGGGTGCTGCCTGTTCCCGAACTCCTCCTACTCCTCATCCTGCCTTTGGGGTACAAAAAATAGTAATTTGGGCCTAGTCTGGGTCTCTACGTGTGAGATACATACACCTTTTGATATCATATTTTCTATTCCGCTATTCAATCAAAACCTTTGGGTAAAAACAATTAAATTGCGGGATAGTCTGTGTTGGTACGTATGAGATACACCTTTCCAATTTTTGGGGCGCATCTCATACTGCCAAGGATTTGAGGGTGCTGCCTGTTCTGAACTCCTCCTACTCCTCATCCTGCCTTTGGGGGTACAAAAAATAGTAACCGGGGCCTAGTCTGGGTCTCTACGTGTGAGATACATACACCTTTTGATATCATATTTTCTATTCCGCTATTCAATCTACACCTTTTGGTATAAACAATTAAATTGCGGGATAGTCTGTGTCGGTACGTGTGAGATACACCTTTCCAATTTTTGGGGCGCATCTCATACTGCTGAGGATTTGAGGTTGCTGCCTGTTCCGAACTCCTCCTACTCCTCATCCTGCCTTTGTGGGTACAAAATATAGTAATCGGGGCCTAGTCTGGTTCTGTACGTGTGAGATACATACACCTTTTTTTTATAATATTTTCTATTCCGCTATTCAATCTACACCTTTGGGTATAAACAATTAAATTGCGGGATAGTCTGTGTCGGTACATGTGAGATACACCTTTCCAATTTTTGGGGCGCATCTTATACTGCCGAGGATTTGAGGGTGCTGCCTGTTCCGAACTCCTCCTACTCCTCATCCTGCCTTTGGGGGTACAAAAAATAGTAATCGTGGCCTAGTCTGGTTCTGTACGTGTGAGATACATACACCTTTTTTTGATAATATTTTCTATTCCGCTATTTAATCTACACCTTTGGGTAAAAACAATTAAATTGCGGGATTGTCTGTGTCGGTACGTGTGAGATACATACACCTTTTGATATCATATTTTCTATTCCGCTATTCAATCTACACCTTTGGGTATAAACAATTAAATTGCGGGATAGTCTGTGTCAGTACGTGTGAGATACATACACCTTTTGATATCATATTTTCTATTCCGCTATTCAATCTACACCTTTGGGTAAAAACAATTAAATTGCGGGATAGTCTGTGTCGGTACGTGTGAGATACAACTTTCCAATTTTTGGGGCGCATCTCATACTGCCGAGGATTTGAGGGTGCTGCCTGTTCCGAACTCCTCCTACTCCTCATCCTGCCTTTGGGGGTACAAAAAATAGTAATCGGGGCCTAGTCTGGTTCTGTACGTGTGAGATACATACACCTTTTTTTTGATAATATTTTCTATTCCGCTATTTAATCTACACCTTTGGGTAAAAACAATTAAATTGCGGGATTGTCTGTGTCGGTACGTGTGAGATACATACACCTTTTGATATCATATTTTCTATTCCGCTATTCAATCTACACCTTTGGGTATAAACAATTAAATTGCGGGATAGTCTGTGTCAGTACGTGTGAGATACATACACCTTTTGATATCATATTTTCTATTCCGCTATTCAATCTACACCTTTGGGTAAAAACAATTAAATTGTGGGATAGTCTGTGTTGGTACGTGTGAGATACACCTTTCCAATTTTTGGGGCGCATCTCATACTGCCGAGGATTTGAGGGTGCTTCAGTCTACCTCCTGCCTGTTCTGAACTCCTCCTACTCCTCATCCTGCCTTTAGGGTACAAAAAATAGTAATCGGGGCCTAGTTTGTGTTTGTACGTGTGAGATACACCGTTTTGTAAAATTTGTCCTATTCCGCTATTCAATATACACCCTTTTGGAGTGTAAAAAATTAAATTACGGCATAGTCTGTATCGGTATGTGTGAGATACACCTTTTAAATTTTTTTGGCACATCTCCTTCCACCGCCAAGGATTGCAGGGCGCTTCAGTTTGCCTCCTGTTCCCAACTCCTCCTACTCCTCTTCCTCATCCTCCCTTTAGGGTACAAAAAATTTTAATCGGGGCCTAGTCTGTGTTTATACGTGTGAGATACACCGTTTTTTATCCTTTTTCCTATTCCGCTATTCAATATAAACCCTTTTGGGGTAAAAAACATTAAATTGTGGCATAGTTTGCATATTTGACTGTGTGATACACCCGTGCGATACTGTTGTTGTTTTGTTCCGCTATTCAATAAACACCTTTCTAGGGCAAGATCATAAATTACAGAAATATGAGGAGACCGTCAAATAGGGGCCGTGGCCTGGGTCGTGGTGCTGCTGGTAGAGCTCCTGTTGCAGGGAGAGGACGTGGTCGATCTGTGCCAGCTACACGCACAAGTGAAATACCTTCCTCAAGTGTGAGTAGTAGGAATGATCGAACGGTTCGGGTCCACCATCGGTTCGGCCCGAACATTGGGTGTTCGAGGTTCAGCCGAATTTAGAACTTTTTGCCCAAAAAGTTTGGAATTCGGCAACCAGAACCGACCAAAATGCAATGCTTCATGAAATGGGCTTTAAAAGCCCGTGATTGGACCAGAACCATTAGCAAAAGCCAATTGAGGGGGTAGGATAATGCTAGGAATGTGATTGGAGTGACTAGGGGGTCCCTAGACCAATCATTAGTGAATACGCCCCCCAGTATATAAGATAGCCCCCGCCATATTCCTAGCATTGTTATACTGGACATGGAAGAGAGTGGAAGCAGTTCTGTTAATTTTACTTTAAAAGTGTCATTTAGCATTTATTAGTGTGAGGAAAGGGATATCTAGTGTAGTTAGAGTGCTCCTTTACACTTAAGTTAGCTTCAAAAATTTAGTTTCTGTAGGGAAAGTGTTAAGTGTAAGGGGACCGTAGTGTAGTGTAGGGTTAACTGACAGTGACTGCTATGGAAGGGTGACAAAACCCTTCCATAGCAGGGTGACCGCTATAGAGAAATGATCATTTCTCTGAGTTGCTTCGGGACAGGAATATGGCTTCTCACCAGCAAGCATTTTTCATGCTGCAGGGGTTGCCACTGCCAGTGCTTTTTTGAGGACATGTTTGATGTCAGACATGACATCTGAACATGTGTATAGGGGGTATATATACACATATATGTCTGTATATATACCCCTAGACATATATAGGTGTGATAGTAGCAGAAATATATGCTTGCGCTAATGAAATCATTTACAGTAATATATTTCTGCTACTATCACACCTATATATGGCTAGGTGTCTATAAACATATAATTATTTGTGTATATATACCACTATACACAAGTTCAGATGTTTTGCCTGCCTCAAAAGAACCCCAAAAAATGCCAAAAAAAAGCTAGCGTAAAAAAAATGCCCAGGTGTGTTTTTGCTGGCATTTTTTGGGGGTTTTTGGAGGCAGGCAAAACATCAGAACTTGTGCACAGTACCACTATACACAAGTTCAGATGTTTTTCCTGACTGCAAAGAACCCAGAAAAATGCCTGCTATTAAACCGGCAAGGTGTGAAAACTCCTGTGCTGAAAGTGTTCTAATACAAACGATCTTTTTTTTTTTTATGGTTCTGGACATGCTACAGAGCTGAAACTTCACAGGTACACCTTTTAGACCCCCCAGATACGAAATCACACAAAAAAAGTTCTTAAAAATTGTCATTTTTGATAAAAAAGCCAATTATTGAAAACATTAAAAAAAAAAGAGATTTTTTGATTTTTACTTTGGATTTCGTATCTGGGGGGTCTAAAAAGTGTACATGTGAAGTTTCAGCTCTGTAGCATGTCCAGAACCATAAAAAAAGATCGTTTGTATTAGAACACTTTCAGCACAGGGGGTTGGCTTCTCGGTTTTCACACCTTGCCGGTTTAATAGCAGGCATTTTTTTGGGTTCTTTGCAGTCAGAAAAAACATCTGAACTTGTGTATAGTGGTACTGTGCACAAGTTCTGATGTTTTGCCTGCTTCCAAAAACTCCCAAAAAATGCCACCAAAAACACACCTGGGCATTTTTTTTTTGACGCTAGCGTTTTTTTTGGCATTTTTTGGGGTTCTTTTGAGGCAGGCAAAACATCTGAACTTGTGTATAGTGGTGTATATACACACATACATATATTTATATACACACCTAGACACAAAATCAAAAAATCTCTCTTTTTTTTTTTTTTTTCAATAATTGGCTTTTTTATCCAAAATGACAATTTTTAAGAACTTTTTTGTGTGATTTATAGTTAATGGAGCATGACCCAGAACCCTAGGGACTTTTTAGGGGCATTTATTGGGTTTTAGGGCTTAAAAATTGTGTTTTTTGATTACCGAAGTTCGGGTCTCATTGATTTCAATGGGGTTCTGAAATCCGAGCCGAACTTTCGGAAGTTCGGATGTTCTGGCCGAACCAAACTTTTCAAAAGTTCGATCATCCCTAGTGAGTAGGTGACAGAACCTGCAGCAGTATTTGGTAGGGCATCATACGCCTCTAGAAGTGATGAGGCCAGAAGAAGTAGAGGCGGTAGTAGATTGGTTTGCTGCTGACAGTGCCTCCAGT
This sequence comes from Pelophylax lessonae, assembly GCF_965119305.1. NCBI lineage: Eukaryota > Metazoa > Chordata > Amphibia > Anura > Ranidae > Pelophylax > Pelophylax lessonae. The sequence continues at coordinate 530,359,596 of NC_138768.1, read as the reverse complement.
TCCTTCACATTGTCTCCCACCCAGTCTACTGCACAAAGGTCAGAGTTGTCACCTGCAGCCGATGTCCAACCGTCTTTCACCTCACCCCCTTGCAAATCAGGCAAGCAGTCTGAGCCCCAAGTCATACAGCAGTCTCTTCTTCTTTTTGAGGACTCTGTCAGCAGGGTTTCCCAGGGCCATCCACCTAGCCCTGCCCCATAAGTGGAAGAGATTGAGTGCAGCGATGCCCAACCACTTATTTCTCAAGATGAGTACATGCAAGGACCATCACAGCACGTCTCCGATGATGACGAAACGCAGGTGCCAACTGCTGCGGCGTTCAGAATTGTGGAGACCGACAAGGAGGGCAGGGGTAAAGACTAGGTGGAAGATGATGTGGAGGACGATGAGGTCCTCGACCCCACATGGAATGAAGGTCATGCAAGTGACCTGAGTAGTTTGGAGGAAGAGGCGGTGTTCGCACAGAGCCACCAGCACAGCAGAAGAGGGAGCAGGGTGCAGAAGTGGAGCGGCCGTGCCCTAGACACTACGCCTGCTACTGCCCAACGCAGCAAGGGAACGAGCGCAGCAAAGCCAGCTCAAAGGAGTTCTCTAGCGTGGAAGTTCTTCAGAAAATGTGCTGATGACAGGACACGAGTGGTTTGCACCCTGTGCAATCAGAGCCTGAAGCGAGGCATAAACCTTCTCAACCTGAGCACAACCTGCATGATCAGGCATCTAAGTGCAAAGCACGAGCTGCGGTGGAGTAGACACCTTCAAAACCAAGAAACGTCTCTGGCTCATCCTGTTTCCTCTTCTGCTGCAGTCTCGGTCGCTCCATCCACATCTGTAGTGATACCGGCACCTGCCACCCCACAAACAGACGATCTGTCAGCAACACCACCACCTGGGTCACCAACCATCTCCACAATGTCCCGTGGAAGCGTTCAGCTTTTCATCTCCCAAACACTTGAGAGGAAGAGGAAGTACCCCCCTACCCACCCGCGATCCCTGGCCCTGAATGCCAGCATTTCAAAATTCTTGGCCTTTGAAATGCTGTCATTCCGTCTGGTGGAGGTGCACAGTTTTAAAAACCTTATGTCGGTGGCTGTCCCACAGTACGTCGTGCCCAGCCGCCACTACTTTTCCAGGCAAGCCATCCCTTCCCTGCACAACCAAGTGGGGGAAAAAATCAGGTGTGCACTGCGCAACGCCATCTGTGCCAAGGTCCACCTAACTACCGATACGTGGACCAGTAAGCACGATCAGGGACGTTATATCTCCCTAACGGCACACTGGGTAAATGCAGTGGCGGATGGGCCTGAGGCGGATAGCAATTTGGCGCATTTCCTTCCACCACCGAGGATTGCAGGGCGCTTCAGTTTGCCTCCAGTTCCTAACTCCTCCTACTCCGCTTCCTCATCCTCTACCGCCTCCTCATCTGGTCAGCGTAACACCTTCACCACCAACTTCAGCACGGCCAGGGGTAAACAACAGCAGGCAGTTTTAAAACTTGCCTGTTTGGGGGAAAAACCACACACCGCGCAGGAGTTGTGGAGGAGCATGGAACAGCAGACAAATGAGTGGTTGCTGCCAGCGAGCCTCAAGCCCGGCCTGGTGGTGTGCGATAACGGGCGAAATCTCATAGCAGCTCTGGGCCTAGCCGGTTTGACGCACATCCCTTGCCTGGCGCATGTGCTGAATTTGGTGGTGCAGAGGTTCCTTAAAAATTATCCCGATATGTCAAAGCTGCTGCAGAAAGTGCGGGCCGTCTGTACGCACTTTCGGGGTTCTCACCCTGCTGCTGCTCGCCTGTCAGCGCTGCAGCGTAACTTCGGCCTTCCCGCTCACCGCCTCATATGTGACGTGCCCACAAGGTGGAACTCCACCTTGCACATGCTGGAAAGACTGTGCGAGCAGCAGCAGGCCATAGTGGAGTTTCAGGTGCAGCACGCACGCGTGAGTCGCTCTGCGGAACAGCACCACTTCACCACCAATAACTGGGCCTCCATGCGAGACCTGTGTGCCTTGTTGCGCTGTTTTGAGTACTCCACCAACATGGCCAGTGCCGATAACGCCGTTGTCAGCTTAACTATCCCACTTCTATGCCTCCTTGAAAAAACAATTTGGGCGATGATGGAAGAGGATGTGGCACAGGATGAGGAGGAGGAGGAGGAGGATGAAGAGGTAACATTTCCAAGGCTTTCAGGGCAGTCATTCACAAGGGGCTCCGAGGGTGGGTTCCTGAACACACAAACGCCAGGGACACAATTGTCCAGCAGGGGCACAGTTCTGGAGGATGAGGAGGATGAGGAGGAGGAGATGGAACCATGTTCACAGCAGGGTGGCACCCAGGCCAGCTCATGGCCATCACTGGTGCGTGGCTGGGGGGGTACAGAGGACACAGACGATACACCTCTCGCAGAGGACAGCCTTTCATTGCCTCTGGGCAGCCTGGCACACATGAGCGATTACATGCTGCAGTGTCTCCACAACGACCGCCGAGTTGCCCACATTCTAACTTGTGCTGATTACTGGGTGGCCACGCTGCTGGATCCCCATTACAAGGACAACGTACCGTCCTTAATTCACTCACTGGATCGCGATCGCAAGATGCGCGAGTACAAGCGCACGCTGGTAGATGCGATGCTGCTGGCATTCCCACCTGACAGCGGGGCCACAGTGGAAGCACAAGGCAGAGGAGGAGGAGGAAGAGGTCGCCAACGCAACCAGGTCACCGCCAGCACCTCAGAAGGCAGGGTTAGCATGGCCGAAATGTGGAAAAGCTTTGTCAGCACGCCACAACAAACAGCAGCACCAGCAGCTCATATGGAACATCTTAGCAGGAGGCAGCATTTCACCAACATGGTGGAGCAGTATGTGTGCACACGCCTACATGTAGTGAATGACGGGTCTGCCCCCTTCAACTTCTGGGTCTCCAAATTGGGCACATGGCCTGAGCTTGCCCTTTACGCCTTTTAGGTGCTGGCGTGCCCTGCAGCCAGTGTATTATCTGAACGGGTATTTAGCACGGCTGGGGGCGTTATCACAGACAAGCGCAGCTGCCTGACCAGAGACAATGTGGACAAGCTCACGTTCATTAAAATGAACCAGGCATGGATCCCACGGGACTTTTCCGTACCTTGTGCAGAATAGCGATGGATACCGACCTTACCCAGCCATTGTTCTATTTTTGCTCTTTCTCACTCTTTTGGGGTGTACCCTCATTTAAAATTTCTGAAAAAAAAGCAGTGTTGGCTACCTCGTCCTCCTCCACTGCCACTTCCACCTACACCGTCCATAGGTGTGCGCAGCCTATTGCATTAGGGTGTGCACCCCAAAGTTTAAATACACATGCATGTGTTTGCCTACATGTACATGGCCCCGATACATTACTCTCCCTGCTGGCAAAGTGAAATAGAGCAGAGCAGGTCCTAGGGAGATCTTTCCCATCTCCTCACTGGCAAACAGAGCGATAATGCTAATGTGCCCTAGGTGATTAGGGTGTGCCCAGGTACACCCGGCACACCCTGTGTGCACGCCTATGACACCGCTACATCCACCACCACCTCAACCTCCCTCCTACTCCATATGGGCCTCGTCCTTCAGAGATGAAGAACATTGTTTTATTTTTCTGTTTTTTTTTTGTTGTTTTAAGTTATTTCCCTATCCACATTTGTTTGCAGAGCACTTGCCATGCTCTTAACTACGTTTTGCTGCCATTTGCAGAACTCTAGCCCTTTCCTTTGGTGTTTTAGAGCCATTTTAGTGCCTGAAAGTTCGGGTCCCCATTGACTTCAATGGGGTTCGGTGTCCGGGTAAAGTTCGGCAAAAGTCCGGGACACGGACCCGGACTTTTTTTTCAAGTTCAGCCCAACCCGCCGAACACGGACATCCAGGTGTCCGCTCAACTCTAGTAAAGAAGACTGGAAAACTGGATGAGGAGTCAAGTGTTCTAATTCCGATAATCGTCAGCGAGATAGAACTAGAGATGTCCCGAACTGTTCGCCGGCGAACAGTTCCCGGCATACTTTGCATGTTCGCGTTCGCCTCGGCGGGCGAACATATGCGATGTTTGGTCCGCCTCCTATACATCATCATTGAGCAAACTTTGACCCTGTACCTCACAGTCAGCAGACACATTCCAGCCAATCAGCATACCCTCCCTCCCAGACCCTCCCACCTCCTATAAAAAAGCAAGGGCAGCATCCATCTTAGATTCATTCTGAAGCTGCAGAGTTAGTTAGAGCAGAGAGAGGGCTGCTGTTGCTGCTGAATTGATAGGGAAATCATTAGCTAGGCCAGTGTTCTGTGTCCACTCCTGCTGTAAGGACAGCATCCTGACAGCACCCCAAAAAGCCCTTTTTAGGGCTGGTATTTCAGTCTGCTTTTATTTATTTTTTTTTATATATATTTATCAGGCATTTTTGGAGGCAGGCATGACTTTTTTGGGATTAGTGTCGGGGGGGGGGGGGGTCTAAAAAGTGTACCTTTTTAGACCCCCCAGACACTAAATCACACAAAAAAAGTTTTTAAAAATTGTCATTTTTGATAGAGAGACAATTATTGGAAAAATTAAAAAAAAAATTAAAAAAAAAAAATTCTTTGGATTTATTGTCCGGGGGGGGGGGGGGGGGTCTAAAAAGTGTACCTGTGAAGTTTCAGCTCTGTAGCATGTCCAGAACCAGAAAAAAAATTAGAATTCGGGTTAGGGCTAGGGTTAGGGTTAGGGTCAGGGCTAAGGTTAGGGTTATTTTTAGTGCTTAGGGTTAGAGGGGTAGGGTTACTAACTCTAACCCTAAGTATCTCACCGTAACCCTAACCCTATCCCCTAACACTAAACCTAACCCTAACCCTCTAACCATAACCCTAACCCTCTAACCTTAACCCTAACCCTCTAAGCCTAGCCATAAAAATAACCCTAAACCTAACCCTAACCCTAATGCTAACCCTAACCCTCTAACCTTAAACTTAACCCCCTAACCCTAGCCCTAACCATCCAAGTCCTCAATGACATACTGCTTGCAATCGGAAGCATAAAATAAGTAAAATAAGATACATTAAACAAGTAAAATAGAATAAACAAGTCTGCTGTGGGACAACAGCCACACGGGTAGCATAACCGTGTACATAAGCTAGAGCACACAATCCCTTCACCCTATAAAGCTGAGTACCTCAAGGAGCTAGAGGAGATCTGGGGGGGAGACTTTTACATGAAAACAGAAGATGTGTAGGAGGGGGGCGACCAGTATCCCGAGGCTGCCCTTTGGGTCTCCAGCCCCCAGGATGGGGCCCCCTCCCGCAGTGCAAGTAGTCATAAAGCATCAGTACATGTCAATCCTTAGCCCAAAAGTCCCAGTGGGAGAGGAATTTGTGCAGGGAGAGGGAGTTCACTGCAAGGGATTTTTCATATTGGTAATTAGTTTTCAATAGAAGGAGGACATCCGATAGAAGTGGGGGAGATGTAGACTTCCACCTTTGCAGCAGGGTAAGACGAGTAGCTAAAAGAATATGTGTGATCCATGGGCGGTATTTATGTGGATAGGTCTCTATGCCAACATTCAAAACGGCTAAGGCTGGGGTAAGGGGATTGAGGCAACCCGTATGTGATGCAATGTATTGGTGTACCTGCCTCCAGAGACTCACTATGGTTGGTTCGCAATGTTCGCCGGTTCGCGAACATTTGCGGAAGTTCGTGTTCGCCATTCGCGAACATTAAATTTATGTTCGCGACATCACTAGATAGAACCCAACACCAACAATAGAGGTATATGCCCTCACCAGAGAGCATGGACCCAGGTACCTTATAATAAATGGGTCAAACAGTCCAGGTGATCCTCATAAGTGGATGGAATCCGATCATGAGAAATGATCAATCAGGCTGTGTCTTTATACTCCTGAATTATGGTGGTTTTATCCCCAAGCAATTAATCAATATGCAAAACAAGCCAAAGTGCACGCACATAGCATACAACTGCTCCAATGGATTTATTTAAAATGATAAAAAACACTTACAAGCAACTGCAGGTAACCAACATTAAGCATGGGGAGTGATTACAAGCAGGAACAAATGACACTGATGCGTTTCGTCATTTGTGATTTATTCATAGAGCTAAAAGCCCCTACTAAAAACTCTAAATATATATAGAGGAATAATATTCCAAAAATTACTATCACCTGTATGCAGCGGTCATGGAGCTGTACCATGTATCACTATAGCGCCCTGTTTTCAAGATAATGGACGTATTGATTTTTTTCATACACTTTTGAGAATATTAACACTTCACTGCTATATGTATACTTTATAGTATATATATCAATTTAGCGCTGCACTTTTATCATATATTGTAACAATTGTCCATTGCTGGATTAGAGGAGAGGAGGGGGTAGGTCACTGTTGGAGCTTTTTTACTGCAGCTCAAGGAAAAACTGAAGCTATTAACTCTCTCTGGACATTTGGTTTATAGAATAGGACAAGGCATCCCTGCAAAAAAAGATTTCTACAGGACCCAGCAGCCTATACAACATGGGACATACTTCATTACAGGTAATGAATGCATTACTACACTCCCACAATGTATTACGTTCTGTACATGGGCAAAGGAGACCTGTCATTTAACTGCTTCACTGCACATTTACAGAACAAGATGCATTTTGGGACTGTAGTAAAATGGGTTCGGTGAATGTCAGAGACAGCAGAGGGTGGTTGGTGGGTTGCACAACTTTTCCTGTGGAGCCAATGATGCATTTAACATTTACAGTGCTGGAAGACAGCAGTCTAAGGATGGTATCTGTTGGCTGTGAGGAGGCACAGGGAGGAAGGTTCACCTGCAGTGTATTGTGATAGACACCATTGCACATGGGCAGTAACTAATGTGTATGGTGCTGTATCCCCCCCAAAATTATATTAAACTTCAGCTTTAAAGGTAGATGCTATTTTTTCAACGAAATTTTTGCAAAGGTCATACTAGTAGTTTTGTGGCGAAACAAATATCATCACACTCATTTCTAACCAGGCAGTTATTAGAGTTAAAGTGATTTTAGATTTTAATGATCACCCTGTAAAACAACCCATTCAGTTTCAGTAAGAAATGAAAGGCAAAACATTTGTGCATAGATATAAAAACATTATAAATGCCTTTTTCCCCCCCTCTTTTATTTTCATCTGCATAAGAGCTGGGGGAAGATAAGCAACAGTACACTGAACTTCCCAGTGAATGGCTGTGTCGGGGGGGGGGGGGGGGGTCAGGACAAGTCTGATCATTGGAGGAGAGCAGGCTGATTTCCCAGCATAGCTAGAGAACTGACAAAGGTGTGCTCCCCTGCCTAGTGTGTTCAGTTGTTATTAGGAGGACTGGCAGGAACACCAAGAATTTCATACAAAGGAAGCAATACAAAGATAACAGGATACTTTTTTATATAAGTACATGGTACAGCATGCAAATATCAGGACTATGAAATGTTGGGTTTACATACTCTTTAGGTCCACATACGTGAGGTATCACTGCAAACGTCAGATCATGGGCAGTAATTCTAGAACAGACCTCCTCTGTAAAAGCATGGGTGTGCGCAATTAAAAGCGGCTGTGGTGGGGCAAATTAAAATGGGGGGTGCTCATTTTTGGTTTTCCTAGGGCAGCACAAAACCAAAATATGCCACTGTGCCTACAGTCGGCAGCACTGTTCTGGTTAGAAGTGTGCTCAGTTGGGCACCACAGCACCCGGTCATTGCAACTGCAATTGTTTGGGAATCAGTAGGAAAGGCTCTGGATCACGTGACCACTGTGACAACCAATCGCAACCGTAAAATGATAGGTAAACCCAGGAAATGCCTCTGGCATTAAGACCCCTTAAAACATTACCTCCTAAAATTAATATATAGCTCACAATAATGATGTTGGATGTTCTGCTTGACATTTGAACAATAGAAAAATGGAAATCTAGAATTCTTTGGGTCAAAGCATAAATCTAAATAATCTAAAAGGTATTCCTATAGTCTTTAGGTGTGTCTATAAAATAGGGATGAGCTCAGGGCTTGTTCCAAACTAAGCCTATGTTCACATTGGTCCGGTTTGACATATCAAATTGCATGTCAAATCAGAGCCAATTGCTGGCAATTGCACGGTCCGAGTTGGTGTAACGATGACTTTCTGGCGCCGCACCGATTCCCAAAAGTAGTTTCTGCACTACTTTTGGTGAATCATGCGAGTTTAGCTGAACTCACATGATTTCAAATAGGCCTGAGTGAATCTGGGCTCAATGGGTGATTGGCCCTATTGAACCTCCAGCTGCATCGGGAACTCAGTGGTATTACTGACTACTTTATTTACAAACAGAACAAAGCAGCTGGGAGCTGTCATTAACTAGCAATTTTAACTGCAAAACCTTTTTTTCTTTGTACTACTCAGTTTGGCTGTAGTAGGTTGTATATAATGTACAGATGTGCCACTGCACAGGCAGGTTAAAGGCATCTTCCAGGCATATTATTTAAAAGGGTTGTAAAGTCACAAGTTTTTTTTACCTTCATGCACTCTAAGCATAGAGTTAAGCAACCTTCTGTGTGCAGCAGCCCCCCCCCTAATACTTACCTGAGCTCCCTATCGATCCAGCAATGTCCACGAGAGCCTTGTCTTTCTGGGGACTCGCACTCCTGATTGGCTTTTGGCAGCAGCAGGAGCCAGTGGCTCCCGCTGCTGTCAATCACAGCAAGTGAGCCAATCAGGAGACGGAGAGGACGGGGCCGAGCTGTGGATCTGTGTGTGAATGGACACACAGAGCTGCCGGTTGGGATCGCGCCTGCTTAGGTGACCCCAGAGCAAGATGCTTGTTCTGGAGGCACACGGTAGGAGGGAAAAGCCAGGAGCGCCTGTGTTGGACCAGAAAAGAGAAGGATCCGAGCTACTCTGTGCAAAACCACTGCACAGAGCAGGTAAGGCTAACATATTTGTTATTAAAAAAAAAAAAACAAGGCTTTAATATCGCTTTAATGGAATTTTGAATTTTAATGTTAACCTTTAAACATTATTAAAACTTCTGTTCCCTGCCAAATGGATTTTTTAATTCTTCTTTGCTTTGGCACATGTTCCCTAGAGCAGTGCCCAGACTCGCATGCCATTTGTTTGATTATGCATTGCATATTAGACTAGGTAATGGTCATTACTGTTCTTTAACAGTAATGACCTGCCTTTCTCCTTTTACATGTGAGTTGCCCATTGGCTTTTTAATAAACATATGATCTTACCACTTTAAGACCGGAAGGATTTGCCCTCTTCCTGACCAGGCCCTATTTTGCGATTCGGCACTGTGTTACTTTAACGGACAATTGCACGGTCGTGCGACGCTGTACCCAAATAAAATTTACGTCCTTTTTTTCTCACAAATATATCTTTCTTTTGGTGGTATTTAGCAAAAATTTTGAAAAAAAAAAAAAAAAAACAATATTTTTCACATTCTGTTATATGACATTCCCAAAAAAATTTTATTAAAAATCTAATTTTTTTTAACATTTTGGGCCAATTTGTTTTCAGCTACATACTTTTGGTAAAAAAATTGCAATAAGCGTATTTTGATTGGTTTGCGCAAAAGTTATCGCATCTACTAACTATGGGAAAGATTTATGTCATTTTTATTGTTTTTTTTTCTTTTTTATTAGTAATGGCGGCGATCAGCAATTTTTTTTTGGGACTTTGATGAATTTTGCTTTGATGAATTTTGTATAAAAAAATTATCATGTATGTATCACAAAATGAATTATTTCTGTAACTGATCACTTACAGACCGCTATCTAAAGGTTACCCCTGAAGAAGGAGCTTTGACTTATGTCTTTGAAACGCGTTGGGTACTCACCTCAGAATACAGCGGTTTCCATCTATCATGTTATCTAACGTATTGTATACAGCTTGCCACATTTTAACTCCCTGTTAATATTTTCTATAATAAATGTATACTTTTTTCAATTTTTGAGTTATTTATAGTCTATCAAACGTACTTGTGCCTTAAAAGTCCCAAGGGGAATTTCTACTGTGGTTTCTATTAGGGATGTGGCACGTTTTGGAGTGACCCAACATGAGCACACAATATGCTTTTTTGGGACTGCGACATTGCGGCGGACAGATCAGACCCCTAACTGACATTTTTGACACTTTTGTGGGGGGCGAGTGACATTACTACCGTAATCAGTGCTAAAAACATGCACTGTTACTGTAATAATGCCATTGGCAGGGAAGGGGTTAACCCTGTGGGTGATTAAGGGGTTAAATGTGAGCCTAGGGGAGTGATTCTAACTGTGGGGGTGTGGCTTCTGAAATGACAGTAGAAACATGTGATCCTATATAGCAGGATCACATGGGCTCCATGATCATCCCAGGGAGAAGGATGGACAGCTGTGTTTACAACTGCTGACCGTTCTTCTCTCTCAGCGGGGAACGATCGCGGGTGTGGGGCGGCAATCAGAGCCGCCTGCCCGCTGCATCGGCTTCCCCGCTGATGAGCGGGGGCGGGCGCTCGCCCTCTAAACTCCCACGAGCAAGCGCCGTACATGTACGACGATCTGCCTGGGAGCGGCTGCCTGCCGCAGTATATCTGCGGTGGGTGGTCGTAAAATGGTTAATACTGCACGTAGTTGGTGCCCCCTTGTGTTCCTTTTGCTCTAAAAAACAGGACTGCTGACATCTGAGGTTTTCTCAGGTGAAAAAGATATATATTGCATAATCCCATTCTCATTTCTTAGAACTGCCACCAGTTTTGAGTAACCTGCCTAGGATTAAATGTTATACAGCTGACCAATCGTAATAAAGCTAAATCACTATTCATTAAACCAGCTATCTTAGCTAGCTTGAATCGAATTCATCCTTAGCAGGGGCGTAACTACAGGGGTTGCAGGGGTTGCAATCGCTACCGGTAGCAAACCAGTGGGTGAACTTCTAGGATCTCAAAGGTCACACTTGCGACCGGGCCCTGGCATTTCACCACTGTGGGGAGGCCCCAAGATTGCAGGAAGGGGGCCCACTGCAGAACTTGTGAAAGGATCCTGATGCGGGACCATAATAAAAGGCCATGCAATAAGAGTAAAGAGCACCAGGATTAGTGGGAAGAGCCCCAGGCTTGAAGGGAAGGGCCCCGGCCAGGGGTCTGGGGGGCCCTTCATGGTTTCTTGCATCGGGGCCCTGAAGGTTCTAGTTATGCCTCTGATCCTTAGCACACATGCCCTGCTAACAACAATGGTTTAATACCGTAGCAATACGTAGCATACATAATGTACAAAGTGAACAGATGTCTACATCTTCTAGAAAGATATTATTTCTTTGTTAATTAATGACCTTTTATATCCAACTATAAATATTAATCTTTGATAGAGTAGGGTAGTAAACTAGAACAAACACATTTTCATTCCATAAGATAGGTATACACAACACAAAAGCTTCTTTCTGCTCCTGTTAAATGTATAAAAAAATAAATAAATGTAACAAAAAGAAAAATAACAAAGACAATCATACGGAGTCAGAGAAGCACTCGATTGCCGAGGCTTTGGCGTGACACATATATGGAAACCACTATTAGATTAATTCCCTACACTTGCACACCTTTTAGCTAAAAATAAAAGCAATCTTCTGTAGGATCTACAGCGTCATGTCTTCGTGGTAAAGCAGCTGGAGAAAGTAGTATAGTTTTTTCCAGTTTAATAAAGCTGTCAAATTTGACATGCCACTATCCATGGCCTCTCTCTAGCTCCAGCAGGATGAAGGGATTATGCAGATGAGTTGCAACATTGTGTCTTACTAGGAAATATTGTCCTGAATGCTTGGCAAAGTCTGAATCTATTTCCATTCCCCTGAATGCCGAGAGCTATGAACTCTCTTGAAAGGATAAACACCTCAACAAAGCTGTTAAGCAGCCCCACTAAATGGTTCTGGCAGGCATAAACTTTCAGTGGACGATTGAATACAATTTGCTTTTTTCACCCCCTTTCTTCATAAAGCTTTGAAGTCTTGTTCATGCTGAGTGCAAAATGAAAGTGTTGATTGAAACCTATTTTTTTTTTGGAATATTTTTTTTTTTTTTTTTTGTGCCACATATGGTTTTAAAACGACATTATTTGCATTACATTTTATTTTACCTATCAACAGAAGATATGTTGTGTAATTAGCCAGTAAGTGGGGCATAATTAGCATTTGTTGTAATTACTCATACTCTTGCTACATTTTAGGCCTTGTTTTTTTTCTTGTCTGAGCTAAATGTATAAACGGAGCTTTGCCGTTACATTTAGTGCCGGTTCACACTAATACGACTTGGTCAGCCTGGCAAGTCGTGCACGTCGCGGTCCATTGAGTAGTACAGGACCGGTTCTAATAGGAGCGACACAAGTGGCTCCGACTTAGAAAAAGGTTCCTGTACTACTTCGGGGCGACCTGGAGGCAACTTGCATTGACATTCATTTTATGAAGTCCGTGCAAGTCGTGCCGAAGTCGCAAGGCACGCGACTTCACAGGTCACCCCCGAAGTCGTGCCGCTTCAGTGTGAACCAGCACTTATTTTTCCAAACAGCGAGACTTATAACAAAGTCCACCTGCTTCTAACGTATATAATTGTATTTCTTTTTTTTTTTAAATGTTTTCTTGCTGCTTACTCTACCTCAGATGGGCGCACAACCATCATGTTCTTTAAAAATAGAAAATTATCATTTTTTTTTTTTTTTAAAGTATTACTGAACCCAGGACCCTGCATTCACTATACCTGGTCTCTTACAGTACACAGAACATGGAAATGCAATTATTTTAGTAAATATAAACTGCTAAATAACGTATCTCATCAGCAGTTAGAGCAGTTTTGTGACTTCTATCAGTGTCTTGTTGAAGTTTATAAGAGGGGTTTTCATTCTACTCTGACTGTCCTATGATGCTGCAGGACACCTGACCCTCTGTCTGGACAGTGCTGATTGGCCCTGTACTAATCACATGCACCTTCCCAAGAAAAAAATAAAAATATCTAGCAATACACAACAAACTGACCATGTGCAGAGTGACTCCAAAGACTCTGTCTTATCAGGAGATGGATTGGGGACACGGAGGATCAGTGAAGACAGGATCAAACAGCCTTTTTTACACAATGCACAGGATTAACCCCTTAGGTTCCACAGTGAGTACAATAGGCATGCTTCACTGCATATACAGACTGATTTTACTGTTGTGGGTTTAGTAACACTTTAGGTATACATCCACTGTTTTCCCAATTATAGGGTAAGTTTGATATTAGAAATGTAAAAAGAAAGAAAACCGTGCTTATAAATCCTGATCAGCAGCTAGCATCAATCAACCAATGGTAAAAGAATACAATATAAAATGCAGCGCTGGTAACTTGACAATATATGAGGGCAATAGCAATAAGTGTCTTAGTCCATCAATATGAAGTCCATATGTTAGGTAGTGATCATATATAAAAACTGTGGCAGTCTTCCACCCTTTAGTGTGTAAACAAGAGCTTGACACTCGGTGAATGAAAGTAGCCTACACCTCCACCACATAGATAATAAGCCTCTTACCAGAAGCCGTGTATCACCACCAAAGGGTGATCGATAGCGCTTTAATAATATGGAACCCAGATGGACACAACCTGGAAATCCAATTCCCTTATTCCAATAGGCAGCACAGCCAAGATGTTCCTCTCCCAGTGTAGATAGTCTGGATACTCCAGTAGGTTTAGGGTTCATACAGAACAAAAGAGAGGCTAATGGTGAAGTATGTTGGGCACACAGATTTATTTAAAAGATGATTACACTCACCAAGTATTAGATAAATAGTAGCCAAAATGTATATCTGTGAAGAAATAACCGGAGCCGCTATGATAGCGGTGGACCTCTTCAAGCGTGTGACCTCAGACGCAGGGTGGCTCCTCCTACATGTTTCGTAGTAAACTACGTTGTCAGAGGGGCATGATATTAGAAAGAAGGTTGTAAAAATGAAGTACTTTGTGAATAAATAATCTTCTTGTCTCCATATGACTGTAAAAAAGCTTAAAAAATGAATTGTAGGGATGGAATGGTACCCACCTTCTTGCAGGGTGGTGGTGCAACACATTCTATATGCAACTAGATTGGTCATAGCTCGCAAATGGAAGGACGCAGAGGTTCCTTCACGGGTTGAGGTAATAAATTTGGTAAGAGAATCCTAAGAATATGAACGACTTTTAGCCAACACACCTAATGCTTACAAAAAATTTAAAGCGAGGTGGAAACTTTAGGAGGAGTATGTTAATAATATGGCATAATACTATTGCCCCTTTCAGTTTTTATGTGAATCTGGTTCATGAGCTTGGTGTTATACATGCGGAGGATGCAGATTGGGTGTGTCTACTCCCCTTGGGACACAGTGTGCTCCCATGTGGGTGTCTCGGGGGGAAGGGGAGACATCCGTCATTCTGATGATTGTAACTATTGTTGAGTGTATTTTCATTATATTGTTTTCACAGTATGTAATTCTGTTTACATTGCTTGCTATTTAATACATATTGTACAACCTTATATTCTTACATTTCCAGTTTCGGTACATGTATTGTTTCATTATGTATAAAACCCAATAAAAATAATTAAAAAAAAATAAAAATGAATTGTGCCCAAAAAGTTCAAACCTTGTGTGTTGTTATGTAGAAACAGAAGAAACATTAACAACATGGCAATTTACTAAGTAAAGATGATTTGTGAAGCAAGTAGAGACTGTTCAGACAGAAAGTGAATGTTCACTTAGCTTCTTTAGTATTCACTTAGCTTAGTTATTGAGGTGGCACCATGAGCACATTGACATTAATGGAACAATTTAGTTAAACTGACAGATTTTTGCTTTTACATGATTGGATGAGTACAGTGAATATATAATTATCCTTATTACCAAGCTCTTTAACAATATAATTTAAAAAAGTTTTTTTTTTTTCTTAATAATCTGCAACTGAATAAAATGATACCTGACGATAAACAACATGAATGTTGTTCTGGGACCTCCTGTTATCAGGTGGCAAATAAGGGATGAGCTGATAGCTCAGTTCGAACCTAGGTCCAAATCTCCAAACCTTAGCCTGTTCAGTTCCCTGTTCAAGCATATATAGAAGATGTATTTTATGTATTTATATATGGCAGCTTCCCACTGTCACTGATTCCTACTATGTATCCCATACTGATTGAACTGGGGGAGACTCCTACTATTAAAACGGGAAAACGGGATTCCAGATTCCAATTAGCCCCCCTGAACAACCCCCCCCCCCCCCACACACACACACACACACACACCTGCAGAACTCTTCATAATCATAACCACTGGGCAAAAGTTTTGGGGCAGAGGCACTTGTACTCAAACATTGGGACAAGATGTTTTGTAAAGGTAGGATTCCCCCTGGCAAGGTACTCCCCCAAGTTGAGGGCATGCACCCTGGTATGGTTCAAAAGGGGGGAGCCACATGCCCATTCCTGGACAGCTAGGCTGAATGCTCTGATCAAGTCCAGTATGTATTTTTAGGGGGGGGCTTACACATTTTTTGATTTTGTTGCTAGTTTTCTTTAAATCCAGGACACTCAACAGAAGCAGGCAGCACTAAACATTCAGGTTGGATTTTTGGAAGACCATGCAAACCCTAAAAATTAGGTTCTTAGCTGAAAACAGCCCATCAATACTAAATTTAGGAAGACACTGCTGCTTGAGCAAGGATGGCTACACATACAAGAATACAAGTATACAAAACATGTGTACAGTTTTGCGCAAAATCCTATTTAGGAGGATACACCATCTATCCAATCAGCATCAAATCAGGCAGACTCTTGCACTACATAGTTGATAGTAGATCTAAAGGAGGTTGTACAATCAGATTGTATAGCATGTGGTAAGCTTTACATACTTCTAAGACACACTTTTCCTATTTTCAATACTACAGCTCTACCTACATAGGCTGTTATCTGATCGTTCATCACCTGCACACCCTGCCAAGTAAATGATCGATGCAGGGTGAAGAAGAGGTACAAAATGAGTAAATTCAATTTTCTTGTACATTTTTCTGTTAGATTTACTACAAACCACATAATATGAGGTCAAAGCTAAACAACAATTTCACTTCTATCCAATTAGGCAGGCCTATGTACTACATAGTTGAAGGTAAATTGCAAGACAATTGTACAGCAAATTGTAAGAAAATTGTATAATGTATGGCCTAAGAATCTGGTTTTGTATTTAGTGAGAACAGTAATCAGTGATTGTAATGAAAAACCACGCACCTGCAGAGGTGGATGGGAACCATCTCCTGGAGGGCAGATGCAGGGTGTGTATTAATGAGGTCAGCTTATGAACTCCTTTTTGTGTCTTAGAAGTCAGCTGTCAAACTCTTTCCTGTGTCTTACTGGTTTTCACTACCTAAGGTCTTTCCAGGAAGTAATGTAGAATTTTTCCATACAACAAACTGGATGATGAGGTAAGGACTGGTGTAGGGTAAATAAAAGGTGTTTTCTTTTTTTAAAATTAGGTAAATTAATGCTATATTGGTATATAGGGGAGCTGAAATTTAGGGAAAAAATGGTGATTTAACCTTTAAAGAAGTCCAGGCCAGAGGTCAAAGCACAATAACCTGTTACAGTATGCTAATATCCTAAGGCCCCTTTCACACATGCTGTTCGTTTGTCCGTTTTTCATCCTTCCGTTGACGGATGAAAAACGGACATCAATGTATCTCTATGTAAAAACCGATGACAACGGATGATCATCAGTTAACATCCGTTTTCATCCGCTTCCGTCAATGTCCATTTTTTTGAACGGATGAATGCCCTATTTTTTTATCCATCAAAAAACAGATCAGACGAAAAATGGATGACAACGGATGAAAAACAGATAACAACTGACGAAAAATTGATGAAAAATGGATAACAACTGACAAAAAACGGATGACAACTGATGAAAAACAGATGAAAAACGGATGAAAAACGGATGGAAAACTGATACATTTTGACATGACTGAACTGGAGAACTGAACGGACCGTATATGTAAAAGAGGTCTAACGCACATTTTTATCACATCTAATTCAATACACACATTAAGCATTCGATTTAGAAAATAAGCAGTTGTAGAGGAACAGGGGATAGCACTTTAAAATATTCAGGGCTTTACATGAAAACTGTCATTTTAAAACATATTAGCTCTTCTAGGGCCGGAGTGCACAGTTTTCCATTCATTTCAGAGCTGATTTTCTCTCCATACCAGTCAATAGAATTGCAAAGCAGCTTAAAGTAACAGTCCAGGCAAAACCTAACGCTAAACCTGCTCTGTGCTACATTCTAAGACTATTCTATCTAATCCTGTAAAGCAAAAATCACTGTACCCACCTATTCTGCAGCCGATCCGGTCTGGTCCCAGCATCAGCTGTCAGCGGCGGCTTTAGCATGGAGGCGGGTGCAGGTGAGGCAACCGACAACGGAAGCCACATAGTAACAATATGGATGACGTCACTTCCCAGGCATTTCACAGCCTTTGCCATTCCTCTCCTGAATACAGCTTCCGCCGCTGGAGACCGGACCAGATCGGCTGCAGAATAGGTAAGTACAGTGATTTTTGCTTTACAGGGTTAGATAGATTAGGATTAGAATGTGGCACAGAGCAGGTTTAGCGTTAGGTTTTGTCTAGACTGCTACTTTAAGCTGCTTTGCAATTCCATTGACTTGTATGGAGAGAAAATCAGCTCTGAATGAATGTGCACACCGCCCCTAGGAGCTAATATGTTTTAAAATGAAAGTTTTCTTTTTTTTTTTTTTTTCCTTTTTTTTTTTTTAAATTGTACATTGTTTATTTTAATTATAAAATGACCACATCTATACAAGGATCGGAGTTATAGCACAAGCATAAGTTTCGAACCTCTGCTGGAAAGTGTTTTTATTGATCGGACCTCCTTTAATGTTAATTCCATAACCTGATATATATTATATATATATATATATATATATATTCTTTTTTTTTTTTTTTTTTCAAATTTTAATTTTATTAGAAAATGAAAAGGATTTTACATTTTACATTTCATAAGATAACAGCCAACTAAAGTAATATACAACAAGAAAATGCACATTTAGGAGTAGAAATATTTATCTTTATCCCCATCCAAACTTATGGTGGCCTGTTTTCTCTCTTTTCCCATGAAATGCCATTTTTTATACAATACAGCCTCTTACTTCAACCTACCTAAGAAGTTAAAAAAAAAGGGAAAGTTTTCATGTAAAGCCCTGAATATTTTACAGTGCTATCCCCTGTTCCTCCACTACTGCCTATTTTCTAAAGCGAATGCTTAATGTGTTTATTTAACTAGATGTGATAAAAATGTGTGTTAGGATATTAGCATACTGTAACAGGTTATTGTGCTTTGACCTCTGTTTCAGTAGAAGCAAAAATTCAGTGCTACAAATAGTCTCCTATTGTAAGTGTAAAACACCAGTTTGCTGAGATCTGTCATGGTAACAAATTTTAGTTTCATGCTTTGCTTTTACATGAGCTGCTCACTGCCTTTACTGCATGAAAAATAACTTTTTTTTTCCATTGATATTCAAGTCAACCGGTTTGTTATGTCCGGATGCAAAATTGCTTGGAGGATTTGGGCAATGCGCAAACACAGAAGTGCTTGTTTCATCTCTGCAGTAAGGTCATCACGCAGAGTGTAAGGGCACTATAAAATAATAACAGCACAAGATTCCTAAGCCTTTGTCTGACAGTTTTTTTTTTCACTCTGTTCATAAAATGATTGGCTAAGCAATTTGTACGATATTTATTTTTATCCATTCTTTTGGGTTGTGTTTTAGGTATAGAAATATCACAGTTCAAAATTACTACTTTTGGCAATACATCCTAGAGAGAACTCAATTTAAAAAGATTAAATTGAATTTGGATGGATGTGGAATAAAGCATGTGGTGTGTGAATTTATAGCTAAATATTGTATATTGCCTTTGGTTTCCAAAGCTGGCACTATCTACAGCATTAGCAGTTCATTTGACACATTGTTGATATTGGGGCAGGATGGGCAGAGATATTGTGGAGTATAGAGATAAAGAAATGATTTGCTAAAGGTTTTGAGAATATTGACATTATGTGATTATTCTGTTAAATTATCCAGTAATGGGATTAGCAGATTATTGCTTACTTATTTCTTTCAACAAGTTTTTTTTTCATAGTTTCCTGTGAACAAAACAGCTATGCAGGGCAAGACTAAACATTACAAACAATTTCAGAGTAGTAGCAAATACACTGCTCAAAAAAAATAAAGGAACACTTTTTAAACAGAGTATAGCATCAAGTCAATTAAACTCCTGGGATATTGTTCTGGCCAGTTAAGTAGCAGAGGGGGTTGTTGATCAGTTTCAGGTGCTTTGGTGTTAATGAAATTAACAACAAGTGCACTAGATGGGCAACAAACCTCCAAAACAGGAATGGTTTTACAGGTGGAGGCTACTGACTTTTTTTTTCCATACTCATATTTTCTGACTGTTTTCACTAGATTTGCTTTTGGCTAGAGTCAGTGTCAATACTGGTAGCATGAGGCAATACCTGGACCCTAGAGAGGTTGCTCAGGCAGGCCAACTCCTCCAGGATGGCACATCAATATGTGCCATTGCCAGAAGGTTTGCTGTGTCTCCCTGCACAGTCCTAAGAGCATGGAGGAGATTCCAGGAGACAGGCAGGAATGTAGAAGGTCCTTAACCCATCAGCTGGACCGGTATATGCTCCTTTGTGCAAGGAGGAACAGGATGAGCACTGCCAGAGCCCTACAAAATTACCTCCAGTAGGCCACTAGTGTAAATGTCTCTGAACAAACAATCAGAAACAGACTTCATGAGGGTGGCCTGAGGTCCCGACATCCTCTAGTGGGCCCTGTGCTCACTGCCTGGCACCTTAAGCTTGATTGGCATTTTCTATTGAAAACCAGAATTGGCAGGTCCGCCACTGGTGCCCTGTGCTTTTCACAGATGAGAGTAGGTTTACCCTGAGCACATGTGACAGATGTCAATGGATCTGGAGAAGCCGTGGAGAACGTTATATTGCCTGTAACATCATTCAGCATGACCGGTTTGGTGGTGGGTCAGTGATGGTCTGGAGAGGCAAATCCATGGAGGGAGGCACAGACCTCTACAGGCTAGACAATGGCACCCTGACTGCCATTAGGTATCAGGATGAAATTATTGGACCCATTGTCAGATCCTACGCTGGTGCAGCGGGTCCTGGGTTCTTCCTGGTGCATGGCAATGCCTGGCCTTATGTGGTGAGAGTATGCAGCCAGTTCCTCGAGGATGAAGGAATTTAAATCACTGAATGGCCCCCACGCTCGCCTGACCTAAATTCAATAGAACACCTCTGGGACATTATGTTTCGGTCCAATCCGTTGCCACCAGGTTGTCCCTCAGTCTGTTCAGGAGCACAGTGATGCTCTGGTCCAGATCTGGGATAAAATACCCCAGGACATTATCTGTTGTCTCGTTAGGAGCATGCCCTGAAGTTGTCAGGCTGGCATACAAGCACATGGGGGCCATACAAACTATTGAGTACCATTTTGAGTTGCAGGAATGACATTTTTTTGGGGTGTCTTTGAATTCAGCCCTCTGCAGGTTGATGAGTTTCATTTCCATCAAACAATGTGGCATCCTTTTGTTTCTAACACATTACCCAGTCCATATAAGTATAGATATCCAGCATGATATTTTTCCCCATTGAGATCTGATGTGTTTTCAAAGTGTTCCTTTAATTTTTTTGCAGGCTAGGGGAGAGCCTGTCTTGGCTCAGTGAATGCAATATGAAGAAGGAATACCATAGGTGCCGCACACTGACAAAGTTGGTGAATGCAATGTGAGGAAGGAATACCTTAGGTCCCACACACCAACAAAATCTCTATAGAAAAAGCATACTCATCCCCTGCTAAGACCTCCATGGTTAAGTCCCATGGGAGGGGTGAAATGCAACAGGGGCATGGCTTGGATGGAGCCTGGGCTGAAGATGAATTTACTATAGAGGCTGTTGGGCTTTGTGGTGTTCTTTCTTCATATTATACTATAGCAATCACATACCATACAACAGCACACACCGGAGCTTTGCTATAAATATTCTGGTAGTATCTAATTCCTACCTCTGTTAATGAAAGGGTAACTCCAGGCTAAAAGGTAAATACATCGTTAAAAATACTTTGTCAGGTAAAACAGCTCCCTTTTATATATTTAAAGTATTTATTCCTGACACACAGCCCTGTGATACAGAAGAGACAGCTGGATAAAGCCCGATACAGTTAAGGAATAGAGCAGTGTCTTCTCTCTACCCCCAACCTGCTGACTGTACAGTAAAAGAGTAGCAAAAGACAGATAAGGTCATCACACTGCTCTCTCCTCTTTCTTTTCCTCCCTTGCATGCAGCAAACCCGATTGGCTCCCAGTTCTGCCAATCTTCATTTCCATGCTCCACTAAGAATTATTTTATGTATGCAGATTTCTAAAGGGAGGCTTTTGATGTGATCCAAACTATCCATCTACACCGATCAGCCATACCATTATGAACACCCACCTAATTTTGAGTATGGCACCTTTTGCTAAAACAGACCTGACCCATTGAGGCATGGACACCAAAATAACATCCACATGAATGGCAGGACCCAAAGTTTTCAGCAGAACATTGCCCAAAGCATCACACTGCCTCTGCTGACTTGCCTTCTTATACCACATCCTGGTGCCATCTCTTCCCCAGGTAAGTGACGCATATGCACCCGGCCATCCACATGATGTAAAAGAAAACATGATTCATCAGACCAAGTCACCTTCTTCCATTGTGCCGTAGTCCAGTTCTGATGTTCATGTGACCATTGTGGACGCTTTTGGCTGTGGACATGGGTCAACATTTGCTTCACAGCCCCATACACAACAAATTGCGATGCCCAATTTTTTAAGCTTTTTTTTTTTGGTTATTCATAGCTTAGCCTAGGACTACGCTGATGCCTTTTGGAGACTGCACAGTCATATTTAGACACCCTGCACAACTGCTGTAACAGAGAAGTGGATGTTATGCTATGAAAATAGAGGTTGCTAGTTAAATGTCTAAGTGATTGCATATCTATTTCTGTGACTTCAAGTGGAATTTGCTCACCTGAGATTACCAAGTGCACCATTAAAATTATATTAACCACTTTATTACAGAGCACTTATACCCCCATACTGCCCAGACCAATTTTTAGCTTTCAGTGCTCTTACACTTTGAATGACAATTACTCAGTTATGCTACACTGTACCAAAACAACATCATTTTTTTTTCACACAAACAGAGCTTTTTGGTGGTATTTCATCACTGCTGGGTTTTTTGTTTGTGATATAAGCGAAAAAAGAGTGAAAATTTTGAAAAAATACACTTTTCTTTAGTCTATATTATAACATTTTGCCAATAAGTCGTTTTTCTTCATAAATTTGAGCCATCTTTATACTGCTACATATCTTTGGTAAAAAGTAGCTCAAATTAGCTCATAATATCTAGTCTGCGTGAAAGATATAGAGCCTACAAGCTATTGAGAATTGATCACACCTGATATATTGACTGCCTATCTCATTTCTTGAGGCCCTGAAATGTCAGAACAGTACAAATACCCTCCAAAATGACCCCTTTTTGGAAAGTAGACAATCCAAGGTATTTAGTAAGAGGCATGGTGAGCTTTTTTGTTCCCACAATTCTATGAAAACATTTTTATTATTTTTTATACAAAATTATCATATTAACAAGTTATTTCTCACACACAGCATATGCATACTTTCAATTCCACCCCAAAATACATTCTGCTTCTCATCTTGATTATAGAGATTCCACATGTGTAAGAATTTTATACAGCCTGGCCACATACAGAGGCCCAACATCCAACTAACACCTCTAGGCTTTCTAGGAGCATTAAGTACACATCTAATTTCATTCCTACCTATCACACTTTTGAAGGCCCTGGAGCACCAGGACAATGGAAACGCCCACAAAATGACCCCAGTTTGGAAAGCAAACACCTCAACGTATATTCTATGAGGCATTATCAGTCTTTTGAACGTGTCATTTTTTTTTCCACACGTTTTTGGAAAATGTGAAGAGGAAATGAAAACATTTTTTTTTCTTTACACAAAGCTGTGAATTTATACGATATTTCTAACACACAGCATGTACATACCAACAATTACATCCCAAAATACATTCTGCTACTCCTTCTGAGTATAGGCATACAACAACATGTGTGAGATTTTTACCCAGTCTTGCCAAATATAGAGGTCCAACATCCAAGTAGCACCTCCAAGCATTATAGGAGCATAAATTACACATCTAATTTCCTGACAATCTACTGCTTTTTTGAAGGCCCTTCATATTTCTAACACATACAGTAGCATGTAAATACCGATTACACCCTAAAATACATTCTGCTTAGCAAAGGGTAAACAAAAGATTACCTGTGGTTTTAGTAGTGCAGTGGTCCACAGAGGAGAGCAGCCACGTAGCAGGCAGGAATGTGGTCAGCAACAGCAAAAGCAACCGTCCAGACAGTATGCAGTAATACTGTCCATAGTCAGTACAGGCAGCAGGCAGAGACAGCCAAAGCATTGGTCCAGGTAGCAGGCAGAGATGTGGTCCATAAAGTCCTGGGTCATTACAGGCAGCGATATTGTCAGCACAGCCAAAGTATTGGTCAAGGAAGTAGGAAGGACCATCAAGCTTAGGGCCTCTGTTAAAAAAGAATGGGGACAGGGGTAGAGGCTTCTCCTACCCAAATCTCTTTGAAGCCTGCAGACTCCAGACCATGTTCTGGGAACACAGAAAACCAAAAACTGTTTTTCTCTACTCAGAACATATTTTGAAGCCCCTCACATATGTGAGACCACTGTGTACTAAAGTGGAAGGGCAAAAGATCAGTCTAAGTGGCAGGCAAAAAGCGTGATCGATTAACAGGCCGAGGCCGGTGCACGTGGAAGTTAGAAACTTAGTTTAAAATGGCAGGCAACTTCCGGTCCCGGCACCTCATGTGAAGCAACACGGAACGGCGGCTCTGGGAGCATCAGCCTTGATCATTACAGCCTGCTCTCACCCTCCAAAACATCAGCTGCATCCAACATATCCTTGGGACCCCTGGGATGGATACATTTATTTTCCATGGCCCTCCAGCTGTCACTGCATCCTCTCGCATGGACCCCCCATGCAGGCCGCACAGGAAGCAAGCATGACAGACACATCACCCCGTTCTCCTCACTCCACTGAACTAAGGCCTTTAACCCCTGCTTTCCCTCAGGCTCAGGTCATCAATTTAGTCCAGAATTCCTTTTCCTTGGACCAACAAGCAAAGCAGACCCAGCAATACATTCTCAACAAACTGGATGATCTGGAAAATTGCTCCAAACACAACAATTTAAGGATCATAGGTCTTCCTGTCTCCTTGCATGACATTTGTAATACATGCATCCCATCTGCTCTGGGAATCGCCACACCGTGTGAGGTGGAGAGGGCTCACCGCCTAGCTGCCCCGTCCAACGACAGGCGCACCCCTCACCCAGTTATAGTTGCTATTTGAACTATATGGATAGAGTGCATATCCTGAAGTCCTTCCGCAATTCTAAATCGCTTCAACTCGACGGCCATAAACCACTACTTTTCTACAAGAAGTCTCGCGCCGCAGGAAAGCTTTTCAGCAAGGCATTATACCAAAAGGGGGTGAAATTCACTCTTGCCTAGCTGGCTGCCCTTCACTTCACAGACCCCTCGGGGGATCAGAAGTCCTTCTCTCACCCGGAAGAGGCCTGCCAGTACCTACAATCCTATCTTTACAACCCAATGGATACCACCGGTGGAGCAACCTCACAGTGTATGTCAGTTCCGAGGGACCAACGCAGCCCCAGGAAAGATCAACCAAAGAAACCCAGGCTCACCAACCCACGGGGCCACTATAAATCCCACTGACATTCCACTGGGCTCCTTACGTCCTGCGTTTGCTAGTTGCGATAAGCGCTTTCTAATCCTTTGTCTACTGTTATTCGGTTGATCACTGTTATGTAATGCTATAGTTCAATGTTAATCTTTTCCTTCTCTTGATATTACCCCGTCCACAGGTGCTCCTCTTCACCACCACACAACCTCACCGCAAGATGGGCATGACACCACGCCTGGTAAAATCTCAGGGCTAACTCCAACCAAACCCTTCCTCTACGGGTCAACCTGCAGGGAAGCCCTACTCTTGGACACGGGTGAGAGCCTTCGATCCCCGGTAACGCTGTTCTTCGGTGTGAGTGTACCACATGTGGAAAAAAGTAAAGTCCAGGCTTCCATGGGTATGTACCCTTCTCCTTTTTCCTTCAGACCCCTGTTGGGTCATTACCTTTTCTAGTCCCTCCTCCCTGAGATGCAAGTACCCTTCATTTGTAGATAAAATTCTAACAATGGGCCATACACAACTCTCCATTTACTGTTCACTGCCTCTAACCCTGCTTAACAAACCCCTCCGACACTTTATATAGCTGTTACATGAAAATAGTCTCCTGGAATGTTAAAGACCTATGCTCACCCCAGAAGCCTATGGCGATCCTTCGCCACCTTAAATGACTAAAAACCGATATGGCCATATTGCAAGAGACACACTTGACCATGTCAGACTTTGCCCGTATGCGCAAGCTCTGGGTGGGTCAGGTAAAAAGTTATTCCAAATCCTCACATCTCTCTTAGCCCCCGTCATTCATCTCCCCCTTATGGTAGGAGGCGATTTTAATTTACCCTTAAATAGCCAGGAGGACAAGTCCCATAATCGACCTTCCCCTCGGTCTGCTCCAATGATACCACCCTCTCTCCTTGCTCATTTTACAAAGAGCCTACATCTGACGGACATCTGGAGACTAATCCATCCTGATGGCAGAGAATTCATCTTTTTCTTCCCTCCGCACCACACTTTATCTAGAATAGACTACATCCTAACTTATGCTTCACTCCTGGAACACACCCTGAACCCCCTTATACATGAGATAGCTATATCGGACCATGCCCCAATTTCAGTAGAAGTGTCTGGCTTCAATACATAAAACACAGGTAAGGTTTGGCATTTCCCTTCTTACTTGGTAAATGATCTATCTTTACAAAAAGTTATTAAAGACACTTGGACTGAATACTTAGCGTCGGAACACAGCAACAACCATAATCTGCTTTGGGAGGCTGGGAAAGTTGTACTCAGGGGGCAGATAATTTCCTACGCTTCTGCCCACAAGAAAAGGATCAACAAGGAATTCAAGGAAGCTAGTGCATCCTTGCGCACGGCTCAAGCCCTTCTTTTGCAACAAAATTCCCCTGAAAATAGAGAGATTTGGCAAACTGCCAAGAGGAGGTTTGATTTGTGGGCAAAGGCGCAGGAAAAACTCCACAACTCGCTTCAAGACCTAAGATACCATAAATACTGCAACAAAGCTGGTAAACTATTAGCGCGCCTTTGCAAGGGTCACTACACCCCCACTCATATCACAGCCTTGAAAGACAGCCAGGGCAACTTAGCTACCACCTCCAAAGAAATCAATGGCATACTCAAAGGGTTTTATGCTTCCCTCTATGGTCCTGACCCCATCAACGAAATGGAAGCTCAGGCTTTTCAGGATAAAATCTCCTTCCCTAAAACTGATGACACGCTGGCCCAATTAAATGCCCAGATCATGACGGAGGAAATTACATCAGCAATCAAGTCTCTCTCACCAGGTAAGGCCCCAGGCCCTGATGGTTATTCATCAGAGTTCTACAAACTCTCCATGGATGTTATCGCACCCACTCTAACCTCAGTCTATCAACGCATTTCATACAGAAACTCATATTTTCCCTCTAAAATCTAAATACTTCCACTATTCCTGGCCCACATCCCGCCCTGGACAGAAGAATCGGTCTTCCTGGTAGAAAAAGCACACGTTACATATTTGGGGATAAAAATTGGCAGATCTCCCTCCTCACTATACAATCTTAATTTCTCTCCGGTCCTAACTAACTTGACAACTGGCAGCAAATCCCTCTTTCGTTCTTCGGGCGTTGTCATCTATTCAAAATGGTGAGGTTCTTAAAACTCATCTACCTTTTGCAGGACATCCTCTTATTGATGAAACACTCAGACCTTCAAAAGCTCCAAAAAGTGTTAAATACTTTCATCTGGAGGGGTCGCTGACCCCGAATCTCCATCCACAATCTTTACCTCCCGAGGTATGAAGGGGGTGTTAAGCTCCCAAATATACGCCTCTACAATCTCTCTTGTCTCTTACGAGGTGGCCTAGACTGGATAACACAAAACTCAAGATACTCAAACTATGAGTTGGAGTCCCAGATGGTCAGCCCTAATAGATTGACCGCCTTGCTGCACTGTGGAATCAGAGCCCTACCATCTCACTTAAAACATAATCTCTTCATAAGGGAAACAGTACTGGCATGGAGAGATTTGAGGAAGAAACTGGGAGTACCCCCCCCCCCCCCCCCCAGCTCTCTATCTCCCGATCTGACACCATCCTCTGTTCCCAGAAGCACAGCAATACGCGGCCTTTGCCTCCTGGACTTCGCAAGGTTTAAACAACTTTTCACAACTGTTTAATATTTCATCAGGAAGACCTCTTACTTTTTCTCAGGTAGCTCATAGATATAATCTACCGACCCATCACCTAATTTACACCCAACAAGCAATTAGCTTTATATGTAATTTATGTCCCTCTAGAGACCTGCGCTTCAAACACTCTTTTTGACTCTTTTGTGGATCTTCAATGTTGCAAAATCTTCCACCTGTATAAACCTCTAAACTCTAAATTCACCAAACCAACACTCGCCAAGATAGCAACAGCTGGGAACAAGGACCTCCTTTTCTCTGAGTAACATAATGCCATTTTATCTGGATATAACACCACTTGCGCATTTGTGACTAATGAATTCTGGATGAGAGCAAAAGTATAAAATTATGCACAGAGCATATATACCACACCTAACATTATCGCAACCCCCTGAACAGCAACTCTGCACCCTTTGCAAGGAATACAGGCCTTTATTGATACACAGGCTATGGGCATGTCCCAGAAATCTCCTGCTTCTGAGACCATGTTGAGAATTTGGCCGCCAAGGTGACCGGCCTTCAACCTTGTAAGGATATTTCCTCACTACTCTTTGGATGTCTAGACTCCCATCCTCAACTTCAGCAGAAATCACATAGGAGTATCATACAACATAATAAACCTTGGCTCACAACTTACTACATGGCAGCTAGAAGAGCTATTCTAATCTCAAGCAATGGACAGCATCCTCCCCCCCTACTATTAAGGACATTAAAAACGATCTGCAAAACCTGCTACGGAGGGATAGGCTGGACTTTGTCTTATTCCACCACCAGATGTCAACTGGTTTCCTCCGCACATGGGACCCTTACATCCACAAGGGTGTTGACGAATTCAGAACAACAAAGTTTAATGGATCTCCCCTTTCTTTACACACGTTCCCCGAATACTCCCAGCATATTGGCTGGGTCACCAGCTATACTCGATGCTAACCTATGACAGTTTATAGTCCTGTTCATCCCACACATTCCCTACGTATCTGAATATCCAGGATCTACAACCTTACTTAAAACCTTGGAATTGTATTGTAACGGACCGTTTCAGCAGACAAGGGGTTAAAATCCGTTTAGGCGATATGCCCCTTTCTGAGAGACAGGCACAGCTACTGCAGAACACCAAACTCCCGAACTGGATACAAAATAGCACTCCAACCTGGAACCTCACGAATAGCTGCTAGCAGACGAACAGGAAAAGCATACATCAGCTTACACTCCTAGCAATCAGTCTCCAACAGCATACAGTGAATCCCCCCAAGGACGAGACAAAGCTCCGAGTTGAGGGTAAAACAGGAACAACAACATTTATTGGAAGAACACAGCACACTTTTATACAGAAATTGGAACATCCTTCGCCCAACAACCGCTTTTCCATTGGTCAATTGCACAGTACCTGCAGTTCCCAATAAGGTCCTCTCCAGCTATGCAAATGAGGGCTTGAAAATGAGTCAGCAGTGATTGGTCAGATAACTTGACCAGAAGAACTGCCATGCAAATGAGGACTTGAAAATGAGTCAACAGGGATTGGTCAGATACAGAACAATGGTTCCCTAACGAGCCCTCAATACACATTACTCTGAGTGTCAATACATCCCTTAGCAGACAACAGGTAAGGTCATTAGCACACCTGACAATAGGTGAATGGAGAGCCACCTCAGACAGCCCGTCTCCTCAGAACTTCCTGTAATGACCATATTAGGAGTTGACTTCCTGTTCAGAGACCTCATGGCAAATGGGAACAAAAATCTTCATATTACAAGGGAGACACTTTTCCTGAATATGACTGTCCCATTTGTAGTAGTCCAAACCATATTTTCAGTGTTCAACACTCTCCTGGTCATCCTGCATTCACCAAATCCATACGAATTAGAACCAGGGGCTGTTTGTTCGGTAGATAGAATCTACCGAACGACTGTGCAGAAAGGGAGAAATAAATCCTTCTGCACCGTAAAATTAACCCTTTAGCTGCCGGTCCATAATCCAAAGGCAGCAGGCGGGCAACCAGGCTCCTCAATGCAATGTGGCGAGGTTGGTCTCGTCACATGTATAATGCGGACTCATTTTGGCATTTCCTTTTACCATCTTTACTACTTGTCTACAAGAATCACTCCTCATTGGATGAACTTGCTTGTCTTATTCAAGCCTAGAAAATGCTCGCTTAGTATTAAACCAGTATTACATCTATGCCTCTCTCCTACCCTCCATTCTCCCACCCATCCAACCCATCCAACCCCCCCCCCCCTCACATTCTGTGATTTGAGAATTTTAGCATCTCACTTTCTCTGTCGTCCTTGTGTTGAACAGAGTTTTTTATGTGTCTGTAATATGAAAAAATTGATAATAAAACGTCTTAAAAAAAGACGGCAGGCAAAGGCATCGTCGGTAAACAGGCTAAGGGCGATGCACATGACTGTGCAGAAAGGGAGAAATAAATCCTTCTGCACCGTAAACTTAACCCTTTAGCTGCCGGTCCATAATCCAAAGGCAGCAGGCGGGCAACCAGGCTCCTCCAATGCAATGTGGCGAGGTTGGTCTCGTCACATCTCTCTCCCTTTCCAAAAAGACTAACAGGGTACCTGACCTCCTGCCGGTCAGTGCCCTCCTTAGTCCAGCAGCCCACCCACAAAGCAGAAAAAAACGGTACAGCCCACCCACAATAAATGGTCACTACACCTGGGTAGAGGAGAAACTTGTCCATGTCCAGGTGCCTCACCACGGCTATGTAGGGGACTGGTAGGCTGCCTTGGTGGGTTGCTGAGTGGGCAGAGACCAGCGGTACTCTGTCCTGGTGCCAGCACTACCACCGGAGTAGTCTGGTTGGGGCCTGGTTGCTGAAGATGGACTGTCTCCCCCTTAGGTGCACAGCTCTGCTGTGGAATGGGGAGACCGGTTGTCTCCCCCTTGGATACACAGCTCTGTCGTGGGGGGGTAGGACCACCCATCCCTACCCCCTGTGTGGTAAGTGCAGAGACCACGGTCCCATCTGCACCGGTAGGGGGCTTACAGTCTCCCCCTGGTATATTAAGCTGCCGCTGGGGAGAGGGGGTAACAAGCTCCTCTCCCCATAGAACACTCTGCCCATCATTGATCCGCCGCTGGGGAGAGGTGGTAACAATCTCCTCTCCCATACATACTTCTAGTCTTTGCGGAGGGAGACTGACTGTCTCTCCTCCCAACACAGAGTCCTGCTGCTGGGGAAAGGAGACTGGGCTCTCTATTCCCTGTAGGATACTCTGCCGCTGGGGAATGGAGACTGGGCTCCCAATTCCCTGCTGTATCTCCCGCTGGGGAATGGAGACTGGGCTCCCAATTCCCAAAAAATCACGCTGCCGCTGGGGAGGGAGGACACTGCTCTCCTCTCCCTGTACTTTCCACTGCCTTCCGGGCATATAACTCTGCTGCTGGGGGGCAGGAACAACTACCTCTGCCCCCTGTAACTCAGCCTGCCGCTGGGGAGGGAGGACACTGCTCTCCTCTCCCTGCACTTTACACTGCCGCTGGGGAATGGAGACTGGGCTCCCAATTCCCTGCAGGACCGGTGGAGAGACCTCGGTCCCATCTCCACTGGCCACCTGGGGTTTTTCCCAGTAAAACTGTACCATCTCGTCCCCTCTGAATGGGTCTGGCTCTGGGTCTGTCCTGCTGCTCTCCTGCTGAGCCTTCTCACTGTATTGGAACAGCTGCTGGTAGCCCTGTTCTAGCTCCATCTCCCGGGTCACCAGGTGGACCAGGTCTTGCTCAATTTCGTGAGCGTCGTCCCAGTCATACCTGCTCTCCCTCCACTCCAAGAGATCAGGCTTGTGTAGGGCTCCCAAATTCCAGCTCTGAAAAAGACTCCCATAACAAGCCAGGACCATCAAACTCCTCTCCCTCTGGCTTGTCATGCTCGGCTGTCCAGGGCAGGTACTGTGCAACATACCACCACAGCGCCTGGTAGGCATCCTCCAGCCACATCTCCTGCCATACCGGAGCTCCAATTCTTTTACCCATTCCTCCCGGTGTTGCTCCCCCAGGAAGGGCATCCGCAGGGCTACTCGCTTCTGCAACCGCTGGTCTTCCTTGGGGAGTCTCTCACCCTGCTGGTACTCCACAATGCCCAGTGCCTGGTACCAGATGCCTTTACGGACTGCATCTCGGTCATCCATGGCACCCTCATCGAACTCCACTGCTGGTTCCATGCTGGTGCTGTCAGGGTCGCTGTACTGGGACATGCGTTGCCCTCAATTGTAAAATCCAGAGCAATGGTGTCTCCTGTAGCTGTCCTTCTGGCTGTAGGAACGATCCCGCCGCTTGCCACCAATTGTAACGGCACCCCAGACACAAAAGGGTTAAAACCGTTTAGGAGATCTTCCCCTTCCAGAGCTACAGGCACAGCTACTTGCAGGACACCAAACTCCCGAACTGGAAACCAAGGAATGATGCAAACAGTGTAGCTGGAACCTTATGAATGCTGCATACAGCTGAATAGGAAAAACCATATGAAGGGTTTACACTCCTAGCAGTCAAACTGGAACAGCATACAATAAATCCCCCCAATAACGAGACAAGGCTCCGCGTTGAGGTTAAAACAGGAACAACAACATTTATTGGAAGAACACAGCACACTTTTATACAGAAATTGGAACATCCTTCCCCCAACAACCGCTTTTCCATTGGTCAATTGCACAGTACCTGCAGTTCCCAATAAGGTCCTCTCCAGCCATGCAAATGAGGGCTTGAAAATGAGTCAGCAGTGATTGGTCAGATAACTTGACCATAAGAACTGCCATGCAAATGAGGACTTGAAAATGAGTCAACAGGGATTGGTCAGATACAGAACAATGGTTCCCTAACGAGCCCTCAATACACATTACTCTGAGTGTCAATACATCCCTTAGCAGACAACAGGTAAGGTCATTAGCACACCTGACAATAGGTGAATGGAGAGCCACCTCAGACAGCCCGTCTCCTCAGAACTTCCTGTAATGACCATATTAGGAGTTGACTTCCTGTTCAGAGACCTCATGGCAAATGGGAACAAAAATCTTCATATTACAAGGGAGACACTTTTCCTGAATATGACTGTCCCATTTGTAGTAGTCCAAACCATATTTTCAGTGTTCAACACTCTCCTGGTCATCCTGCATTCACCAAATCCATACGAATTAGAACCAGGGGCTGTTTGTTCGGTAGATAGAATCTACCGAACGACTGTGCAGAAAGGGAGAAATAAATCCTTCTGCACCGTAAAATTAACCCTTTAGCTGCCGGTCCATAATCCAAAGGCAGCAGGCGGGCAACCAGGCTCCTCAATGCAATGTGGCGAGGTTGGTCTCGTCACATGTATAATGCGGACTCATTTTGGCATTTCCTTTTACCATCTTTACTACTTGTCTACAAGAATCACTCCTCATTGGATGAACTTGCTTGTCTTATTCAAGCCTAGAAAATGCTCGCTTAGTATTAAACCAGTATTACATCTATGCCTCTCTCCTACCCTCCATTCTCCCACCCATCCAACCCCCCCCCTCACATTCTGTGATTTGAGATTTTTAGCATCTCACTTTCTCTGTCGTCCTTGTGTTGAACAGAGTTTTTTATGTGTCTGTAATATGAAAAAATTGATAATAAAACGTCTTAAAAAAAGACGGCAGGCAAAGGCATCGTCGGTAAACAGGCTAAGGGTGATGCACGTGGAAGTAAGAAACTTGGTTTAAAATGGGAGGCAGCGGCATCATCGGTAAACAGGCTAAGGTCAGTGCATGTGGAAGTCAGAAACTTGGTTTAAAATGGCAGGCAAATGCATCGTCGGTATACAGGCCAGATTCAGTTAACGTGGAAGGTAGAAACGTGGTAGCAGGCAAATGATCCGCACAGGTATTTAACCTCTTTAAGTGGTTAAACTGACCAAAAATGTGTCAGGCAGGATTTTTTTATGCAGCAACAGAAGCACAACACCCCAGTGTATATCAAAAGTAGATGGAGGTGTATGCTTCTCAGCTGGTCCTTTTCAGTTTGTACCATCCCTACAACATCGCTATTAGAGTTTTGATATACTAGACCAGTCATGGATGGGGTGGGTAGGGGGAGGTTTGGACTGCTCC
The DNA here is from genome assembly GCF_965119305.1 of Pelophylax lessonae. Taxonomy (NCBI): domain Eukaryota; kingdom Metazoa; phylum Chordata; class Amphibia; order Anura; family Ranidae; genus Pelophylax; species Pelophylax lessonae. The sequence goes on along the minus strand of NC_138768.1, from coordinate 530,325,945 downwards.
CTCCTACCTGTCTCCCATCCATCCATTAGCAGCCATGTGCTTCCATTGTGGAGACACTCAAATTAGAAAGTGTTAGGACTGCAGGTAACACAGGGTGCCGTGCAGTGGCCCTGCAGCTTACACATACGTTTGCAAATGTGTGTCAACTAAACCCCTGTTCTTTATTTATATTATGAGACAGGTCTACTTGGTTGGTGGCAGACTGGAGGGTGAGTATATCAGACTGGGGGCTGACTGGCTTCCATGCATCTCTTTTAATCCTTTTCAACTTTTTTTTTCTGATAATGGGATGGAGACGCTGGGCATTACCTGCTGGTGTCTCACTTAAAGTCCCACATAGCCTACATTGTTTATTTGTCTCCAGCTTATCTTTTTGGCCCTAATTATCTGCTATCTGGTAATCAGAATTATATGGTGTGGTGGCAGTTGCACTGTGGTGGAAGACGTTATATTACAAGTCCAATGGAACATATGGGCGTAGGACGAATTGGGGTTGGGAACAATAAATTGCTCAGCAAAAGAGGTTTGTTTGGTCCACCATAAACAGCAGCAAATTTTCTGGGAAAAACAAATAAAATAATCTAATTGTGAAAAATGAGTAGTGTTGAGTTACACACCTGGCTGTGCGGTTAAAGGGGAGATTATAGCTGACCCTGAGCTGGCAGGCAACCATAAGTGGTTTGCCAGGGCATCGGGAAGGTAGATTTGGGCCCAGATTCTTCTGGTGTGGTGTGTTATTCCAGTGCTGGTATTGGGCTCCTCTTCCTGGGGTCTAGCTCTGTTTGTGTTGGTGCCCTTTGCGATGTATGGCGCTGCTGGTGGTAGGCAGGTCTTCTGATCTTGTTCCCCTTATTCTTTTAGGAGGGACTGTTTCCTCCTCTGATTCGGTCCCTGAGTCACTCCTCCTCAGATGTAAAAAACATTTTGGACATGGCAGTTGGTATTGATGGCCTATGTGACAGATCACTGATGGCGGTAGTGATGGCCTGTGTGACAGGTCACTGATGGCGGTACTGATGAGAAAGATGTAGCATGATGAGCAGTGACAACAAGTCCGCACAGCATGGGGGGACTTCGGAAAGGCAAACAGCCTGTGCTGAGGGCAGGATCCAGCTAACAATTTAAGGGCAACCCGGCCATTCACAAGCTGCATCTGGAAAGTTCTCTGTGGAAGAGTATTACAAGAGGGGTGGAAGAGCAGACAGGCTGAATAAAGGATCTAGTATTAATGTATTTAACTCAAGTGCATTTGCCTAACTGTGAGAATGGGAGGCATTATGTTCTGGTGAGTTACCATCTGATGGGAGTGGGGACACACAATGGTGGTGGAGTTTGCAATGATTTTCTTTACTGAGGTGTCACTGGATTCATTATATTCTGGACTTTTGGAGCTTTATGGACTTTACACTTATCTAACACTAGGTTTATAGGACAAGTATCACTTGTTCACATAGTATATTTGTGCATGCTATATTTATTTTCTTTTATCACAGACGAAATATCTGGGTGTGGATTGTCTTTGATTATTCAATTCAATTGTTTGCGCTACTGGTGATATATGTGGGTTCATCATGTCCACATGATTGTATTTCACTATTTTTTCTATTGGTACTGATGGCCTGTGTGACAGGTTACTGTTGGCGGTACTGATGGCCTGTGACAGGTCACTGAGGGCAGTACTGATGGCGGTACTGATGGCCGTGGTGACAGGTCACTGATGGCAGTATTGATGGCGGTACTGATGGTGGTACTGATAGCCTATGTGACAGGTCACTGATGGTCTGTGTGACAGATGGACTGTGTGACAGATCCAGATGTGCTGTGTGACAGATCCAGATGTGCTGTGTAACGGATCCAGATGGGCTGTGTGGCAGGTTCTGTTTATTGAGGGGGGCCATGTGGTGCACAGTAATGTGTGTTTCAATAAAAAAAAAGTAGCTCACTCACTGATCTCTGCTCTCCTCCTCATACGATCGGTGTGTGAGGAGGAGAAGAAGACGGGATCTTCTACTAATGGCTCCTGTGTTGACAGTTGTGACCAGCTGTGATTGGACACAACTGATCATGTGGTAAACATCCAATTTCATTGGCTGTTTACCATAATTAAGGATGGGCTGTGTCCGAGAAACACACACATCATCCAAGATCACCCCCGGGGGCAAGCATTAGTGGCACATCCTGCTGGACGCTATATGACGCCCAGTCAGGATAATTGAACCACTTTGCGCCCGTAATTTTGCTATATGACAAGCTGGAAATGGTTAAAGGAGTGTTTTTTTTTTTTTTTTAATACAAACATACTTGCCTGTTCTGTGCAAAGGTTTTGCACAGAGAAGCCCCAATCCTCCTCTTCTTGGGTACCAAGCTGGCGCTCCTGCCCCCCCCCCCCCTGCCAAGTTCCCTCAGAGTAAACAGCTTGCTGTGGGGGCACCCAAGCAGGCTCACTTCTGAGTTGCTGCTCTGCATATACATTTAGACACAGAGCTTCAGCTCAGCCCTGTGCCCCCTCTCTCTTCTCATTGGCTCACTGCTTCTGATTGAAGGTTGCTAAAATGGAGGCCGAGGCTCGAATGCACATCGCTGGATTGCAATGGGGCACAAGTAAGTATTGGGGGGGGGGGCTGGGGGAGTTGCTGCACACAGAAGCTTTTTTAATTTCATGCAAAGAAGACATGAAGGTACAAAACCCTGAGCTTTTAGAACCACTAAGTGTTAGGCATGATCTGTGTTTGGGGCCTTGTTTTAACTTTGCCCAGTATATAATTAGGTTATCCCCAGAGAAACAAGTCCTGAGTGTTCTTGCTTAGGTACTGAAAACATAGATATTTACAGTATATAGAGTGGGATGGGATTAATATCATATGTTCATATACAGCTGTTGTTCAACAAATAAGCACATATCAAGCAGTAAAGTATCCTTATAAACTGGTATCAAGGGATGTTTACTTAGTATGCGTTTCTGAGAAAAATTATGTCTTTGTATTATCTAGAATACAAGTATGCTAAATTAACTTTTTAAAAATATATTTGACAAGAATTGCTGAGCATAAATCATGGGATGACGCAGCATCAAACTCATTCAGTTCTAAATGAAATAAAGTCTGTGCTGGTTTAAATGGTGTAAAAAAAAAAAAAAGAAAGATCCCAACCTCTTTTAGAGATCTCATTATCCACCACAAGCTGCCTGTATGGGTAATCATACACCCTACACCTGCAGTGCAGACTTCTAAACCCTTTCACAAATTTAATAAAGACTTCTTTTTCTCACTTTCTTATGTGTAGGCATCAGAGCTAATAGGCTTCTCACTGTGCCCCAGATACAATAGCGTCTCAAGAAAAAGATCAAGGAGAGCTGCCTTCAAGTGAAAGCTTTTTTTTTTTTAAACCCAAGAACAGCATTTTCAAATAATGAATAGACACTGGACCTTAAAACACTATCCTCAAAATATGACTTTTTTTTAACCATGATTAAAAGTTAAAAGGTGTCTACAAAATAAAAATGTTTCTCCAAACAAAGTGTACTTTTTTTTGCCCTTTATGCTGTGTATAGGCTTTCTCAGTGGTTCTAAGCAACCTGGATGATGCTCCCAAACAATGAGACTCCCTATTGACATAGACAGCCTCAATCTAGCAGGAACTACATGCACTGCTTGTGTTACAAACAATTAAGCCAAGCGCTCACTCCAAAGGGGATGACCAGCGTGCTGCTCTCCTCAGGTAGGGAACTCCAACATGGGTACATGAAAGAAAAGAAAAAGGAGGCGCAAACACCTAGGGCATTACCCGTGGTCACCATATAAAATATTTTAATAAAATGCCAAATGCATACTCACAGACAAGAAGAATGATAAAAATCGCATAACAACAATCCACCACACATGGAATTGAACATGTCCTTGTAGATAGGACTGCTAACGCGCTTCGGGAGTCAAGCTCCCTTCATCACTGCTTGTGTTACATTTATACGTTCAAAAAAGGGCACCTTTTACACTTTAGTGGAGGAGTGACATTAAGTATGAGGAGCACTTACTCCATGAGCCACATGGTTTGCTGACGTTACATTTAGGACTTTCATAGAAAGATGCTTTTTACACTTCAGTAGTGATCTACACTTTAATACTTATGCTAGCAGTAAAATAAAGTTTGTTCACTAGTCCTCTAAATGAAAATGTACAGTATGTTTTTACTGTACATTTTGTTATATTTTTACTATTGACCAAGTTCCCATCTAGAACTATCAAAACTGTAGCTAGAAAGCTGGATTATTGTTATCATATAGATACCATTCTAGATATAGAAACACTGACAGAATTTTTGCCGTATAAAATGCTCTTTGACTATGCTGGAAAATGTTTCGTATTTGTTGTCATGATACAGCCAAAAGAGAGTGTATGTTTTTTTTTTTGCCTATTGTCATATGTTTTTTTTTAAATTGAAAGTTAATCGAAATATATAAAAATAGTATCAAAATGTTATCTCAGTATGCAAAGCACTTTAGGGTTACGTTGTAAAAGTGGGGCCAAATGTTGAATCTGTATGTTCTCACAGTGGTGTGGGGGAGGGGGGGGAGTTGGTTTAGACATCAGTCTAATATGCCAACTGGCCATATTTGGTCAATGAAGTCCCCACCATCTACACCCCTTCCCTTATATAACTGATGACAGCTTGGGGAGTTGTCATTCTGCTATGAATGCTGTCAGGATCGGTTGTGTTCACCGGGGAAACAGGTTTTTTTGCATGAATCAGCAGGCAGTGGGCATTTTGATTGAGGATGGTTTTACAATCGGGGGATTTTTTTTTTTTTATTAGAAACGAATATGTCAAATGTTTGGATGTCTCTACTGTATTTCTAGGTTACAATTATTTTTTTCTGAATGATTGGGGGGTACTATGTATCCCATACTCATTCACACTGGGGGTAATATCTGGGGGCCTCCTTATTATTATAGTATTAACCACTTCTTGACCTGAAGGTCTTACCCCCTCAATGGCCAGGCCATATTTTGCAATTTGGCACTACACTATTTTAACTGACAATTGCGCGGTCATGCGATGCTGTACCTAAATAAAATTGATGTCCTTTTTATCCCACAAATAGAGCTTTCTTTTTGTGGTATTTGATCACCTGTGCAATTTTTTATTTTAAACTACAAACAAAAAAAAGAGCGACAATTCTGAAAAAAATATATATATTTTTTTTTTCACATTCTGTTATATAACATTACCAATAAAAAAAATGTAAAAATCTAATGTTTTCATTATTTAGGCCAATTTGTATTCTGCTAAATATTTTTGGTAAGAGAAGCTCTATGATGATTCCTGAGAGAACAACGGTCTGCTGTGTTTGAAACAGCAGACCGCCTTTCTCTCTCCACGGGGAGTGATTACGGGTGTCCGGGGGGCAATCGCGGCTGCCGCCCCATGAATAGGCTTCCCCACTGGCTAATGGGGGTGCAAGGATGCCTCAAAGAGTGCCCAAAGGTGGGCTCGCCGCGGACAGCCATACAAGTACGACGGTTCACGCAGCCGAGCCAGCCTGCCGCAGTATATCTGTGGCTGGTGATCAGCAAGTGGTTAAAGAGGATTCCAGATTCCAATAAGCCCCTCACCTGCAGATCCAGGGGGCCCTTTTTCTGAAATATGATATGCTGAAAAGGTGCTTTTCTGGGGGGGGGGGGGTTGATAACATGTGGCCCTCAGAATAAGGGGCAGGTATGGATTTCCAGGGGGGGGGGACCTCACACCCTGTTCTGTCTGTTTTTTGTTTTGCATCAGGTATGCGCTTAAACTCCATAGCAGCCCTAAGGGGTCTGCTATGCATTTTGAGGGTGCTCTATGCAATTTTTCCTCCTTGTTATAGAATGTGTCACTTTAGTAAAATTTATAAAGTAATTAAAATTATACCGTTTACATTTCCAAACATTGCCAGTTTCTTGCTAAACCACCCCCCCCCCCAAAAAAAAAAAACAGAGACTCCTCCAAAGGTCCCTCAAAATAGCTCCTGCTGGGCGCAGGAACAGGCCCTGCTATTAAAAATTTCAAAAAATTGAAATTGCATGCACCTGTCATACAGGTGCAGAAAAATTGGGCCTTGGATGTTGGTGGTGCGCTAAAGCAAAAACATTGTTGGAAGCTAGCATAATCAAGATTCAGGAATAGGATAGGCAGAATATGCAGTCTTCAATGGATGCCAGACCCCTAGCAAATTCAATCAGTTACATCAGCATCAGGGGCTTGATAGCTGCTGTTGATCCAGGACTGATTTGTTTTGATAAATGTCAGCTGGTCGACAGAGTCTGTGGACAGACACACTCTTTTATCCGTCACAAAACCTTCAGCAGCACTGAATGTCCGTTTGGAAAGTGTGCTGGAAGCAGGACAGGCCAGTAGCTAGATTGCATATTGAGCAAGTTCTGGCCAGTGGTCCATCCTCAAGACCCAGTAAACCAGTGGATGCTCAGTTAGAAAGGTCTCCAAGTCTGCTCTTGCCCCTAGATAATCCTGCACCATATGCTGCAGACACTGCCGATGGTTGCTTAAACCTAACAGCCCTGGGCACTGAGGATTAAAGAATTGTTTAAAGGCACCAGTCAGCAGGCCGCCTTCTCCACCGCTCCTCCTTTGGCTGAACAATGCCTCAGAGACACGTCCAGAGAATGTTAACCTCCCAGTGTCTCGAAAGGTGTTACACAAATTTTTCTTCAAGGCATCCTTAAGATGTTTCATCCTCTGCTCCCTCTGTGAAGGCAGGATGAGCTCTGCAACTTTACCCTTGTAACATGGATCGGGGAAGGGTTGCAAACCAGTAATAATCCCTCTCCTCGATACTACAAATCCTCTAGTCCTTTTGCAGACTTTGCAGAATCAGGGAGCCAATACAGCATAAGTTTAAGGAGGCTTGCGATTCTGAGTCCTCTGGGTCACTAAGGATGACATTGTCAGGAGCAACCTCTCCCCAGCCAAAACAACTCCTGGGGTTTCTGGGAAATGACAACCATCCCTTGAAGACTGTTGTATGTTATCCTCTACATCCATGCTGCCACAGTCCTCCTCCTTCTCTTGCTCCTGTGTGTTTTGTGGCCCCGCAGGAATGATACCTGCATATAGGGGGCCTTGTGAGGAAAAGAAGTCCTCCTCTTCCTCCCACTGGTCTGCCTCAAGTGCCCTGTCCATGATTCCATGAAGCTTGTGCTCCAGCAGGTAGACTAGAGGGATAGTGTCACTGATGCATGAATCGTCACGGCTCACCCCCCTTGTGGACTCCTCAAATGGTGACAGGACAGTGCATGCATCCTTTATCAGCAGCTACTGGCGTGGTGAAAAGAAGCCAAGCTCCCCTGAGCCTGCCCTTATTCCATACTCACACAGGTACTCATTGATAGCCCTCTGCTGCATGTGTAGTCACTGCAGCATTGCCAATATTGAGTTCCACCTGGTGGGTATGTCACAAATGAGGCGGTTGGTGGGCAGGTTGAATTCCCGTTGAATGTCAAATAGCTGAGCACTGGCATTGTATGACCGCCGGAAATGGCCACAGACTTTTCTGGCCTGTTCAACAGGCTCCTTGTCTACAGCTATCTTCCTTATCCTCACCATCATGCATGGAGGAGTCACCTGAATTATTTGATCATCATGTCAGTTACATGATGCTGGAGGATGTGCAGCAGTTTGAATGCCCAGATATTGGTTTCCAGGTTGAGAAAGGGAATAACGTGAGCCTAGAGAGAGGGGGTGACCACGACGGATAAGAAACTAACAATCATGTTCCCACAGCTGCAGCATACTGCCAAGTTTGCTCTAGTGATGAGGAGGAAGGGAATGATGAGGTCACTGACTGTACTTGGGTGCCTGAGAGAATAGAGGAGGAAAGTGAGGAGAAGGTGGCCCCGCTGACTTCCAAAAGTTCATTTGTGTGGGCTTTTTTCAACACATGTGCAGTAGACTGCAGCGTTGCTGTTTGCAATCTCTGTCTGAAGTGGATCAAGCATGGCCAGAACACCAGCCGCTTGGGCACCACATGCTTGACAAGACATATGACGACCTGCCATGCAGTCCATTGGCAACAGCACCTGAAAGACCAACATTATAAAAAAAAGCATACTTCACCTTACTCCTCATCTGAGATCTCTACCCCTACTATACCTCATATCTTCTCAAAAACCTGCACTGAGAGGGATGATGTTATAGCAATGAGTGCCACAGATACTTGCACCCAATCTAGTATGAGCCTGTGTGACAGAGGACGAGAAGGATGAGGACGGCTTAGTTATCCACTCCACCAACTCTTCTGCATGTTGTGGCTCAATAACATGGCCAGCACCAGAAAAAAGGACAAGCATGCCCCACCTGCAGAGAACGCACCATGTCCGTGACCACCACTTTTCATTGTGGACACAGAGGCTGCTTCTCCCCTTTTAGTGGCCTGTGAGCGTCTGCCTCTCCTTGTTGCCTTTGGGACATGATGTGGATTTTGGGGGGTTTTTATAACTGTTTATTATAGAATGTGGGATGGAAATATGATGCTTGGGTGCAATACTTTTGTGCTTGGTGCACTATAAACTGTTTTATTATTGTGTTTTTTTTTGGGGGGGGGGATTTTTATTACTTTTTAGTATAGAGTGTGGGAAGGGAATATGGTGCTTGGGTGCAATACTTTTGTGCTTGGTTTACTATAAACCGTTTTATTTTAGTTTTTTTATTAAGAAAGAAAAAATAAACAAAGCCCAAAAAAAAAACCCTGCTGAGGCAGAAGGAATAGCGCCTGAGATGCACAAGGCAGGGCAGCAACTATGCCCTAAATATTATTAGTGCTGGTGAGCCACCAAAAAAAAACAACCACTGCTGGAGCAGAAGGAATAGCGCCTGAGATGCACAAAGGGGTACAGCAATTATGCCCTTAATATTTTTAGTATTGTTGCGCACCAAAAAAAACCACCCACTTCTGGAGCAGAAGGAATAGCGCCTGAGATGCACAAGGGGTTACAGCAATTATGTCCTTAATATTATTAGTGCTGCTGCGCCACAATGAAAAAAAAGAAAAAAAAGGGGGATCAGTGGGGTGACACAGACGTGTTGTATACAATACACTTCAGTGGCCCCACTACAATCACAGCACAGCACTAAACTGACTGCACTACATTGTGTTACACTACAATCACAGCTCAGCACTAAACTGACTGCAGTACACTGTGTAACATAAAAATCATCTCTACACTACACCGCAATGTCTGATATATATACTGCACTGGTGGATATATACACTGGACTTGGCTGATATATATACTGCACTAGCTGATATATACTGCACTGGTGGATATATACACTGGACTTGGCTGATATATATACTGCACTAGCTGATATATATACTGCACTGGCTGATATATTCACTGCAATGGATGATATACAGTATCTCACAAAAGTGTAAAAAACCAGCAACCCCCAAGGGGACAGTGCTACAACTGTATCTCACAAAAGTGAGTACACCCCTCACATTTTTTGTAAATATTTTATTATATCTTTTCATGTGACAACACTGAAGAAATTACACTTTGCTACAATGTAAAGAAGTGAGTGTACAGCTTGTATAACAGTGTAAATTTGCTGTCCCCTCAAAATAACTCAACACACAGCCATTAATGTCTAAACCGCTGGCAACAAAAATGAGTACACCCTAAGTGATAATGTCCAAATTGGGCCCAAAGTGTCAATATTTTGTGTGGGCATCATTATTTTCCAGCACTGCCTTAACCCTCTTGGGCATGGAGATCACCAGAGCTTCACAGGTTGCCACTGGAGTCCTCTTCCACTCCTCCATAACGGCATCACGGAGCTGGTGGATGTTAGAGACCTTGCGCTTCTCCACCTTCTGTTTGAGGATGCCCCACAGATGCTTAGTAGGGTTTAGGTCTGGAGACATGCATGGCCAGTCCGTCACTTTTACCCTCAGCTTCTTTAGCAAGGCAGTGGTCATCTTGGAGGTGTGTTTGGGGTCGTTCTGCTGGAATACTGCCCTGTGGCTCAGTCTCCGAAGGGGGATCATGCTCTGCTTCAGTATGTCACAGTACATGTTGGCATTCCTGGTTCCCTCAATGAACTGTATGCATGCAGTTCCAGAACATGACACTCCCACCACTATGCTTGACTGTAGGCAAGACACACTTGTCTTTGTACTCCTCACCTGGTTACCACCACACACACTTGACACCATCTGAACGAAATACGTTTACCTAAAGCCCCGTACACACGTACCGATCGTCGGCCGACGGAACGTCCTACAAATGTTCGCGGCTGGTGTGTTTGTTGTTTGTCTGTTGAAAAGTGCTCCAAACTTGCCCAGGACATTTGTCTTCCGACAGAAAATGACGTCACTACGTTCCACGCACGTTCGCCGCTACAAAAGAGGAAGTGAGTGTTTGGCCGTGACCCTTCTGGGCATCTCGCGCTGATTTCGGTAGCATTTGTTTGGTTGACGACATTTCGCTATTTTCCGAGACATCGTTCGAGAATTTATTATGGCGACGTTGAATTCGTCCGTTGCTGTCGTTAGTGTTGGAGTTTTGGCTCTGAGACGACGTACGAGCAATAGGAAGAAGAAGCGGACCTCCTGGACGAAAAATTGGTTGCTTAACCGTGATCAATTTTCTCATATGTCCTTGCTGAGGGAGCTCCAGGAAAATAATCCTGATGACTTCAGGAATTATTTGAGGATGACGGATCCCATCTTTTACCGTCTTCTTGCCCTGGTGTCCCCCTATATTCTGAAGCAGGATACTTGTATGCGGCTTGCAATTACTCCTGAGCAAAGGTTAATTGCGACGTTGAGGTATCTTGCAACAGGGAGAAGCCTGCAGGATCTGAAGTTCACCACAGGCATCTCCCCCCAAGCTCTTGGAGTCATCATCCCTGAGACCTGCTCTGCCATCATCAAGGTCTTGCAGAAGGACTATATCAAGGTATGTTTGATTTTTTACATTACATTACATGTATTACTAGTTTCACCCGAATTATGATGTTTTTGGATGTACAGCAATTGACACAGGCCATTATTTGTAAACTACCCTCTGTCCGCATGCACATAGTAGTAAAGATGTAGATTATCTTTAACCATTTGTAAAATTACCCACTAACCACCCCACCATTCTCTCCTATGTGTCCCTAAACGCATTGCCTGTTAACAGTATTTTGAATTTGGGTCATTTTATTGCTTTCCCTCAAACAATTATTCCTTGGCCAATGTTTTAGTACCTAGTTAATGATTTATCTAAAATACATCAGTCCATCCATTCCCACCTATGATTCTGTATGTTTATGTAATGATGTTAAAACCTTCACTGACCACAAGCCCTAATTGATGTATAAATGCCCAGTTTTACTTACCCATCCCCCCACCCACATGCTAAATCTCAAAGTCAGCATATACCAAAGCTCAAGTTCAGAGGTCTTCAAACTATGGCCCACCAGTTGTTCACGAACTTCAATTTCCATCATGCCTAGTCATGTCTGTGAATGTCAGAGAATTACAAGGCCTCATGGGATGTGTAGTTCTGCAACAGCTGGAGGGCCGTAGTTTGTAAATCTCAGCTCTAGCTGGTGAGTATAATGGGCCATACACACTAGAAGATTGTCAGAACAATTTATCCTTCCGATTTACCAAAACCAAATAATATGAGGTCCAACAAACACTTTCAAATCCTATGCAATCTGGTAGGCCCTTGCACTACATAGAAAAGTTAAATCTGCACGAAAAAGTCTTCAGAGAATCTTCTAGTGTGTATGGCCCTTTACAATATAAGAACAATAGGAGGTTGAAAAGAAATGTATGTAGATGTTACATCCCCATATCCAAACCTTTGCCTTCCTGTTGTATATTTTTTTAGCAAGTTGCATAAGCATTTAACAGACAACTGTGTGTGTAATTAATAATGTGATGTGCTCAAGCACTAATTTTATTTTTTTTTTTTTTTTTTTATTTTTTCCCCACAGTTTCCTTCAAACGCAGAGCAATGGCTGGAGATTTCTGATCAATTTCTGGAGAAGTGGAATTTTCCCAATTGTGGGGGTGCTATTGATGGGAAGCACGTCCGCATTGTCCCCCCTCCGAATTCCGGCACATTTTATTATAATTATAAAGGTTTTTTTAGTATAGTCATGCTAGCCATAGTTAATGCAAACTATGAGTTTATTTTTTTGGATATTGGCAAAAATGGCCGCAATTCGGATGGGGGAGTTATTGATCAGACGGAGTTCGCTCGTCATCTAAAGAACGGCACTCTGAACCTGCCATCCAGGGAGCAAACTGTTGAGGGTATGAGCTTTGTGTTTATCGCAGATGAGGCTTTTGCGCTTGGGGAGCATCTCATGAAGCCCTACCCTCAGAGGAACCTCACCCCAGACCAAAGGATTTACAACTACCGGTTGTCCAGAGCTCGCAGAGTTGTGGAGAATGCCTTCGGGATAATGGCCAACCGGTTCCGGATATTCCTGACGTCCATAAACCTGGCACTGTACAAAGTGGATAATGTGGTCTTGTGTTGCTGCATTTTGCACAACTTCCTACGCAGGAATGCACAAAATTATGTCTTGCAGCAACTGGATACTGACCCTGCTATGCCAGGTACAAGTGGAGAGGCCCAACCTTCTAACCAAGTGGAGTCCATGACGTCAATGGAAGTTGGACGGTCAGCATTGGCATCACACAGGGCCCGTCAGATCCGCCAGGAATATCTGGACTATTTCGTGGGGAGAGGAGCTGTGTCCTGGCAGCAATCACTGTCACACACCCATTAATCTTGTTAAAGATTGGACACACAAGATAAATGTCAGAGATATATTATTTTTCAACACATTAAACAAAAATTGCAATGATTCTGTATTGTGGATTATAATCATTTGGGCACATATGCCAAACACAATTATTTGGGTTAATCATGTGTTATATATGTGTGACTTTGGAAGGGTTAATACATTCATCAGTGTGTTTCTTGACTGTAGTCTCTCACCAGCTGATCCAAAGTGATGATGGCCATGTGTTATTTTTTAGCCAGTGGTGTAAATACAAGGGCCTTCTGCACCCCACAAAATGTACACAAACCCTGTCACATTGAGAACTAGGTCACACCCAAGGTTCATCTAATGTCACCTTACATTGGTGTTCATTGTCCAGAAGTTGCCCATACTATATATTTCATATAATACATTAGGGTATTAACAAAGTACCTACACCTGTTATGTTGTGTTCATTTATGACATCCTTCTCACTGCCCACCAATGTTAGGATATGTCAGTGTTATGTGAAACTTGATCATTGTTCATCTCAAAGTGTTATATATATAGGTAATGGAAAGTGAACTAGAGCAACGAACAAGCAATACACTATAGATTACACTGATCTCCCTACACTGATTGCTACTGGCAATATCAATGCCATATTGAATCCTAGGACTGCTAGTACCTTGAGTGTTGAGTCACACTTATGCGATGCGGGAAGTCTGCGACTTTGCAGCCTTCCAGCATTGCATAAGGGTGACCCGCCACTTACTTTTTGCACAGGATTGTATTCCACAAGTGTTAAGCACTGTGCGATCCAATCCAGATACATCAGAAATAAAGGGTCATGTGCGACTTGTATGCGTGTTCAGTGCGAATGTAGCCATACAAAGTGTATGTCTCAATTCACACTGCACATCTGATGGCATGTAATATCGTAGCGCACTGCTCCTTTATTACATGCGATCAGATGTTCATGCGAAAATCAGCTATACAGTTTGTATGGCTCAATTCGCACTGCACTCGCACAAAAGTCGCACATGATGCATTTATTCAGCCGCATCAGGATAGGATCGCACAATCGTTCAAACTTGTGTGATCCGATCCTGTGTGAAATGTCAGATCGCACTGTGATATGCGTTAAAACTGGGGGTATCTTTAACATTTCATTGACACCTCCAGCAACTCGCATATGGCAGTGACCAAAATGCTTTCATTAACATGTAAATATGGGAATAGGACAGCCATCATACATTTAGTGCTTCTTTACACAGCTTTAGACCTCGACCCCCCAACTAAAGTCTAATAAAGAATTGAACACACATTGTTGAATGTAAAAACGTTTTAGTATCAAACATTCACAGGGTTAGGGTTAGGGTTAGGGTTAGGGTTAGGGTTAGGGTTAGGGTGTTGTAAAGTGCTTTTCCCAAACTTGGGTACACTCTTTAACATCTGAGTGTAATTAAAATGCCCTAAAACATTCTAAAAAAATTGTAACATCAGGAACATCCCAATACAAACATTAAAAACCTAGTAAAATTGTGGCTTAAAATTTGCCAATCATGTCCACAAAATTGCGCATTTTGATTTGTAATGCCGTTGCAGTCTCCTTTATTTGTTCCAGGTCTGCGCAGCATTGGAGAGCCTCACGGGTCAATTTGGCTAATGTGCAACTATGTAAAACATGGTCTGTAAAAATTAAAAAAAAATGAGTCAATGTGAATCACCTACATGAGGTCATAATAATAGAGAAACATTTGGTGTCCAGGTAATCTTAAATTCCTCTCGAGTTAATACCTACCCTGTTCTTATGCTCTTTTGCCCTAGGCTCTTCTTCTTCCTCCTGTCCTCCTCCGATGCTGTTGCTGATGATTCTGCCGGTCTCCTGAGCTTACTATATATTCATTAGGGGTGTGAACGCATGATGACGTCATTGTGAGGGCATGGTTGTAATGTATATATATTAAGATGCAGAGACCAGAGACGGGCAGAATGCACGGCAACAGCATTGGAGGAGGACAGGAGGAAGAAGAAGAGCCTAGGGCAAAAGAGCAGACAACATAAGAGCAGAAGATTGGACAGCAGAAGAGTGGAGAGGAGAAGATCCAAAGAGCAGAGTGGAGAAGACCGGATGAAGATATTTAAGAACATTTCATAAACGTCTCCTGTCGTTATTCACATACACTTCCATTTATGTGGTTAATGTGTAGGGGTACTATGTACCCCATACCCATTCACATAGTGATTGGGGTCTGGGATCTGGGGGCCACCCTTTGTTAAAGGTTGCTTCCAAAGTCCTAGGAACCCCCTGGCCGCATGACCCCCCAAAACCACCAGACAGGGTTGTGGGGATGAGGCTCTTGTCCTCCTCTACATGGGAGTAAGGTGCTTTTGGGTGTGCGGTGCAGAGGCCCCCTGGCCCAAAGCAACAAAACCCCCCCATGTTGAGGGCATGTGTCCTGCTGTGGTCCAGGGGGTGTTTGGTCCGCTTGCTCGTTCTCTTTCCTGGCCTGACAAGCTGCATGCTTGTATAAGGGTCTGGTAGGGGTTTTGGGGGTAACCCACGCTGTCTTTTTGTTGTGGGCATACCCTCAAACTCAATACCACACACAAAAGGCCTGGTTGTGAACTTGGGGGGACACCCACGGTGGGTTGTTCAATTTTTGGGTGTAGTTCCCCCTCAAAAATCTTCACAACGCAAGTGGCCCCGCAAGTCAGAGCATCCTGATCCGACTTACGGTGCGACTTCCATTCAAATAAAGAGGCTCCCATAGGGAACTAGTGTTGTAAATTGGAGGCTAAAAATAACACTGATAAAAATCATTCTGCAAAAACCTACGTGGGCACACAATTGGCTCTTGGACACTTGGTCCTGGTTCCTCCACAGTTTCTGAAGTGGCTTCCATGCTGCTTGGCAAGTTGCCAGGAGATATTGGTTCAGACCTGGCTGGGGATGCCACATCCTGGCATGACGCAACATCTGCAATGTAAATTTGTAAGGGAATACAAGAATATAAGGTTAAACAATCATTGCAAATACACATATTTCTATGATCCCACTACACAAAAATCTGTGACTACCAACCTTCTTGTTGCTCTGGTGTCTGGTCACTTGTAGGCTCCACCAGAATCACCTCAGGCATAATGTCTTCATCTACATAATACAAAACATTGGCCATATCATAAAAGTCACAAGAGGTACATTTGTTAGGACATGGTGCCCTGCTTGATAGCTCTTTTAGTAACAAATATGAAGACATGTACATGGTTATCTACGAAAAATATGGTACATTAATGTTTGACAGTGCATAGGAACCAATTACCTTTAGTGGAATCTGTGCCACCATCTGGGCCCATGTCCTCCTCTTCTTCCACAACTGCCGATGGAGCTGCCAAACCTCTCCTCCTCCTTTCCCATTGTTTGGCACGGAGTTTACGTTTTTCTCCTATTTAAAGGTTTGAATAATAATCTGTGATTAATAGGAATGTTTGCTGAGAAGATTCGTGCAGGAAAGAACG
Organism: Pelophylax lessonae; assembly: GCF_965119305.1. Classification (NCBI taxonomy): domain Eukaryota; kingdom Metazoa; phylum Chordata; class Amphibia; order Anura; family Ranidae; genus Pelophylax; species Pelophylax lessonae. The sequence goes on along the minus strand of NC_138768.1, from coordinate 530,309,661 downwards.
TTCGTTGCAACACAATACATATATTTTTAACTATGGCTTCCTGACTTTTAATGTCATATACTAAAACATCAACAATAGATCGATCAAATCACGACATGACAACTAAAATGAGTAATCTAACTTTTTACATAGACATTATAATCTAGACATGTTAATACAACATACACAAAATTATAAAAAACATATTGCATGATTAAAAAAAAAAAAAAAAATAAAACTTACTTTTTTTCAAAATCCGATGGATTTGGGAAAGCTGATCCTGCTCACGGTGTTTGAGGTCAGACCACCGTTTCCGAATCTGATCTTTCGATCGCTCGACACCGAATTTTTTGACCAAACAGGCCACCACCTTGTCCATGATGCCATCTTTCCTGGCATTGGGCCGATCGTAATTTGCCAACTTTCCATCGTAATCCATTTTTTCTAAAATGGAGACCATCTCCACCATTTCTGGCTTTGACATGGGTGTAGCCCTTGATTTTCGGGTGGCCCAATCACTTCGGCCCCCACTAATTGAGCTCCCAGATTGTTGAGACATGGTTCGTAATTAAACAATGATTATTCCACTGCCTCAGGTGTGAGTGCCGCATGTAGGCCTGATCTTCGGCACGTACACACCCCTGCACAAGCCCGCCACTGGAGGAGGAGTTGACGCCTGCGCTGTATTTAAAGGACGCCAGATCGTTCGGCCGACGATTCGCTAGCGGACATATCGAGAGTTGGAGCACGATCGAGCGGCGAATCACGACTTTTCCACACAAACAAAGGTACGACTCTTTTAATAGAAAGTGTGTGTTTTGGGCCCTATACAGCTTTTATTAGGAATATCTTTATTATGTGCCAAAATACATGCTATTTTAATATGTTTTGTGTTGTTTTGTGTCTTGCAGGCATATACTGTCCTGCAATATGGTGGACAATTTCACCACCCACAACTTTTTAATAAGTTTTATTGATGAGTTCAGGCAACTGCCCTGTTTGTGGCAAGTCAAGTCCGCAGATTATAAAAATCGAAAACTCAGAAAACAGGCCATGGAACATTTGGTGGCCTTCTACAAGCCCGTCTGTCCTGGGGCAAATTTTGATTATATCCGCAAAAAAATAAACAGTATTCGCACTGCCTACAGGCGGGAGTTAAAAAAAATAGAAGATTCCACCCAGTCTGGAGCAGGGGCACGGAATGTATATGTACCACGGCTGTGGTACTATGATAACATGCGGTTCCTGGCAGACACCATGGAATCCAGGCCGTCAATTTCTACACTGCCTTCTACTTCGGCAGAGGGCTCAGTGTCGGTAGATCCAAGCCAGGATGAGGATTTCCTGGAGGAGAGTTTTACTCAGGTATGGCATTTCACAATATATTGTCTGCTAAAATGTAATCATGTAACAAAATTATAAGCTAAACCATAATTGACCCTTTATGTAAACGGGCATAGCAAGGGGTTGGCATGACAGGCAACCGCCAGGGGCGCAGGCCAAGGGGGGTGGGTCACAAAAACATTGGCATTGTTTTATTGTTTATTTTAACAATCCACTCAGCCTGCACACCCCAGAACCCCCAGTTTGCAGGCGGATTCATGCAGGTGTAAAACATTGAGAGCAGCTTCATGCAGGTGTAAAACATTGAGAGCTGCTTCATGCAGGTGTAAAACATTGAGAGCAGCTGAGCCAAAAGACCAGGAGACTGAGACTGCCTCTCACTGCATCCCCAGCACACCTCTGGTCTTACAAACACTGCTGCATCCCCAGCACACCTCTGGTCCTAAGAAACACTGCTGTAGCCTCAGCATTCCTCTGGCTCAACCTTTTTTAATACAAAACTAACAGCTCCTGCAAATGATCCATCCATCCTTGCTTCCATGTCTCTGGTCTCTCACTCTGGGTCAGCAAGGCAGGTGGCTTCCTTATTCATGTTTCCCTGCACTGCTTCACCCTCAATGCCCTACATCAAGTCCTCTGCAAGTTCAGGCCCCTCTCTCTCTGCAACCCCCTCCTCTCTCTCTCACACCCCCTCTTTCTCTCCCTCTCTCTAGCTCTCAACCCTCTCTTTCTTTTTCACACCTGAGACAATGATTGCCCACTAGAGAGCTCTACACTGGGCAAACAAGGGGCAAATTAGAAACTTTTAATGCCCTTTAATTTTTTTTTGGGGGGGTGGGTTACAGTTTTACATTGATCTTGGGGGGGGGGGGGGTTGTTGCCAAATACAGCTCCTCAACAAGGGCACTGGAGACCCTAGATATGCCACTGTATGTAAAGTCTGCTATTTGTTCACAATAATATAACAAACATGCATTTTTATATACACTATAACATTCTAATCAATTGTTCATTTCATCAACAGGGAAGTGTCACTGAGGAGGAGCCAGGTTGCAGCCAGGAGCCTGGGGAGCCTGTGGAGCCTGAGGAGCCTGCGGAACTCTTTCCACCACCACCTCCTCCTGCCAAACGGAGGCAAAAGAGGAAGCACGTGGATGACATCACCGACGAGTTTATCCAGGAGGCCACCATAGCCCTACGTCGGAAACCGGAGGCCAATGAGTCCTTCGGGAATATGACTGCCAAAATCCTGGATAAGGTGGACCTCAGGCAGTGTCAGTATGCCAGAAAAATTATTCTGGATGTGCTGCAAAACGCTGAAAACGGCATACTTACTGAGCACAGCCACGCATGCCAGGAGCACCCGTGCCCTCCACCTCCACCTCCACCTCCACCTCCACAACACCCACCACCTCGCCAAATGCCACATGGCCAGTGGCAATATGGCCAGCAGGATCCAAACCTGCCCTCATGGCAACCTGATTACAGTTACCAGCAACTTTAATTTGTGTAACCCCCTATTATTTATTTTACCCCTGTTTGCCAGTTTCTAGTTTAATTTTGTCCAAATGGACCTTTTTTATGTTTAGTTTATTATACGGAAAGTATTGATGTTTGCTTTGTTTTTTTTTTGCTGAGATCCAAAAAATAAAGAAAATTGAAAATAAAAAATGGCCTATCTGAATTTGTTAACATGTTTAATATTGTGCATAACCTGAAAAATATGTTTTAGACATTAATTCATAAAAGAATAAAGGGTCATATCAATAGTTAGATCTTTGGTGTGAAAATACAAAAATAATGGTGAAGAGTTCAAATTATTTAATTCTAAAATTTGATAGAACAGATAGAATAGACAAACATTATCTTCATCATAACAGAACACATGCCTTTTTATTAGAAAAGTATGGCATTATGAGCAGCATCTTCCTTCTTCTCACATTTATCAAGATGAGCATGTGCTCCGCATTTCACCTATTTCTTGGACTTCCGCGAGCCGAAAGTTCTTTCTGAATAAAATGTTGAGTTTACTAGAGAAAATTCTTCCGGGAACTCATTTGGTTTGATCATGCGTGTTGGGATTTGTAGCTGTGTGTCGGCAGAATTGTGTACTGACAGGCGAACAATCGTCCGTTCTGGTGTCGGCATACAAATATTTTCATGTTTGCAAGAAAGACTTTTGTCCGCGGATTGTGCGCAGACATCTGTCGGAGGCACCATACTAACACGCGTACAATCGGCAGATCCTTCGTCCACCGACGTTTGTATGCCGACGATCGGTACGTGTGTACGGGCCTTTAGTCTTATCACACCACAGGACTTGGTTCCGGTAATTCATGTCCTTAGCCTGCTTGTCATCAGCAAACTGTTTGCGGGCTTTTTTGTGCATCATCTTTAGAAGAGGCTTCCTTCTGGGACGACAGCCATGCATATCAATTTGATGCAGTGTGCGACGTATGGTCTGAGCACTGACAGGCTGACCCCCCACCCCTTCAACCTGCAGTAATGCTGGCAGCGCTCATAAGTCTATTTCCCAAAGACAACCTCTGAATATGATGCTGAGCATGTGCAATCAACTTCTTTGGTCAACCATGGCGAGGCCTGTTCTGAGTGGAACATGTCCTGTTAAACCACTGTATGCTCTTCACCACTTTGTTGCAGCTCAATTTCAGGGTCTTTGCAATTTTCCTATAGCCTAGGCCATCTTTATGTAGAGCAGCAATTCTTTTTTTCAGATCCTCAGAGAGTTCTTTGCTATGAGGTGCCATGTTGAACCCAAATTTAACCACTTTCAGACCGGAGGATTTGGCTGCTCAATGACCAGGCCCTATTTTGCGATTCGGCACTGTGTGACTTTAACGGACAATTGCCCGGTCGTGCGACACTGTACCAAAACGAAATTAACGTCCTTTTGTTCCCAGAAACAGAGCTTTCTTTTGGTGGTATTTGATCACCTGTGCAATTTTTATTTTTTGCGCAATATAAACAAAAATAGAGCAAAAATTTAGAAAAGCATAACAATATTTTTCACATTCTTTTATATGAAATTAAAAAAAAAAATGTAAAAATCAAAATTTTTTAACATTTTAGGCCAACTTGTTTTTTGCTACATATTTTTGGTAGAAAAAAATCACAATAAGCGTATTTTGATTGGTTTGCGCAAAAGTTATTGCGTTTACTAGCTACGGGAAAGATTTATGTAATTTTTATTGTTTTTTTTTTTTTTACTAGTAATGGCGGCGATCTGCGATTTTCTGCAGCACTGCGACATTGCGGCAGACAGATCGGACCCCTAACTGACATTTTTGACACTTTTGGGGGTACCAGTTACATAACTACAGTAATCAGTGCTAAAAATATGCACTGTTACTGTAAAAATGACACTGGCAGGGAAGGGGTTAACAGTATGGGTGATCAAGGGGTTAAATGTGACCCTAGGGGCGTGATTCTAACTGTGGGGGGGGGGGGTGTTGCTTGTGAAGTCATCACAGAGACATGTGATCCTATATAGCAGGATCACATGACATCTGTGATCACTTCAGGGAGAAGTACGGGCGGCTGTGTCTACATCAGCCGTCCGTCCTTATCTGTCAGCGGTGGGAGATCGCTAGTTGCCAGCGGCCATCAGAGCCGCCTGTCACATGCACTAGCTTCCCCGCTGACGAGCGGGGGCGGGAGCGCACCTTCGGCGGTGCGCGATCGCCCCCTAGATCCTCCCAGGCGAGCACCGTACGTGTACAGGACTTTGCCTGGGAGTTCCAGACTGCCGCCATACATCTGCGGCGTGCGGTCGGCAAGTGGTTAACATACCTGCTCCCCATTCACACCTGAGACCTTGTAACACTAACGAGTCACATGACCATGGGGAGGGAAAATTGCTAATTGGGCCCAATTTGGACATTTACAATAAGGAGTGTACTCACTTTTTTTGCCAGCACTATATACATTAATGGCTGTGTGTTGAGTTATTTTGAAGGGACAGCAAATTTACACTGTTATTGCACACTCACTACTTTACATTGTAGCAAAGTGTAATTTCTTTAGTGTTGTCACATGAAAAGATATAATAAAATATTTACAAAAATGTGGGGGGTGTATTCACTTTTGTATTGTACTTTTGCGGGATAGTGTATACTGCGCTAGCTGATATATACTGCACTGGTTGATAGATATACTACATTAGCTGATATATACTGCACTAGCTGGTATATATAAAATGCACAATCCATTAACTACCTGCCGAATCTCACTCCTATCTTGTCCACTAACACATTACACAGGGCTGCCGTGTAAGCAGCCTTATATAGTGTGGGCCCTGAGCAATAATTTGGCTAAAGGCACCCTGCCCTTGTCCAATCATTACTTTGACAGGACTTTGTGCTGTAATTGACCAAAGCATACAGGTCAGGTGCATGCTTTGGCCAATCACAAGCACTTAATGCACTGCAATTGCGCAGTGCATTATGGGACACTCATTGGCGGGCAAATTTCCAGTGAAGAGCCCCGTTTGTTTGTGTGTTCAGTGAACACACGAACACTTCATGTTCGAGTCGAACTAACGTTCAACTCAAACTCAAAGCTCAACACTACTGCTGACTCATGGTCCAGCAAGCATGGTCAGGGATGATATATTCCGCTCGCAGCACACTGGTTAACTCCGCTTGCAACTAGGAAGGATGCAGGACAGGGCTCGGTGCTGAAGCTTGTTTTGCTGCCACATTTCCATACAGGTCATGGTGATGATGCAAGATTTGTCAGCTCCACCCCCTCCTCCTCCTCCATGCCCTCCTCTGCTGGATTGTCCTATGAACCACCAGTACCCCCTAAGCATTCAAGGGGCTATTCAATGTATCAGGCTAAAAGATGCCATGCAGTGCTTCAGCTGGTCCAACTAGGGGACAGGAGCCACACTGGAACAGAGATCCTTTCAGCTCTGCAGAGGCAGGCCCAGAGGTGATTAATGCCACACCAGCTTGAGCCAGGAATTGTGGTGAGTGATAATGGCACTAACCTCCTGTTTGCACATTGAGAGGGAAAGTTAACACATGTGCCATGCCTGGCACGTGTCCTTAATTTGTCGGTGCAGCGATTTCTAAAACAGGTACCCAGGGTTGCAAGTTTTTCTAAAGTAGGGCCGTTATTGAGTACCTGTGTGAGTATGGCACAATGACAGGCTCAGGGTGACTCTGCTTTTTTTCCCCATGCCAATGGCTGCTGATAAAGGATGCATGCACTGTACTGTCATGGTGAGCCGTGACAATATATGCATCAGTGACACAATCCCTGTTGTGTTCCTGCTGAAGCAGACTCTGCATGGCAATATGGACAGGGCACTCAAGGCAGAACAGCGGGAGGAAGAGGTGATTTTCTTTACTCTCCTTGCTACGCCCCAGAACACACAAAAGGAGAATAAGGAGGAGGTTTCTGGCAGTTTTGGAGGCCGTGAAGCAGAGGAAGACATACATCAAACCATAAGAGATGGTTTTCCATCCCCAGAACCCTTGGGAGTAGTATGTGGCTGGGAGGAGTCAGGTCCAGATACTGTATTCCAGAGGCGTAACTAGAACCTTCAGGGCCCCGGTGCAAGAAACCATGAAGAGCCCCCTGGATGGGTCCTTCCCTTCAAGCCTGGGGCTCTTCCCACTGATCCTGGGGCCCTTTACTCTCATTGCAGGGCCCTTTATTACGGTCCCGCAGCGGGACCCTTTCACAAGTTCTGCAGTGGGCCCCTTCCTGCCATCTTGGGGCCTCCCCATGGTGGTTGAATGCCAGGGCCTGGTTGCAAGTGTGACCTTTGTGATTCTGGAAGTTAACCCACTGGTATCAGTAGTTTTTATTTTTTGGTATTTTAATTGTATTATTTTTTATCATTTTATTTTATTTTTTTACAATGTCACTGACTATGACTCTGTCCATTCAGAAAAGGAAGGAGCTGGTAAATTACATATTTACTGACCCCTTCCTGTTTCTCTATTGTGACACATCCCCTGCAGCAGCCGGCAGGAGAGGGGAGGGGGCACAGTGTGTGGGGGGGGGGACCAGGTTGAGCACACAGGGGCCCAGAGACAGCAGAACACAAGCGAACTGGATTGGAGGAGTGACGGGGGCAGCATACAGAGGAACCAATCTCCTCCATTTTCCTCCTGCAGCTACAGGAGGAAAAAGGAGGACAGTGACTTCTCTACATGCTGCCCCCGCCACTTCTTCTATCCAGGTGTAAAGGGGAGCCGCACAGGCTCCCTGGAGCATGGGGCCCGGTTGCAATTGCAACCCCTGTAGTTACGCCCCTGCTGTAATCCTCTGTGACCATGAGGACTCTGCTTCTCATGCCTCTGCAAACTTGCAGTGCATGGGCTCACTTATTCTTTAAAGCCTGTGAAAGGAACCAAAAATTTGTAGCATCAAGGAGAAGGATCATTATTGGTTGGCAACCCACCTTGACCACCATTACAAGGGGAAAGTTTCTGTTAGGAAAATACCTGTAACAAGTGGAGACCAATGGCCAACATCAGGCAGGCTCAGTTCTCAGGTCTGTGATAGATAGGAAAGTCTGAACTACTAGACCAATAACCTGTGTTGGGGTCACAAGCCAAATTTGGTGCAGGAGAGACTTTCCTAGTCAGGGCCACAAGCCAAGGTCGATGCAGGAGGAGAGTTTCGTAGTCAGGGCCACAAGTCAAAGTCACTTCCAAACAGCAATAGACGTAGCTCAAGTAGTATGCAGGATCAGACCACAATAATCTGGCTACAGGAAGTGCAGAGGCAAGGCTTATATAGGAAGTTCATGGGAGGAGCAAGGAGTTCAAGGTTCAATAGCAATCAAGACATGAGGCAGGGTTGTCCAATAGATCAGGCAGGATTGTCCAATCATCCCAGATAGCTCAGTGAGAAGAATCAATGCCAGACACAGAAGAGGTCCCAGGTCCTGACAGTCTCGAAACTCATCCCATCCCCGCAGAGGATGAAGTATCTGGAGATCTGGACACCTTAAAGAGGAGTAACACCTTTTCAGACTGTGGTAGGTTACAATCTCATGGAAAATCTAGTTTTGAGACTTCTTTTGGTCAAAGGAGAAGTGGTGGAGAAGGGGGACGCCTTAGTGATGCATTTCAACATTTTTTTAGTCCTCAGTGACCAGGGCTGTCAGCTTCTACATCCCACTAGCAGTGTCTGCATCAGGAAGGGGATTCTGGAGGATTACCCAGAATACACAGCAGGAAGTCGGCTGTCCGGGGGTGAACCCCTCACTGTCTGTGTTGCTGCAGATGTTCTTAAAGGAGGCGGAGCTGTCATTTCACAAAGAGGCGGAGCTGGAAGTTTCATCGCACTCTGAGTACCAGTGAAGGAGAAGTGGAAGGTGTGGAAGGAACAGGCTGTCCATTAAATTATCCTAATGCTTGCAAGACTCCTTGGAGTCTAAGCTTGAGGTGAGCTGCTTATCTCGCACCAATCACTGTGAGCACTTGGTTGAAGTGTTTGGAGCACTATTGCACCTGTAACACATTGGATCACGAATGGAGATATCTTAACTACTTTTCTTTTGATTAAGATTGAGTTTGGGACTTTCCCTTTTTTTTCTTTTTGATCACCTTAATATAGCACTTGGACATTTTTTATATTTGCACTGGTTTAGTCGCATTTGCACTTTGTCATTTATATTGGAGCATTCCAGTATATAAGAATATGGTGATTTATGTTTACGCACAATTTTTATTGATTTATATGATTTTTATTAATTTACCTTTATTGATTTTTAATCACTTGGCGCAGCAATATTGATTTATCTGTATTCACTGGTGGTTTGTGTTAACACTGATTGCTTGCTGCCTTGTATTTATTCATTGATGTATTTATTTATTTACATTATTTATGTGGTTTGCGCTGATTATTTCACGTTTTTGAATTATCACTTTGGCCCATCTCTATTTAAGAATGTATCCCTTCAACTTCCACTTAGTTTTTAGACCAGTCACAATCTTAATTCTGTTGCAAAATGAGTCACTACTGTGGTATTCATAAGCTCCCAGAAAAAGTGAATGTTTAGAGCATGGGTGTCCAACCTTTTGGCTTCTCTGGGCCACATTTAGTGTAGAGAAATTTTCTCCGGTCGCATATAAAATATATACTATAGTTAAGGTAGAGCTCAGGAAGCTTTCATTTGGTTAGTGGCATTGTTCAACTTGATTGTTCGATGGGTATTGGACATTGTAATTGACGTGGATCTACATTGCGCCCAACGGGTCAATTCTGACAATTCTATCAGATGTAAAAATCTACATTTTTGTGCTAGAAAATTACTAAGAACCCCCCAGTTTCTAACGTCACACAGTGGAAGGAACAACGTCAGTTCTTCTTACTGTTTGTGGTAGCCAATCATATCCTTACTGGGCTCCCTTACAGGGTGGGAGAGCCCAGTAAAGGTGGCAGTGGGGCTGCCTTACACCACCTGTAAAAGTAATCAGCTGTATATTCACTAGGATTACTTTAACATGTAGGGAACTGACTGATGTAAAAATTTATACTGGGATCATGGTTGTAGGCTCAACCACAATCCCAGTATAACCACTTTAATACAAGGCTGTATATATATATATATATGCACAGTGGTATTGAAGTGGTTAATAAAGGGCTTGTCAAAAACTGTGTATGTGTTTTTGTTTAAACTTTACTTTTTTCTGTGAATGAGTAGGGGCACTATGTAATCTATATTTTTTCATATAGAGGACAGTATTGAGGTGCCCATTATTGTTAAAGGATTCCAAAAAGTCCCCTGCCCACAGCCTCCCACAACTGCCAGGCCATGGTTGTGAGGAAGAAGCCCTTGTCCTCATCGACATCGGGACAAAGTGCTTTGCTGGGAGTAGAGATGGGCCGAACATCCCCTTGTTCAGTTCAGAATATAGTGCCTGTGGGATCCCCTTAGTCTGCCTGTAAAGTGGTGCATCTGTACCATGTATTAAACCTGTTGCAGCAAAACTGACATTCATAAAGAAACAAAAATGACATTTAAATTGCTAGCAATACAATACCATTTCTGGCAATACAAAAATGTTAAAAAAAACGGTGTGGGGTCCCCCCAAAATTCATACCAGACCCTTATCCAAGCATGCAGCCCGGCAGCCCCCCCCCCCCTGAACCACACCAGGCCACATACCATCAACATGGGGGGGTGGCTTTGGGGCAGGGGGGCTCTGTCGAACTGCAGGGTTGCAAACCATTTGTAAAATTATGGACAGTCCATAAATTTCAATGGGCTGTCCGTAAAATGTCTGTTACAGATAGCGACCACCCGTAAAAAATATGGCTGGTCGACTTTTGAACTGCCATGCAGACACAGCTGATCACAGATCAGGGTAAAGGGCCAATCACAGCCACCTTTTACCATGTGATCAGCTGTGTCCAATCACAGGTGATCACATGTACACACACTTGCTGGTTTTCCTGGGAGGAAAGGAGAGCCGGTAACTGGCAATTGTGACAGGTGACTCTACACAAAAAATATGGGCACTGATCATCAAGGTCCTGATTATCAGTGCAGCTCCAATAGTGCCAATCAGTGCCCATCAGTGCTGGCTGTCAGTGCCCATCAGTGTTGTGCCTCATTGTCCATCAGTGCTGCCTATCAGTGCCACGTATCAGTGTCCATCAGTGCCATCTATCAGTATCCATCAGTGCCACCTTCAATGATGCTTATTAGTGTGCAGCATCAGTGCTGGATATTAGTGCAGCCTCATCAGTGCCCATCATTATCAGTGCAAGAATGCTCTATCTGTCTCAAAAAAATGTCATATGGGTACAGTGTTGCATGACAGCGCAATAGTCATTCAAACTGTGACAGCTCTGAAAGCTGAAAATTGGCCTGGGCAGGAAAGGGGTAAAATTGTCCAGTATTGAAGTGGTTAATGGGTTTTTGCATTTTTAATATTTCACTTTAAGCTTTATTAAAATCGTTGCTTCTGGCCCTTCCTTTATATAACTAATGACAACTTGGCGAGCTGTCATTTAACAGCAGTACCATTGGAGTTAGTCGTATGCACTGTAACCATCTGGTTTTTAATTCCTGTGAGTCGTGGGTGGCAGGCATCGTGATTCACAATGGATTTTCAACAAGGGACATTTTTTCATTTTTTCCATTTAATTGTTTTTTAAAATAAAGGACTTGATCACTTCTCCAGAGCAATACAATGTTACTATGGTACTTTGGCCACTGCATGTTAAAAAAAAAAAAAAAAAAATTGTACTGTCACCAGTCAGTGTCCCTGATCACCGCTACACCAGTTATATGATGATGCTGTACTGCACTGGTGACAGTATGTAAACAAAAATTGACAACATTTTTTTTTTACATTTCTTAATTTTCCCAAAAATGATGACAAATAATTACAACTTCAAAAAACATGCCACACCTCTTACTAAATATTTTGGACTGACTATTTTCCAAAAAGGGGTCATTTTTTGGGTAGTTCTACTTTCCTGGCATTTTAGGACCTCAAGAAATGCCAGGAAAGTAGAACTACCCCAAAAATGACCCCTTTTTGGAAAATAGTCAGTCGAAAAAATGTAGCAGAATACATTTTGGGCTGAATTTATGAAGAACAATTATTTATTTGCAAAGGTTTATAACAGGAGCGAAGAAAACCATGGGGTTTATTTTTTCAATTTTTTTTTAGTCTTCTTTATTAGCAAAAAATAAAAAAAAAACCCAGTGGTGATTAAATACCACTAAAAGAAAGCTCTATTTGTGTGAACAAAATGCTAAAATTTAGTTTGGGTACAGTGTTGCATGACTGCGCAATTGTCATTCAAAGTGGGACAGCACTGAAAGCTGAAAATTGGCCTGGGCAGGATGGGGCTAAAAATGCCCTGTATTGTAGTAGTTAAGAAGCTGGTATGGATTTCCTGGGGAAAATAATGCTTTTTTTAATTTTTTTTTTTCGTGAGGTACCCTCTTAAAATTCATGCCAGACTCCAGGAGTCAGGGATGCATTTTGAGGGGAACTCTATGCAATTTATTTAGAATTTTTGCTGCAGGATGTGCTACAACAAAAATTACATTTATGACGTGACAAAGAAAAAAAATGATAAAATTGCATAGAGTCCTCCTCAAAAATGCACCCCAGACCCCTGGAGTGATTTGCCAGATTTCTGTTGGGAAAAACACACACACACACACACACACTTTTTTTGTTACAGAAGCCAGAAGATAATGTAATTTGCTGGTTACGATTTTGCCTTGTTAAAGCGGAGTTCCGGGCAGAGAAACGATTTTTTTCTGAACATACCCCCGGGACAGTCAGGGCTAGCACATTCCACAATGGCTAGCCTCTGATCTGTCCCGGTTCGCACTTACCTGTAAGAAGAAATACTTACTTAGAAATTTTCTTCCACAGCGTTTCCATCTCGGTTGTGGGCAGCTGAAGCCGGCGCGGTCCTCTTCTCTGTCTTCTTCCGCGTCTTCGTGTCCCAGAATGCACTGCACCGGCCCCTCTCGTCACTTCCGGTGCGGCGCCGCATTCCTAAACAGCTTCTGGGCATGCCCAGAAGCTGTTTAGCAGGGGAATGCGGCGTCGCCCGGAAATGACGAGCGGGGCCGGTGCGGCGCATTGATATCTGGGAGCTATGACGTTTAGCTCCCAGGAATCATCGCGAGGCAGGAAGTGACGGGGGTGAGCCTCGGCGCTGGAGGAGGAAGCTGTCATAGGTGAGTATTTACGATCTTCAATAAAAAGGTGAGTAAACAAAAAAAAAAAAATAACTATCCAATTCCTTTTCAGGTGAGGCATACCTAGCGGAGGGGCACAAAAAAAAAAAATCTTTTTTGTGCCCGGAACTCCGCTTTAATGCCAGTGCGTTTAAAAAAAAAAAATAAAAATCACTGATCCTGCCCAAATGGAGTTTTTTTTTTTTTTTTTTTTTAATTTGCACTGGTACAGGGCAGTGTTCACTCCCATGCTATTTATTTAACAACCTTTTGCCTATTATTCCAATAAAGGACATTATTAATTTTTTTTTTTAATTAATCTTTATTTAGTGTACAAGAGAACAGACAAGAATGAGACAGCAACAACAAAACAACAAAGTAGGGGAGGCAGCTTAATATCGCCGCTTCCCAGTGGGCATAAAAGTGTAATACGGTGCATAACATCATAAGAATAAAACAGTAACGTGCGGCAGCGCACCATAGTGCAAATCAATAGTCAGCAGAACAGATTAGAGGGCGGTCTGCCGGGTGGCATTCGCCGTGGTCAGCAACAGACGTCTGTGGGTCCCAGAGGGCGCAACTGCAAGCCCGAGGGAGCCCCAAGTGGGAGCACGCCGCTGGGGGAGGGGGGCATCCGCCTCCATCATACCGCCCCCAGTGCGACGACCCCAACCGGTTCCCCCCCAGGCAATTCAAACCCCCCACAGCTACCGGCGGGGCCACAATAGGCGACCGGGAGGTACCACACAGAGGGACTGCGTCGACCTAGGGCCAACCCCGCGAGCGGGGGGGGCCAAAGGGGAGAAGGACGTTTTGTAGCCAACACCGGCAGACCCTCCAAAACATCAACCATTAACGCCCACTCAAGGTGAATGAGGCAGCATGTAGGAAAGAAGGAAAGATGGAGAAACAAGAGAGAAGTCTAGAAACAGGGACATCAGAAAGGAGATCAGAGGGAAAGGTAGGCAGAGGGGAAAGGGAGGATATCCCTGGAAGAAGAGGGAGGAAGGGAGAGAGAAGAGCATACCTGCCGGAATCCGGAGCACTGCCAGCGCCACGCTACTGCGGGATCCTCCAGTCTACCTGAGGGCCAATGACCACTAATGGGGGGGTTTTAAGGGCCGGGTCTGGGAAGGGCAGCTAGGGAAGGGTCGGCCAACACCAGCAGGGCGTGGTCTAAGCTCAAGGGCATCGCGGACAGACCACCAGAGTGGTCGGTCCACGGCTGCCACCGCAGGTCATTGCGCTCCCGCGTCCCACGACATCTAGCGACCCAGTCCTCCGCATCTCGTGTAGTATCCACCATCCGCTGCCACTCTGCCCTGCCCGGGACCTGCCGCCGCTTCCAATAAATCGGGATCAGTCTCCTCGCGGCATTGAGGAGATGAGGCAGCAAGCTACGTCTATAGCGGCTGAGCGGCATGCAGGGCACGTGCAGGAGAAAATGGAGGGGGCTGAATGGCACATCTAGATCCAGGACAGATTTGATCTGATCCCGGACGTCGCGCCAAAAAGGGGCGATCACCGGGCACTCCCACCACAAGTGCAGCAGGGTACCGGTACCGCCACAGTTTCGCCAACATGCGGAGGAGGCCGAGGGGTAGATGCGCGCTAAGTCCGCCGGTACACGGTACCAGCGCGTCAGGAGCTTATAATTTGTTTCTTGCATCTTTGAGTCCGCCGAACTCGAGTGGGTCAGTTGGTAGAGGCCAGAAAGTTGAGCAGCCGTAAACCGCATCCCCAGGTCCCGCTCCCAAAGCCTAACACATATAGGTGCGGAATCAGAGGACGTAGCTCCCAACAGCTGGTACAACTCGGAAACCATGTGGGGGATAGGGTCTTCCTGAATGAACAAACGCTCGAAGGGTGTAAGAGATGCCGGAGGGCGAATCCTCGGGCCATGAACAGCGAAGAAATGATGTAGTTGCCTGTACCTCCAAAAATTCATAGGGGACCCGCCGTGACGCGCTTTCAGAGAGTCATAGGACAGAAGTTTACCATCTTCCATTAGTTTCCCCGCAACTGGCGTTGCCATCATCCACCCATGGGTCAAAAAAGGCCATCTGTTCCCCCGGAGGGAACCAGAGGTAGCCCCCCAAGGGGGCCAGCGGGGACACAGGGGGCGCCAGGTCCAGGAGCTTATTCACATGGTCCCACACTTTCAGCGCATGGACCGTGAGGGGGGAGACATTGTCTGACAGCCCCCGGTACTCCCGAGAAAGCCAGGGGGCGTAGGCAAGGTTCCTACCCACCATGAACTTTTCAAGAGGGACCCATAGCTTGGATCGAGTGTGGAAGCGCCAGTTGAGGATGCGCTGAAGGACAATAGCGCGGTAATAACGTCTCACATCCGGAAGGCCAAGGCCTCCCAGAAGTTTAAGGCGTTTTAGGGTGGCCAGGGCAATGCGGGGGCGTCTACCATTCCAGACGAAACCCGTAATCAGGCCGTCCAAAAGGCGGAAGAAGCCGCGAGGCAGAGGTATAGGCAACATCTGGAGATAGAACAGCACCCTGGGGAGGACGTTCATCTTAATAATATTCACACGGCCTAACCAGGTAAAGGCCGTTTTAGTCCAATGTAGGAGGTCTTGTTTAATGTCAGCCAAGAGGCGGGGGTAGTTGTTGTACAGTGTGTCAAAGCGGTCAGTAAGTTGTATGCCCAGGTACGCCAGGGAAGAGTCAGTCCACCTAAAAGGGAAGGCAGCCCACAGGGAAGCAGACAGGGGTGGGGGCACACAGACGGGGAGAATCTCGGATTTGCCAAGGTTGATCTTAAAATTAGAGACCAGGCTGAACCGTTCGAGTTCCCGCATCAGGACCGGCAACGAGAGCAGGGGATCAGTAAGGTGGAACAGGATGTCGTCGGCGTAAGCCGAGAGCTTATGCTCCATAGTCCCAACACGCACGCCTCTGATGTCTCCATTCGCCCTGACCTTGGCCAGGAAGGGCTCCAGGGCCAGGGCGAAAAGAAGGGGCGAGAGAGGGCACCCCTGTCTGGTCCCGTTCCGGATCCGGAACCCGGCGGAGAGACAGCCATTAACTCGGACCCTAGCACTCGGGTCTCTGTACAGCGCCAAGATCCACGCCAGCATACGCGGCCCTAGGCCCAACGACTCCAGGACCTCCCTCAAATAAGTCCAGTCCACCCGATCGAACGCCTTTTCGGCGTCGGTCGAGAGGATCAGGTAGGGCGGGGAGTCAGATCGGGTGGTAGCCCAGTGGATGAGCTGTATCGCCCGGATGGCATTGTCTCTAGCCTCACGACCGGCAATAAACCCGGTCTGGTCCAGGTGAATAATCTGGGGCATAAGATGTTTCAGGCGGTTTGCCAGGAGTTTAGTGAAAATTTTTACATCCACATTGAGCAATGAGATGGGGCGGTAGCTCTGTGGGGCCGTGGGATCCTTGCCAGCCTTCGGGATCACCGTTATGTGGGCCAGTAAGGCTTCCGAGGGTATCTCCCCATCCGCGGCCAGCGAATTGAAGTAGGCACACATGGGCTTCTGCAGGAGAGGGAGGAACGTTTTGTAATAGGCCGCCGTGTAGCCGTCGGGGCCGGGGCTTTTGCCGTTAGGCAGGGAGAGTATGGTGCGGTCCAGTTCAGCCAGCGTAAAGGGGGCGTCTAGATCAGAACGCTGGTCAGTGGAAAGGGAGGGGAAGACGTGGTCCGACAGGTAGTCTCTAATGGCCGTCAATTTAGTCGCGTGGGAGTCCGCCGTGGGGGAGCCGGAGAGGTCGTAGAGGCCCGCGTAGTAAGTGCGAAATTGGTCAGCAATCCCCGAAGGTTTAATAACGGGGACACCGGAAGGGGAGCGCAGTTTGTGTACACACATCTGGGCACGTTTCCGACACAGAGCCCGGGCAAGCATGCGGCAACACTTGTTGCCTTGTTCGTAGAATTTGTGAGAGACATGACGCAAGCGGGCCCGGGTATGTCTGTCCAAAAGACGGGAGAATAAGAGGCGCAGGTCAACAAGCTTAGTCAGCGCATCAGGGGCGCCCGTCTGTTTGTGTGAAAGTTCAGCCTGCTGCAGAGAGGTCAGAACACGGTTAAAGTCCGCCTGGCGTTCCCGCTTAAGCCTAGCCCCCAGGGAGATGAGTTCACCCCGCACCACTGCTTTGTGTGCCTCCCAGATCACCCCCCCACTCAGCTCATCCGATGCATTCTCCGCAAAGTAACACCTCAAGACCTCCGAGACCCTGGAGACCACCTGCGAATCGTCCAACAAGTTTCCATTCAGCCTCCAGGTCCAAGACCTAGAAGAGCCATGGGGCAGAGATATCTCCGTAGCAACCGGAGCATGATCTGAAATTGTAATGGTACCAATGGACGACCGCAGGAGGGACTCCAGGGTGGAGTGATCGATGTAAATGGCATTGATCCGTGTATACACCTCGTGTAGGGAGGAGAAGTAGCTAAAATCCTTGTCTTGGGGATGAAGTACCCGCCAGGAGTCAACAAGGAGATGTGACTGCAGAGTCTTGCGGTAGTGCTTCAGGAAGGAGAATGAGTGGGAGGAGCGACCATGAGAGGTGTCCAAGAGTGGGTCGGAGCAGACATTGAAGTCGCCGCCAACGATCAGGGAACCCTCCCTAAACGAGGCCAGGCGCTCAAGGGTCGCATCAATAAAAGTGAGCTGACCCGTGTTGGGGGCGTAAACAGACGCAAACGTGTACATCCTACCCATGATCGTTCCCTTCAAGAACACATAGCGGCCCAAGGGGTCCACCAGGTGAGCCACCGGCTGGAATGGACATGCCCTATGGATGGCAATAGCCACGCCCCGGGATTTGCTAATCGGGGAGGTGCTGTGGAACCACTGTGTGAACAGGTGGGAGGGCAGCTTAGGGAGAGACCTAGGGGTGAAGTGGGTCTCCTGCAAGAGGACCACCTGCGCCTTGAGCCGCTTCAGCTCCCACCACAGGCGGTTACGTTTATGCGGAGAGCACAGACCACGGACATTGTACGATATTACCTTAAGTGACGCCATCAGTAGACAGGAGGGGGAGGAGGATCCACAGGAGGCAGTAGGCTCTTCTCAAAGCGCAGGGCAGTGAACGGATCCAAGGCGGCAGGCACTGCAAGGGACTGAGAGAAAAAGGGAGGAAACAAAAGCACAGAACATGAGAGATCAAGAGAAGACATGTAAAACACAATAAACATACTGGGGCCACTACGAGTGACCAACATAGCCCGCCGACAGGCGAGAAACCATTTAAGGGTCCGACCAAGGGTGGGCCCCCCAAGGGGGACACAGCCCGGGCCGGAGCCATCGTCCAACAAAGGGGACTATAGAACCCGTTAAGGTAGGGCCTACTGGGGGGTATCGTGGGCCAACCACAGAGGCGAGGGGGAGGCACTGCACCCCAACTCAAAAAAAAAAAGGGGGAAAAGGAAGGGTACAAGGGGGGACTCCCACCCCGCACCCGCCAGCCCAACACCAGCGTGTCACCAAACCCAGGGGCCGTAACAAAGGTCCAACCCAACCCTACCCTGAGCCAAAAACAGTCCCGCCCAGCACCAGTCCAGGGCAACAAGAACAGGGGCCCGAGTTAAGGGGACCGTGAGCAGCATGGGGGGGACAGTGAGCTTCAGTCAACGGGAGGGACAAAGGGTGAGAGATAAGGGGCCATCCGGGCCGCCGGTCAGGGATCCACAACCGGGGCAGCCAGCAGCTGCGCATCCGTGGTGCGCGGGCGGTTCCGCTTGCGGCGTTTGCGAGAAGCCGACTGCCAAGGCTGGGGCAGAGGTATTGCAGGGAGGTCAGCGACATTCCTCCAGTCGGGAAAGTCCACAGGGTCCAGGTCCAGGGCGGAGAGGAATTCGGGCAGATCATCCTTGGTGCGGAGGGTAGCCGAGACCCCATTCCTGGAGGCCTGAAGATAGAATGGGAAACCCCAGCGGTAGGTTATGTCAGCAGCGTGGAGGGACTCCAGGAGGGGGCGCAGAGCTCTGCGTTGCATCAGTGTGCGACGGGACAAGTCCTGGTAAAAATACAGGCGGGCCCCATCAAATTCAAAAAAGGGCTTGGCGCGCATTTTCCGCATGATGCTGTCCTTGAGAGTGAACTTGTGGAGCTTGCATATGACATCCCTCGGATTGTTCACGTCCTGTGAAGGAGGTCGCAGGGCCCTATGAGCCCTGTCTATCTCAATTGGAGCGGTGGCAGGGAGCTCCAGGATGGCTCGGAAGACATCAACCAGAGTGGGGATGATGTCTCTCGGTGCTGTAGCTTCAGGCAGACCACAGATGCGGATATTACCGCGTCTGCTGCGGTTCTCAAAGTCATCAAGTTGACTCAAAAGGGTCTCAATCCTCCTGTCCTGGTCCATACACCGGGCCTGAAGCTGGGAGATGACAGGAAGGGCTGCATCTAGTTTTTGTTCCACCGATTCCAGCCGGGACCCTAAGTGGGACGTGTCAGTTTTAAGCTGGGCAATATCCTCCTTAAAGGCAGTTTCCACCCTAGTAATAAATCTGTCCAGGTCAGCCTTAGTAGGCAGAGCCCATATATGTTTCCTCAGGTCCCCATCACACAGAAGGCCAGCGGCCTCAGAGCCCCCTCCCTGGGACTCCTGTGGGGAGGGGGGGGGGGAGGTGGAGGGGAGAGGTGTACTCACGGACCGCTGCGGTGGCAGTCCCTGGTCAGCGCTCCATGTTGGGCTCGCCTCGAGGTGAGGAGAGGCCGGCACGGCCGCCGCCATCTTGGATGTTCGGGCCTCTCTGCCTCGGGTCTCCGGGAAGAAGGAGGGGAGACGTCCCTGTTTAGTGCGATCGGGCCGGCGGCGCTGGGACATCGCTGGGCAAAGATCGTGAGCCGGGTGAACCCGGGTTGCTGAAGAAAAGCGGCGGCGGGTGCGGAGCTCAGGCAGCGTGCGTCCCTACTCCTCCATAGTCAGGCCACGCCCCCCTTGTTTAAGGCGACATTATTAATTTGACAGATTTGCCTTACATTAATTTCACTGGGGTTTGGGCTTTACATCCAAATGTCTGAAGCTTGCCGAACCCTGCTGGAACTTAACCCAGGGCAGTTCAGCCTAGTAAGAAGGGCTTAAAATAGTCCTACATGTATATATGATTTAGGTCTGCTGTTCTTTACCATTTAAGGAGCTAATAAAGGAAATCTGTCATAAAGCTATAAAACAGTCTCTTCAATCGTATATGGAAGCAGCCAGTTTTCTGACTTTTCTAGCTTTCTGGCAAAATATTGGTTCTAGGGAAGAAAATTTACATTTAAACCCAAAGATCTAAATCAAATATGTTGTGGCACATGTTCCTGTAATGTCAAAAAGTCAAATCCAGTTTTATATTCCCTGCTTTCAAATACAAATTTCCTGTTGATCTCACCAGGAAGATGTGTCCATGGTCACTTTCCTCCCTGGGGTGACAATGCCACCTAGTTCAATGCAGCATTGTAACCTGTTCATATGCTCTTCCAAGTTGGAAAACAAGCAGCCGAACCAATACACAGCAAGCCAGCTGGATCACTACAGTCATCACAATTAAACTGTGACATTCAGACACTGCAAAGGTGTAAACACCTCCACAGGAAGTGCACACAGAGAGTTTACAGGATGTAAACAACACAGGAAGAAAACAGGAATTGTATTTTTTAACCACAGAAGAGGGGTTCCTGTTGTACTAACAAATGTCTACAAAACAGAGCATTTTTGTGAGGAGTTTAATATGCCTTTAAAGAAAATCAGGCACAGCTGGTTTAATGCAAAAACCTGACACTTGGTAAAGTCCAGGGCCCTTAAAAACATGCTGCCCAGAAAGTAGAACATCTCAAGATTTGTTGAAGAACAGTGCCAAACTATGGTTGACAGTCCAGATATGGTGTATTTATCACAATAATAGTGTGCAAGAAGCCAGCCATTGCCTTTTTTGGGGTACCCCCTAATAATGTTGGGCAAAAATGAAGGCCCGGCTAGAGAAAAAGTTAGGGGGGAAAACCTGGGCATATAATTCAATGACAGGACAAGGTCTGCTCAGGTTGTCAATAGCCTTAATGCCTAGTGCATTTTATTTCCAGAATTCATAAAATATCTGACATTTTTAAAATAATTTTTTGGAAGATTACTGTGCTAAATAACCTTTATCTGTACTATCAACTATTCTGTCAACCACACTTTGATCAATTTTTCTACAAACTTTGAGCTGTAACTGAGGGGCAAAGTTAGGGCCCAATGTGAAAATAACTCAAAAAGAGCTGTCACATCAAATTGGAATGCAAACATACACCGAGGTCAGCACTCCACACCTCCACCTCTTCAAAAGTAGGAACATCCAAGATAATGGGTTGTTTCCAAAGCAGGCTTCAGAAACAGGTTTTTCTAACTGTTTTCTAAAAGTCCTCCACTAAATATATGTACGGTGTTTTTACAGATTTTTTTCCTAAACTATTGTCAGCACTAAAAAATAGCATTTATAAAAAGTGTTTTTATTTTTGTATTTTAGTCAGGTAAATATAAAAACACTGCAAATGAATATGGTGTATTTAGATATGCAGTCAGCTGGAACTCTTGGTTCTTTTTCAAGTGTATTCTAGGGACTAGTTTGCTCCTGTTTGTGGCTCACTAATGTTAAGGAAAGCCTTCTAAGATCTGGTCAAGAAGTCATATAAGGTCATATGTATAGCTTACCTTGCTGATGTAAGGCTTTAGGAATGCAGGATGACCGACCCCCCTATTCCCCATAAAAGGTGAAAAGGTGAAATCACTGTCCAATAAAAAATTGATTGGCCATTTACCCACATACTAGCCTGTATCTACCACAGCCCAAACTGGATGTCAGGGTTACCTGATCCGAGGCCGAGGTGCTGAGAGGGCACCCCCTGCAGCTCAGTGCGGCACACCCCTGGAGATGGTACAGAGGGTTTGGCACCCCAAGTAGAACGGGTTACCAGCTGCAGGCAGGTAGGTAGAACCAGGAGCAATCCAAGAGTGAACTGGAACAGGCTGGAATCACAGCAGGGTATGAGTCTTCAAAGGCTCTGAAGCAGCCGGGCTACCTTGTGCTGAGGAATAGTCTCTATTAGCGGAAACAAGAACTGGCCTGGGCCTGAAGCAGGCAGCAGGAAGCATGGTACAAGCCGAGGTCATGCACAGGAGACAACCAGAATAGCCGAGGTCTTGAAACAAGCCGGGGTCATACACGGTAGGTAACGGAAGCAAGGTCAGTGGGAGAAGCCAAGGGTCAAACCAGTAGCAGGAGATCAAACGGAATCAGGAACAAGCCAAGTCACAACAGGAAATCCAAACAGGAAACAGGAACACAGGAAGCTGAGAGATAATCCAGCAATGAGTCTGATCCTATGGCCACCTTTTATAGGCCATTTCCCTGACAGGCCAGCAGAGGGCTGTGTCAGTTGAGTCAGGAGCATCCATTTGTATTACTGGCAATGTTGCCAGTTCTCCTATGGCCATTTCCCTGACACTGGAATAGGTTAGTCCCATCTCCAGAGCAGCATCATGTAACATGCAACCGTCTGGTTTGATTACCTGTCCACGCCTTAAAGGGGGACTCAGGGGAAACAAGCATCTTTAATTAAATAAAGTATTCTTGTTATATGTTCTAATATCTGTATTTGTCATTATGCTTAATAAAATGGTACACTTTTAAGTATTTATGTGATCTCTCTTTGCACATATCGAACACAAACCCAAAAATGTGAAAAAACACTTGATACCAGAGTGGGGTGTTGATTTATGTAAATAAGATACAAATATGATGCAGAATTGTGCTTGATTGTTTGTGCTGGGTTTAATGTTGTGTTCCTGTATTGTAAGCCATAGCACGTTCAGAAAGCGTAGGAAATTTTTTAGAAACTTAGCTGGCTTATTTGAAATGCATTTAGGTGATCAGCTGTAAGTCGATTTTTGTTTTGGTGCCCATGACTGGACACCGGCTTTCAATTTTGGTTTTGTTTGCTAAATTGTGTGAAAGACTGATATACAAAAGAAACTGTTGTATCTTCAGGAAGCCTCAATTTTTAATAGTAATAGCATTGGTCCCTGGACTGTAGAGGTTTCAAAGCAATGAGACTTGTTTGAATATCGAAAACGATGAGCTGACTGCTGAGATTGTAAAACGACAGTAACGTAAGATATGTGTGCATGTCCGAATTTTTCGTAGCTAGCTAATGTGGAGGATGGTACTTGTATGAAAAGATTGTTGAATGCATACTGTGTTGTCTGTGTTAAATAATAATGTTACCTGAACTAAGACAGACAGGTAACGCTAAGTATGGCTGATTTGTAAAATAAATGTTGTTACTTATGTTTGAGGGTCTATGTGAGTTTAACATTGACAGAGTTAAGTAATGAAACTAAAGAAAAAGTTCTGTAAAGTTGTAAATGAGAAAAGTGAGAAATACAGAAGGGTTATATTGTAGGTACTGAAACTGAGAAAATGGCATATGAGAAAAGTGAGCCTGTGTATAGGTAACTGAAAAAAAAATCAATTTGTAGCAGATATGACTGCAGTCTTTGCATGTCTGTGTGTCTGTGTGTATGCCCAGATTCCTCACCCCTCCCTTCACATGTTTGTGTGTTTCTGTGTAAGGGAGAGAGAGATGGAGAGACTTTTACAGACATTTCACCTTTTTAACCCCCCTTAAATGATCGTTCCTGTCTGTGAAGCAGGAGAGGTCTGAACATCTAAGAAATTAGTAATATATTGTTAAATGTGATATTTAAATGTGGGTGATGGTTTTGTAAGGCAAAGATAAGGTTTAATTATGTTGAAGAAAAAAATTCTAGTTGTAATGATTCGTTTTTGCCATGTAACTCTAGGATTCATTGGAAAAAAAGAAAGAAAATAACTAATTGTGTCCAACACCCTTTAAATTCCTAAAAGGTAGCCATGAATATTATAATTATTTAAATGTTTAGTTCTCAATTCGAGCCCACTGAGGAAAACTGTGTGGCTTTCCTTAATGCGAGGCATTTGAACAAGATAGCGGACTAGACAAGTTCTGTATAACATATTAAATGCATTGACAAGCTAAGAGTAACAGTATAGGACAATCAGGAATGATTACTGGAGATAAATATGTATGTCTGTTTTGTATTGTCCTTATTGGTGATTCTACTGAAGTGTGATACTTTAGAATACAACACTAATTATTATTTTATACGTTTTTTTCTTTAATACAGAAGGAAGCATATCTGTTCCTAGAAGTTTCCAAGTATGGATTAAACAAGAGGTTGAAATTGGAAAAATCAATATGGATTTGGTGATGTATAATCTTTGTGCACAATGTGATAAACACACTATAAATGTCATTGTGAATGTAATTTCAACCATGGTGAATTGTTGACAACTTTTGATGGGTGTTCTTTAACCACTTGCCGCCCATCCGGCGGGACGGTGCGGCCATTGTTGTGGGAAGACGTCATATGACGTGATCCCAGAAAAGCAGGCCAGGCACGCGATCGTGTGCGCGCGGCCCTGCACTGCCGGTGTCGGCGTGTCCCCGGCACACCCCCCGTCACCGGCAGGGGGGAAACAGCCAATGGGCATGGCTGTTTCCCTCGTGATTGGCTGTGTTCCAATGACACAGCCGATCACAATACAGGAGCCCGAAAGATGACCAAGCATGCGCGATCGGGAGCGCGCAGCGCGGTCATGTCGGTGGCTCTGTGTTCCCTAGGAACACAGCTAGTCACCGGCAGTAGTAAACAGTCACTAACAGTGACTGTTTACTAAGTGATCGGCTGTGAATCCATTCACAGCCGATCACAAAATGTAAACACAGAGCAGTAACTCACTGTTTCCAGTGTGAGGAGAGCAGAGCTAGAAACAGTGAGTTACTGCTCTGTACACCTGTCACAAAGTAAAATCACACAAATAAATGTCCCCACACAGTCCTCAGCCCCCCCCCCAATTGCACCTGTCACCCAACAGTCACCTCATCAGTGCCCAGAAATTGACACCCATAAGGCTACGTTCACATGTGAGCGTATCGATCGTGGGCAGAATAACCGTGATTCTGCCCGCGATCCGGAAATCATTGCAAATTGCGGGACGCCTGTGCGTTGCCCGTGATTTGCAATAGCACCCCAAACGCTGTGCGATGCTGCGATTTCCACCTGCTGAATCGTGGTAACATCGTGCAAACAACGCATGACGCCCAAAAAAGGTACAAGAGCTTCTTTGGGGCATCATGCATTGTTTGCGTGATGTTACCTCGATTCGGCAGGCGGAAATCGCAGCAACATCGAACAGTGTTTGGGGTGCTATTGCAAATTACGGGCAACGCACAGGCGTCCCGCAATTTGCAATGATTTCTGGATCGCGGGCAGAATCACTGCAGATAGTTGCCATAACCCCCGTATTTTTTGAAACGGCGGGCGGTCGGCTTTCAGATAAGGGTTGTCCCAGTGGCGAATTCGCAGCGTAATTACCCTTACGGTGCAGGGGAAGAGGTGCCCCCCCTCCAGCCGCATCCCAGACGTTTTCCCAGCTTACTGACCCGCCAGCAGCGGGGAAAACTATCCGGTCCCGGATCCTCAGAGACAGGAAGTCGAGTGATGGCAAGATGGCCCTCATTCGACTCTATGGTCTTGGAGGACTGGAGCTACGTCAAAAGACGTTGCCTAGCAACCGGTTTAAAGGGCCGCTTTTTTTTTTTTTTCCTTTTTCAACAATTTTTTTTTCTTTTTTAGTGTAGTTGTGAGGTGTGAGGTCTTTTTGACCCCAGATCTCACAATAAAGAGGACCTGTCATGCCTATTTCTATTACAAGGGATGTTTACATTCCTTGTAATAGGAATAAAAATTATCAAAACTTTTTTTTTTTAAACTGTGTAAAAATAAAAAAATAATAAATAAAATAAATAGGAAAAAAAAATTAAAGCGCCCTGTCCCCGTTAGCTCGCGCGCAGAAGCAAACGCATATGCAAGTCCCGCCCACATATGTAAACGGTGTTCAAACCATACATGTGAGGTATCTCCGCGATCGTTAAAGCGAGAGCAATAATTTGAGCCCTAGACCTCCTCTGTAACTCTAAGCTGGTAACCTGCAGACATTTTTAAAATGTTGCCTATGGGGATTTTTAAGTACCAATGTTTGGCGCCATTCTGTGAGCATGCGCAATTTTGAAGCATGACATGTTGGGTATCTAATTACTCGGCGTAACATTATCTTTCACATTATGGAAAAAAATTGGGCTAAATTTACTGTTTTCTTATTTTTTAGTTAAAAAAAGTGAATTTTTTTCAAATAAATTGCATTTGGAAGACTGCTGCGCAAATATGGTGTGATAAAAAATATTGCAACGATCTCCATTTTATTCTCTAGGGTCTCTGCTAAAAAAAAATATATAATGTTTGGGGGTTCTAAGTAGTTTTCTAGCAAAAAAAAAGGATTTTAACTTGTAAACACCAAGTGTCAAAAATAGGCCCAGTCTTAAAGTGGATAAATGTACAACTTTGTGAAAAGTGCTACTTGGATGTTAGGCCTCTGTATGTGGCTAGGCTGTGTAAAAGTGTTACACATGTGGTATCGCCATACTCAGGAGGAATAGCAGAATGTATTTTGGGGAGCAATTTTTGCTATGTACATGCTATGTGTTAGAAATATTGCATAAATGGACAGCTTTGTGTAAAAAAAATGCGTTTTCATTTTCTTTCCACATTTTCCAAAATCTTGTGGAAAAAAATGACATATTCAAAAGACTCATTATGCCTCAAAAATTATACGTTGGGCTGTTTGCTTTCCAAAATGGGGTCATTTTATGGGGGTTTCCATTGTCCTGGTGCTCCAGGGCCTTCAAAAGTGCGATAGGTTGTCAGGAAATTATATGTGTAATTTGTGCTCCTAGAATGCCGGACGGTGCTACTTGGATGTTAGGCCTCTGTATGTGGCCAGGCTGTGAAAAAGTCTCACACATGTGGTATCGCCATACTCAGGAGGAGTAGTAGAATGTGTTTTCGGGTGTAGTTGCAAGTATACATATGCTGTGTGAGAGAAATAACCTGTTAATTCGTCAATTTGTAAAAAAAAAAAAAAACAAAATAAAAATCTTCATTTTGCAAAGAGTTGTGGGAAAAAATTACAATTTCAAAAAACTCACCATGCCCCTTATTAAATACATTGGAATGTCTACTTTCCAAAAAGGGGTCATTTGGGGGGCATTTGTACTTTCCTGACTTTTTAGTGTCTCAAGAAATGAGATAGGCCTTCAGTACATCAGGTGTGGTCAAGTGTGATCAATTTTCAATGATTAGCACCATAACTTGTGGACTCTATAACTTTCACAAAGACCAAATAATATACACTTATTTGGGTTATTTTTACCAAAGATAAGTAGCAGTATAAATTTTCGCCAAAATTTGTGAAGAAAAATTACTCATTTGCTAAATTTTATGACAGAAACAAAGAAAAATGCGTTTTTTCACAATATTTTCAGTCTTTTTTTATTTATAGCACAAAAAATAAAAAACCCAGCAGTGATTAAATACCATCAAAAGAAAGCTCTATTTGTGTGAAAAAAAGGACACAAATTTTTTATGGGTACAGTGTTGCATGACTGAGTAATTGTCATTCAAAGTGTGAGAGCGCTGAAAGCTGAAAATCAGTCTGGGCAGGAAGGGGGTGAAAGTGCACTGTAGGCAAGTGGTTAAAGAAAATCCACGTGGTGATATTTAATTATTTAATATGAGCTCATTTAATATGGGTAGGATAAGAGTGCACTCATTAAACAACATTTCTAGGTGGAAAATGTAATGATAACTCACTAAGACCTTTCATTTTGTTTAGTTTAGATAGTAATAAACAGCATCAATCCACCTGTCTGATATGGCTTGATGTCTAAGAACTAAATACAAAGCATACATTGACAACTTGCGTCATCTTATTGTTGATTGTTTTTTTTTGTTTATATGAATGCAATGACAGTTTTTTGTTAGAACTGGTTGTAAGCAGAACAGCTAATAATTTTGATGCTGTGTGATGATGGGTATTAAAGTTTTTTTTCTCTGATTAAATTTAATCTGAAAAAACAGAGAAAAATACTAGCGTTTGATCAAAAGTAATATTGTATTACATCCAGGACGGTTTACTTGTTTCTAATACTTCTGAAGGTGTAAGAATACCCAAACATTTACACTAAAAATGTGGTTGTATATCATTCTGTATTGTCCCTTCCTGTGTGTGTGTGTGTGTGTGTGTGTGTGTGTGTGTGTGTGTGTGTGTGTGTGTGTGTGTGTGTGTATTTAGCTTGATTATAGCAGCATCTACTTTGGTTTATTCTGTCATATTCATTGAAGTGGCCTGTAAAGCAGAACCACTTTTGGAGTGTTTAAAAGTTTTGAAAACATAATACACAGTATAGGAAAAGAAACGTTTATACTAGTTTAAAGGTTTAAACTTAGTTTTTTTACATCTTACAACTGATATCTGCTTTGCAGTACATTTTTCTACATGTATGACAATTAGAATTCAAGCAAATCATGTCATTCATTATTGAAAAGGTAATTTTACATTCACTTAAAGTTGTTGGTTTCAAACAAAGATATTCACAATTACCACAATCGTTGCAATTTTTAAAGTCCTTCAAAATAAGGTGCTGTAAATATTGATATATACATTGTCTTATCTGACACTCAGCGATCCTTTGGCCACCACGTTTGAAACACTTGATTACATTTTCTTGGTAAACTACTATGAAATTAGATATTTTTATACTTTTCAGCCCTAACATAGCGGAATGAGATTTTCTGTGTAGGTAAATCAGACAGGGAAAAGGAAAGTAGGTATCTACACTTTAGATCCCCTATTTTGCAGTTAAGATAAAGGAGGGGGGGGATACTTAAATTATACTTTTTGTTTACACTTATCAGGGGCTTTCTGACATGTTGCCTATATGTAAAGTTGGAGGCATTATATGATAGTCAAGAGCCAGGGGGTGGAGTAATGGGGAAACTGTATATTGTATATTCCTTATTATTAAAGTGTCTCACTTTTGCATTCTAGGCCTCCAAATCCTGGTCAAGGAGCCATATAAGGACATAAGCATAGTTCCATAGGAATGTTATTGTTAACTGGTCAATTCCTTGAGGGGTCATTTTGCAAAGGGAGTTGGCTTGGGGGTGGTATATTCCTCATACACAAGTCTAAATACCACTGCCCAAACTGATAAGAGCTTAGTCTCACCCAGAACGGCCTTGAGACAAGTGTCTAGAAAAAAGAGAGGGGTGCCCTTGGGGTGGGACTTTGAATGAGGTATATACATTTAGTGACCATAGTATAAAGATGGTAGAAAAATATGACAAATTTTATTGATGTAGTTGCATATGAATAATGACAACAATAAAACAACAATACAATGGGCATGCGGCATAATAGCATCAACAATACACATGAATAACAATATCGATAAAAATATGGGTTGCACTCATATATTGTAGTAACTCGACGCATTTCGTGAGTCTTCAGTAAGCTCACTCATCAGGAGTATATATGAGATAAATTGTCTAAAAATGAATGAGACAGTAAACAACATGTTACTATATATGATTGAGGAGTGTGATATTGTAACATCTGTACATGAACAGAAATCAAAAAGATCACACTCACACATGACCCAAAGATGGATGGTGGATGCGTGCTCTCACGATGCGGGGGCTGCCATGGTCTAACCCGGGAGCTGACAGGACTTGAACCATTGGCGAACACGTTGGGGAGACAGGAGAGGAAACAAGATTGTGGAAAGTGAAGCTTCTGCTTGATAGCGAAGTATGGGCTGAAAATAAATGAATATGCATCTCAATGGAGTATATAATTAAATTGTTTGTATCACTAAGTGATATCCAAAGGATCAAGATAAGTATAATTGTATAATGAACTGCATAAAGAGTCAGTCCAAGCAAATATTGTATGAAGCAGGGACCAGTTGCCTCTAGAAATATAGAAGGATCAAGATAAGTATAATTGTATAATAAACTGCATAATGAGTCAGTCCAAGCAAATATTGTATGAAGCAGGTACCAGTTGCCTCTAGAAATATAGATTATATTGTATGTAGTTCAAAATTAGATTTAAAAGGTAAGATACTATATCCACTTAGTGATACATAAAAAGTGAATGGGGTGTGGTAAAAAAAAAAGTGAAAAGAATTGAATGATATATGAGAAGCAGAAAGGAACACAAAATAAATGGTGATGAGACAAGACCAGACAAGTGTCTGGTCCTGATTATCTGTGCCATGTTGCATAACAGCAAATGGGACTCCATGGTGGTAAACTGGCATCTTTAGTTAACCACTTGCCGACTGCCTAACGCCGATCTACGTCGGCAGTCAGCCCCTCACAGGCAAAGTGACGTAGGGCTACGTCACTAGCCTGTGAGGGTCTAGGGAGCGAGCGCGCACCCCCGGAGGCGCGCTCCCGCGTGGTCACGGACCCCCCCGCGCGTGTGACCGGCGGACCCGATGTCCGCCGGTCACTCGGCGATCGGCGGGGGAGAGGGAGAATGTCAGGCAGCTTGTGTAAACAAGCTGCCTGTCATTCTCCTTGATGTTAGGATACTGATCACTCAGATCTAGTATGTAGATCCGTTGATCAGTGTCCATACAGCTCAAGCCCCAGCCAATCACAGTAGAAAGCACGCCCCTAGGGACACACACAGCCCCTCCCTCCCAAATAAAGTTAACCCCTTCACTACCAGTGTATTTTTACAGTAACAGTGCATATATATAGCACTGATTACTGTAGAAATGTCACTGGTAACCCCAAAAGTGTCAAAAATGTCAGTCAAGGGTCCGATCTGTCCGCCCCAATGTCACAGTACCGCAAAAAAAAATCGCAGATCGCCGCCATTACACGTTAAAAAAAAAAACAACAAAAATGACAGAAATCTTTCCCTTTGTTAGTAAACGCGATAACTTTTGCGCAAACCAATCAAAATACGCTTTTTGCGATTTTTTTTACCAAACATAGGTAGCATAAAACAAATTGGCCGAAAAAGTAAAAAAATTTTGATTTTTACATTTTTTTTGGGGAATTTCATATAAAAAAATGTGAAAAATATTGCTATTTTTGCAAAATTGACGCTCTTTTTTTGTTTATAGCGCGTGATCAAAAAATCGCACAGGTGATCAAATACCACCAAAAGAAAGCTCTGTTTGTGGGAAAAAAAGGACGCCAAATTCGTTTAGGTACAGCGTTGCACGACCGCGCAATTGTCCGTTAAAGTCACGCAGTGCCGAATCGCAAAATACCCCCTGGTCGGAATGGGGGTAAAATCTTCCGGGGCTTAAGTGGTTAAGTATTGTTGTTATATTATCTTTATCTGTATCTATTATTACTTTTAATAAATTATATATTTTTAAGTATTTGTGTGATCTCTCTTTGCACATATTGAACACAACCCAAAAACGTGACAAAACATTTACAAGCTGAAACGAGTCAGAGTAGTGGCTCTTCCCTCTTTGCTTCCCCTGCTTTCATATGAATCGCATTAGAGGTTTCAGCCATGGCACCCTTTAAAGTATTCAAAGTTTTCGAGGCACCAAAGTCTAAAATGTTAAAAACGTAATTTGTTACTTATCAATGGAAAACCTGAGCCTGGGAAAATTCACACAATTGAGACAATTTCACATCAGAAGTTTCCCCATCACATCGGTCTCTTATCACAGCAGAGACCCCTTTTTGCATCAGAGTCTTAACATCAGAGGTCTCCCCATCACAGGTCCCTCATCACATCAGAGACACCCCTATAAATCAGAGGCCCCTTATACATGGGTCATTTTTCACATCAAAGCCTCATTATCACATCAGAGTCCCCCCATCACCACAGAGTTCCCTCATCAGAACACAAAGTCTTCCCATCACGGAGTCCCTCAATCAAAAGCACCCAATCATACATTGCCACATCACAGAGCCCCCATCTTCTCTTCACATCAGATCCCTACCTTTTGACACCAGCACCCCTAAAGGTTGTGGGAGGTGGAGGAGGTCTGGATGAGGTTGACATCTGTGTTCTTCTGAATGCTGTGAGTGACCCTACATGCCATTTGCCCCAGATCAGAGTCATGTGCTGCTATGGTGTGGGCCAGCTGCCATCACCATATCAGTGAATATCACCATGTGTTCTATCCCTAGAGCGTCATTGTACCTGTACCAAACTAATACATTTCTGATCCAGGATAAACTGGGTTCCATGCTTGAGGCACCCCTGGAGAGTTCAGGAGGCACCCAAGGGTGGAGAAACACTAACAACAAAAACAATATGGCAAAATATATAGCAAAAACAGGTGTAAAGCCTAGGTGTAAAATGAAAACACTACAGTACATACAATAACAGTTAATTTTAATGGGAAACATAATTACCATTATTTGCTAATTCATTCTAACATCGAATTAGGTTGTTACATACTGGTGTCCTGTAAGGTGTTTCTAATTTTTTTGGAGCTTTCAGAAATCTCCCCCGGTACCCCTAACTGTTTACTAAATACATATATTTATACTTACTAACTTTGCTTTTTTTAAAGAAAAAGAAATATAGGTAAATAATATATGTCATTTTCGTATCTTATGTATATATATATATTTTTTTTTTTACTAGTGGGGAAAATAATATTTGCTTTCCCAATGGTTTTAGAACACTTTAGATACAATGTTTGCATTTTCAGGCTGCTGCAAGCTACCTAAGTGCTTCTACTAGAAGCTTTTACTACAGCAAAAATTTAGTTCAACCTGTAGCATTGCAGTTTTTGACTTAGTAGCTTTGTCATAGCTACTTGTACACTAAATAATTTGTCTGTAAATATTCTCCTTTTCAATACTTTATGGAGGTATTAATATTGTATTAAATGGAAGTTTGGTGACTTTTTACTATTCTAGAATAGAATGTATTGTTACTATCCCTCACTGCTTCTTTTTGTTTTCTGTCCTCTAGTGGTTCTATAGTTTTTCCACAGAAAAAGGAAACAGTAGCAAAAAATGTCCTGTCACTCCGAGATTCAACCTTCCTTGACCTTATTAACACAATTGTATGAGTAAAAAAGGTCACTGGAATTCATAATTTGTCAAAGGATTGGAAAAATGAAACCATAGAAAGGATGAACTTCTGAGATCCCAGTCTATTCTTTAGGCAAAGATTATAATCCTCCTGTGCTATACTTATAATTTTATATGGGTCGTTGGTTGTAGCCAATCTTTGGCTAGACAGCGATGTCTACATTTTTTTCATTTTCTCATTAACCACTTCAGCTCTGGGAAGGTTTTACCACCTTAATGACAGGCCATTTTTTTGCAATTCGCGACTGCGTTACTTTAACCTCCCTGGCGGTATTCTCGAGTGTGGCTCAGGGTGGAATTTCAGTGCCATTAGCAGTAACCCCGAGCCACACTCAGGGAACTGCCAGGAAAAAATCACTGGATCCTGGAAGAGGTTACTTGCCTTGTCCCCAGTATCCCGTGATGTATTCCGGCAGTGTACGGCAGCCGGATCTTCCGCATGATGCTGTGTGCCCCGGCTTCCGTTCCCTGCGAGCGTCATAGGCGACACCCTGAGATATCCGCTTCCTCAGACAGGAGGAGAGACAGCTACACTTTATACTTTAACTTATTTATAGTTATTTATTATATTATAATTTATGATTTTGTGTTTCAAACTTTATCATAACCGAGATGTTATAAAGAAGAACGCATAGTAAAAAAAAAAATCATATGTAAATAGTTGGTTTGGGCTGCTTGTCCTTAAGAATTACATGCAAAACAATGGTACCGCATTCAGCACCTAAAATCTGAAATAATCATACCGCCAGGGAGGTTAACTAACAATTGCCAACTACAATTGATGTCCTTTTTTCCCCATAAATAAAGCTTTCTTTTGGTGGCATTTGATCTGCAGTTTTTAGATTTTGTGCTATAAACATAAAAAGAGCGACCATTTTGAAAAAAACACAATATTTTTTACTTTCTGCTATAAAACATTCCCAATAAATTGTTTTCATCAGTTTAGGCTAATTTGTATTCTGCTACGTATTTTTGGTAAAAAAAAATCCTAAAAAGCTTATTTTAATTGGTTTGCGCAAAAGTTTACAAACTACGGGATATATTTTTTATTTTTTTTTATTAGTAATGGGGGCGATCAGAAATTTTTAGTGGGACTGCAACATTGCAATGGACAGATCGGACCCCTAACTGACATTTTTTACACTTTTTGGGGACCAGTGACATTACTACAGTTATCAGTGCTAAATAATATGCACTGTTACTGCATAAATGACACTGGTAGGGAAGGGGTTAACACTGGGGTGATCAAAGGGTTAAATGTGTTCCATATATGTGCTTGCTAACTGTGGGGGGGGAGGGGCTCTGTGACAGGCACATAGAGATCAGTGTTTCAGCTTAGCTGTGAAGTCTAGTTGCTGGGAAGATCGTGGGAGGCTGGCGGCGATCGTGCCCGCTCCTCCTGCAGTCTGGTTCCGGCTGTGTCTAGTCTGTGTCTAGTCACATCAGGAGCGTGGCTCTGGCACCTGCGTGCACATAATCACATACATCTACTTGATGCACAGCCGAGCCGCCCTGCTGCAATAAATCTGCATGGGGCGGTCGGCAAGTGGTTAATGTCTTCTTTATATGATGCAAGAGAAAGACCCAGAAAGAACAATTGTGTATTATTGGTTCAGTAAAGATAATCATGCTGTATATTCTCCTAACTGATAAAAAATATTTTCTATTGTCTTGAAAGCTTTTTATTGTCTTGAAAGCTTTTCTTAGTAGCAGGAATACAGGACATCAATCACACATTAAACAATCAAGGAATTTAAGATACTGAAGCCATCAAAGTTTATGTTATAATATAATCAGAGAATAAAAAGATATTAAAACCAATAATTATTGTATAACATATTTGGCAGAATTAATGCTTGATATCCCTAGTTTACTCATGTACAAATTGCAAGGTAAGGACATTTATAAAAGAAAAGTCTTCTTAAACTATGTAGATAATTTGAGGTGTGTCTATAAATAAATAGTGATAAATACCATCTGTTTAACAAATAGGTACCAACGTCCCCATATTACATATTTAGGCTCCATGCACACAGGGCGTCATAAAAACGTGCTACAAAGCTGTTTACATAACGCCGGGAAACAGCAGCTGTAAAAACGTGCTTTCAGTAGCTTTTTCTACTAACGTTATTGCACGTTTGGCCACAGTAGCTGTTAGCAGCGTTTTTTCTGCCTCCATTCAAAATCAATGGCTCCCTATGGGAGCCTATTGATTTGAATGGAAGTCACACCGCAGGTCGGATCAGGGTGATCCGACTTGCGGTGCGACCTGCACTGTGAGAATCTTGAGGGGGAACTCCACGCCAAAATGGGGAAAAAACGGCGTGGGGTTCCCCCCCAGGGTTCCAAACCAGGCCCTTCGGGTCTGGTATGGAATTTGAGGGTAGCCCCACGCCGAAAAAACGGCGTGGGGTCCCCCCAAAATCCATACCAGACCCTTATCCGAGCATGCAGTCCGGCATGCCAGGAAAGGGGAGGGGACGAGCGAGCGGCCCCACCCCCCCTGGATCATACCAGGCCACACGCCCTCAACATGGGGGGGGTGTGGGTGCTTTGGGGCAGGGGGGGCTCTGCACCCCGCACCTCAAAGCACCTTGCCCCCATGTTGATGAGGACAAGGGCCTCATCCCCACAACCCTGGCCGGTGGTTGTGGGGGTCTGCGGGCAGGGGGCTCATCGGAATCTGGAAGCCCCCTTTAACAAGGGGGCCCCCCCAGATCCCGGACCCCCTCCCTATGTGAATGGGTATGGGGTACACTGTACCCCTACTCATTCACCCCATAAAATGCAGTGTATGGAAATAACGACAGGAGACGTTTTGGAAAATTTATTAAAAATCTTCATCCGGCTCTTGTCCTCTCCGGGGGTCTTCTCCTCTCCGAGGGTCTTCTGCTCTTTTGCTGTCCGCCCTTCTTGTCTTCTCCTCTCCGGGGGTCTTCTGCTGTCTTCTCTCCGAGGATCTTCTGCTCTTTTGCTGTCTGCCCTTCTTGTCTTCTCCTCTCGGGGGGTCTTCTGCTGTCTTCTCCTCTCCGAGGGTCTTCTGCTGTCCGCCCTTCTGCTGTCCAATCTTCTTGTCTTCTCCTCTCCGGTCTTCTGCTCTTTTGCTGTCGGCTGTCGACTGTCGGCTGTCCTTCTTCCTCCGGTCCTCCTCCGACGGCGTCTCCAGCGATTATGCCGGCCTCTGGTCTCTGCAGCTTATTATATAGCCTTTAGGGGCGTGGCCGCCAGATGACGTCATCGGGAGACCACGCCCCCTTGTGTCACAGATGACGTCATCTGTGACACAAGGGGGCGTGGTCTCCCGATGACGTCATCTGGCGGCCACGCCCCTAAAGGCTATATAATAAGCTGCAGAGACCAGAGGCCGGCATAATCGCTGGAGACGTCGTCGGAGGAGGACCGGAGGAAGAAGGACAGCCGACAGCCGACAGCAAAAGAGCAGAAGACCGGAGAGGAGAAGACAAGAAGATTGGACAGCAGAAGGGCGGACAGCAGAAGACCCTCGGAGAGGAGAAGACAGCAGAAGACCCCCCGAGAGGAGAAGACAAGAAGGGCAGACAGCAAAAGAGCAGAAGATCCTCGGAGAGAAGACAGCAGAAGACCCCCGGAGAGGAGAAGACAAGAAGGGCGGACAGCAAAAGAGCAGAAGACCCTCGGAGAGGAGAAGACCCCCGGAGAGGACAAGAGCCGGATGAAGATTTTTAATAAATTTTCCAAAACGTCTCCTGTCGTTATTTCCATACACTGCATTTTATGGGGTGAATGAGTAGGGGTACAGTGTACCCCATACCCATTCACATAGGGAGGGGGTCCGGGATCTGGGGGGGCCCCCTTGTTAAAGGGGGCTTCCAGATTCCGATGAGCCCCCTGCCCGCAGACCCCCACAACCACCGGCCAGGGTTGTGGGGATGAGGCCCTTGTCCTCATCAACATGGGGGCAAGGTGCTTTGAGGTGCGGGGTGCAGAGCCCCCCCTGCCCCAAAGCACCCACACCCCCCCATGTTGAGGGCGTGTGGCCTGGTATGATCCAGGGGGGGTGGGGCCGCTCGCTCGTCCCCTCCCCTTTCCTGGCATGCCGGACTGCATACTCGGATAAGGGTCTGGTATGGATTTTGGGGGGACCCCACGCCGTTTTTTCGGCGTGGGGCTACCCTCAAATTCCATACCAGACCCGAAGGGCCTGGTTTGGAACCCTGGGGCGGAACCCCACGCCGTTTTTTTCCCCATTTTGGCGTGGAGTTCCCCCTCAAGATTCTCACAGTGCAGGTCGCACCGCAAGTCGGATCACCCTGATCCGACCTGCGGTGTGACTTCCATTCAAATCAATAGGCTCCCGTAGGGAGCCATTGATTTTGAATGGAAGAAAAAAAACGTATAACGTGGCTTAACGCACGTTAAGCAACGTTATGGAGCCTTATGGAGCCTTTAGCAGCGTCAGACGTTTTTTGCAGCTTGACGCTGGAGCTCCTGAACCCACAGTTCCTGGGTTTTTTTTGGAGCTGTAAAACGCCTATGCCACTTGGAGCTCCTAAAAGCTCTATGTGTGCATGAGGCCATAGAATAACATGGATGGGCGTTCTGCAGCTGCAAAAAAAAACGTCTGACGCTGCTAACAGCAGCTGTAAAAACGTCCAGTGTGCATGAGGCCTAAGACATATATAGCTCTGAATGAACAGAGCTCTCGCCAAAGCGAGAAAGGCTGAGGGCTAAAGAACAAAAATGGGGACTTTATGGGCACCAAGATAGAGAGTAAATATTGACCAAAAAGTATATAAAAATTTAAAGCTTTATTAATCATACATGGATAAAATCATCCACTAAACATTGAGTGGGATGAAAAGGTTGTGGTATACATAAAACAATCAAAAAACAGTTGACTGAATATACCATATAAATACTTGCAACAGTGTTACCAAGACCA
Organism: Pelophylax lessonae; assembly: GCF_965119305.1. NCBI lineage: Eukaryota > Metazoa > Chordata > Amphibia > Anura > Ranidae > Pelophylax > Pelophylax lessonae. The sequence continues at coordinate 530,271,688 of NC_138768.1, read as the reverse complement.
TATTACATTTACATATGAGTGGCTAATCCGGTAGGTAGTCCGGCTCTAGTCCACAAGCAGGTGCCCAACATGTTTCGCCGGAGGCTTCTTCAGGGGCATTTAAGATGTTATACATATGGTCATGTTGCTACAACAGGGTATAAACATAAAAATAAAGAAAACAAATACAACAATTAGTTACATAGTGTCAGTGCAAGCAATATTAGGTAATATTAATTATTCAACCTAATATTGCTTGCACTGACATGTAACTAATTGTTGTATTTGTTTTTTTATTTTTATGTTTATACCCTGTTGTAGCAACATGACCATATGTATAACATCTTAAATGCCCCTGAAGAAGCCTCCGGCGAAAGATGTTGGGCACCTGCTTGTGGACTAGAGCCGGACTACCTACCGGATTAGCCACTCATATGTAAATGTAATATGGTCTTGGTAACACTGTTGCAAGTATTTATATGGTATATTCAGTCAACTGTTTTTTGATTGTTTTATGTATACCACAACCTTTTCATCCCACTCAATGTTTAGTGGATAATTTTATCCATGTATGATTAATAAAGCTTTAAATTTTATATACTTTTTGGTCAATATTTACTCTCTATCTTGGTGCCCATAAAGTCCCACTTTTTGTTCTTTAGCCCTCATCCTTTCTCGCTTTGGCGAGAGCTCTGTTCATTCAGAGCTATACATGTCTTCTTAAACTATGTGAGAAATCAAGTTTGCCTTTAAATTTCCTCTGGTTCCTATAGATTAGTTACCAGCAGCACTTGATAAACCAGTGTAGCCTTCTTTTGGGGAGATTTTAAGAAATGTCCCTCCCAAAAAAGATATTACATTAAACCTGTAGATAAAAAAGAGAACCAGAACCCTTGTTAAGTGAAAGAGTTGGTTTGATAATAAAGTTGGCAGTGCCTCCATCCAGGACAAGGCCTCTGTGAATAATGAAGTTTCCCTTCCTGGGAGATCCTCCTGTTGGCCAACCAGCGTGGAATGCAATTTAGTCCCTCCCTAGTAATTTCTAATCTGACATGCAACTGCACCTCCAACTACCAGAAGTGGCCACTGAATGGTTAACCTTGTTCTAGTCTATGCTGGTTATTGAGCCCAAAGCTAATGCTAGCTAAATAATCCCAGACTAGAAGGGATAGGGTAACTAAAACAACAGGAGCTATATTTAAACTCTATAAACTAGCTAGCTGGCACTGTGCATGTGAGATATTACCAATAGGACAGAAAACAGTCTGTCACAATGATTTAGATATACTGTACATTCAAGAAGCTATGGGCAGCTGCAGTAAAACTATTAGAACATAGGAATACTTGAAAAATAGTCTTTACTTCTGATTTGATTTTTTTTTTTTTTAATGTATTATTATTGTATTAGGTTTGGTTATATAAACGTTTTGATAAATAGGAGAAAAAAATATATAATTTGGGGATTTAGGGTAGCAAAGGGAATAATTAATATTTAAATTACTTATAATACCAATATGTGTTTGTAGACAAAAAAGTTACCGTGCCAAATTGGCCCTTACCCCTATTGAAGATTCAAAAACAAATTTTGGGACAGAAAAAGACAGGGCTTTGCGGGCCTGTGGGAGTGGAAGGATCAGAAAGTAGAACCAGTAGTAAAATCAAAATTACATTTTATTGGTTTCTCAAAGTATAAAAAACAAGCATGGATAACCATGCATGTATAATAACGAACAAATACAACATACAATGATTAAAATATAGTGTCACTGTAATTATAGAAACATATCCCATAAGGGTTTAGAAGCAGAAAAAACAAAGCCTGCGTAGGTGGAAGGTAGGTCTCAAGCTGGATTCGGTCACGATAGGTCCCCAGGCTTGCTGGGGACCTATCGTGACCGAATCCAGCTTGAGACCTACCTTCCACCTACGCAGGCTTTGTTTTTTCTGCTTCTAAACCCTTATGGGATATGTTTCTATAATTACAGTGACACTATATTTTAATCATTGTATGTTGTATTTGTTCGTTATTATACATGCATGGTTATCCATGCTTGTTTTTTATACTTTGAGAAACCAATAAAATGTAATTTTGATTTTACTACTGGTTCTACTTTCTGATCCTTCCACTCCCACAGGCCCGCAAAGCCCCGTCTTTTTCTGTCCCAAAATTTGTTTTTGAACCAATATGTGTTGTGTGTCTTTTGCCTAATTTGAAAAAATCCAATAAAAATTATAATATATATAAATATACAATATTTAAAAAATACAACAGCAATGGCAGTCCTTGTGTCTATAAGGTCATGTGGCTCAGTTCTATGTCTCTCCCCCCGCTTGCTCCTTCTGGGTATTCAAAGCCAAATCCCTAAGACAGAAAGTGTTAGTGTTAATACATAATTATACATGACACTGTGATATTATCAGCTAACAGTAGAGGATGACAGATCCTATGTCAGATTGACACTTTTTGGATTGGATGAAACTTCTTTTTGGATTGTTTTAGTCTGGAAAGGTCCCTTGAATGTTGTTGACCACAGCAGCTGGAAAAACTGTTACAAGAAAGTGATGGCGCCCCCACCCCCCTCCGTTTCAATGTATTAAAAATAAATAAGTATTCTTTTTTTTTTACTTTTTACATTTACATTTATTTTTCTATTTACATCGACCATTAACAACTAATAAAACAATTGGTATTTTACGTCTGTTGCCAGATTCTACATCAAAATAAATTTTAAATGTGACTGTATAGCTAATTGACATTCGATGAAAAGCCTGTTGTTTTTAATTGATGATGTTTATTGATAGCTCCTGCAGTTTAGACTCACTTAAGCCCTTGCATTATTTACAGATCAGCCAAAAGCTATGTCTTTTCATTGAGTTATTGACATTCCTCCAGCAATCAAGATGATTGACATTAGGAATCAATAATATAATGACAGTATGTGTGGTTTGGGAGACATGGATAGGATTTCTTCATCATGTAATAGAGAGTCACTTTTGGTTGTCATTTGCCTTGCTGTCTATTGCATTCATTTTATAATCTACTTAAGCTCTTATATTACTTCTACTTATTATTGATGTTATTTATATTTTTAGATATACAGTACATGTATAATAAATTGATTAGGGGGAGGCATTTCCAGCTTTTGGGATGTGGGTAGCATCTTTTGTAATATCTGGCTCTGCAGTCAGATCCTCTACAAGATCCAGCCACTTTAGATCAGCTTCAATATATGGCCTTGCACTGTGGGGGACCCCAGATCCTCCTTAATCTTTGACTATGGTAAAAATTGGGCAGGTGGCAGAAAAATGCATGTGCGAAAAACTGGCCAAATATGCCCAGGAACAGAGCCAAGATGGTTGTGCCTCTTTAGCACCATGCATAGCACAACAACTGTATGCAGATGGCAAACACTAGTGTAGTAAATCCCCACAATCTATTAACTAATAACAGACACCCTTGGCCTCTATCATTAGCAGACAGCCACTAGCAGCAACACACAGGTGGACCCTAAAATCCCAAAACAGTTTATGGGTTCAGTACATCAATGTTAGTCTTCCCAGATAGATTCTGTCAGGATGAACCTTTTTCAAACGTAATATGTAGTAAATGATGCACAGAGTTTCCAGTGCTGAGTAGTGCATGTTACTCCACTTGACTTCCGTACAGTCCAGAGAGATATTTATGACTATATTGCTAAACTGGAAAATGCAGAAACAACCTCTGCTTTTTTGGATATCCGGGGAGCTCAGTGGATTGCAAAACAGAGGCCTTCCTGGAAAACCAGCTGTAAATTAATCTGGAAGATAATAGGGGAGATTTGGTAAAACTGCTGCACAGAGAATCTAGTGCAAATGTGCAAAGTAACCAATTAGCTTCTAATTATAGGATCTTGAAGTAGTAACCTCAATTTTAGCAGCGCATATACCTTACCATACTAAATATATCCTACAAAATAGGTAGTGCTTATTTTAAAGTGACGATATTAAAGTGCTATAGTGACAAAACCAGGGTGCTCCCCTTTCTATGATATCAATCCTTTTTAAAACTATAAAATATATTAAAGTGCATGTATTACAATCACATAAAATGCTGTTTACCAATTCATGGATAAACATACATCTAACAATTTTATATGCAGAAATTCTCAAACCAAATAAATAATAATAAGGTGCATATACATCAATCAATAAAGTGCTTTTGTGCTCTGTGCAACTTCAATTAATCACTCAAAGTCCAATGTGTATATATCATATATTGTCCCAGTGAGGTGTTAACAACCATGCAGGGGAACAGTGATGGTGGGTATCTCCTATTCACTTATGCGGGAATGGCCAGAGTATGAGCTTACCAGATGGATCTGATCCCTGTTACCTTATGGCAACCTGGATCCTATACCGCTTATTTGTAGATATGGTATCAGGAAGCCCTCTCGTCCATTCTCCTCGGTATCAGTGTCACCTCGGTAACCTGCATTCCATGGCTATACTCAACAGTGAGGCGGTGTGCGTGGCAGCTTGACATGTTTCGTCATTACGTTGACGTCTTCAGAAGCTATATACGGAGGATGAAGATAAATTAAAATATATGGAATATAATGTACACAGATAGTAGACAAAATTAAGATAGCTGTGGAAGATGTATAGGAACAACCCCAGATAGTCCCAGATAGCTCCGTGAGGTGTATCTGCCGGCTGAAGTCTGTATGATAATAAGGGAGGAGATAGTTAAATGAGGTACGGTATAAGTAAGAGCTCAGGGCAGCGGCATGTCAGCTTCCGAAGATGTCACAATAAAGAGCTTCCGAAGACGTCAACGTAATGATGAAACATGTCAAGCTGACAAGCATGCCGCCTCACTGTTGAGTATAGCTGTGGAACGCACGCCGGGAGTCAGACCACACGCCAGGAAGGGACAACATTACATGTAACCTGATGAGCTTGGTGACCGGTAAAAGTGCATGCGGCTGCCATATAGGGCAATGTTATATTTTAACTGATTTGTATATGATTTTAACTTATTTTAATAAATTAAATGTCTGGTTTAAATTACTACACCATAAGGAGTCCCTTGTTTCTGCTCTAAATACTCATCCTGAGATATACAGGTTACCCTGATACCGAGGAGAGTGGACGAGAGGGCTTCCTGATACCATATCTACAAATAAGCGTTATAGGATCCAGGTTGCCATAAGGTAACAGGGATCAGATCCGTATGGTAAGCTCATACTCTGGCGATCCCCGCATGAGTGAATAGGAGATACCCACCATCACTGTTCCCCTGCATGGTTGTAAACACCTCACTGGGACGATATATGATATATACACATTGGACTTTGAGTGATTAATTGAAGTTGCACAGAGCACAAAAGCACTTTATTGATTGATGTATATGCACCTTATTATTATTTATTTGGTTTGAGAATTTATGCATATAAAATTGTTAGATGTATGTTTATCCATGAATTGGTAAACAGCATTTTATGTGATTGTAATACATGCACTTTAATATATTTTATAGTTTTAAAAAGGATTGATATCATAGAAAGGGGAGCACCCTGGTTTTGTCACTATAGCACTTTAATATCGTCACTTTAAAATAAGCACTACCTATTTTATAGGATATATTTAGTATGGTAAGGTATATGCGCTGCTAAAATTGAGGTTTCTACTTCAAGATACTATATACTGTTTCTCCCCCCCCCCCCCTTGGTGGATGTGTGGCAGCTGCAATCCTAATTTTATTCCACACACACATATTTAATTATTCACTTGGCACAATTTTTTTTAGTTTTTCAGTTTGAGCTTCTAATTATAGCTTGTTAAATTAAACTTTGACAAAAAAACAAGAAGCTGATTGGTTACTCTGCACAGGTGAACCAGATTCTGTGTGTGCCAGTTTTAGTACTGTAAATCTCCCACAATCATCTGTTTTATTCACTAAAGAGAACACATTGGGGTTAATTTACTAAAAATGGAGAGTGAAAAATCTGGTGCAGCTCTGAAAGGAAACCAATCAGCTTCCAGTTTTTCTATCAAAGCTTAATCAAACAAGCTGAAGTTAGAAGCTGATTGGTTACCATGCACAGCTGCACCAGATTTTGAACTCTCCAATTTTAGTAAACCAACCCCAAAGTGTCCATCTGTTTCCTTTAGAAATATATACTTTAAAGATAGGGTAGCCATGCTCTGCTTAGCCTGGTCCTTGGGTGAGCTTAACCACAACAATAATATCATTGCTTTTTCCCTGATGTTTCTGTTTCTACACAGAAACCTTAAGCAGCATTTTTTAATGTTAGAATCTCAGGGATATCTGTGCTGCCTACAGTATGCTTTGTCCTGCAAAACTTCATATGCAATGGAAAAGTGCAGTACTTCAATAGTATTGATGAGCCAATCTGCCCTGGGTTTGGTTTGAGCAGGGTTTGAGGGGAGCACATGACGCAGAGTCTTTGGTGGGAAGCAGAGTCCCAGGAGGGAGAGTGCGGCTGTCTCTCCTCCTGTCAGAGGAATCGGGTGTCCCAGGTGGCTTGGCTAGTGAGAGGGGACAGAAGGCTGAGCTGAGCTGCAGAGAGGATCCGGTGCGGAGGAAAAGCGGAGCTGAGAAGGGTCCAGTTTCAGGAAAGCATTCCCAGTTCATAAGTACTGCAAACTGCCCCTGGGGGTCTGCCTAGAGAGAGGGGCCCACTCTGGTGAAGGTCGCAGGGATCCAGGAGCTAGCTAGCCAGTGCAGGAGCAAGTGTAAAGGGGGTGCCAGTGTTGACCCTGAAGAGCAGAGAGGGTGCCTATTGAGAGGACCCTGAAGTGTAGAGGGGGTGCCTAGTGAGAGGACCCTGAAGTGTAGAGGGGGTGCCTAGTGAGAGGACCCTAAAGTGTAGAGGGGGTGCCCAGTAAGAGGACCCTGAAGCACAGAGGGGGCGCCAGCGGTTGGGCCCTGAAGTGTTAAAGTGTACAGCGTGCAGTGTGCAGTGTGCAGTGTACAGTGTTGAGTGTTGCAGCAGCAGAAGCAGTATGCAGAGGCTACCTCAGTCAGCAAGGACTGGGGGTAGCAGTGTTTGGGACTTTTGAGCTAACCAGAGTGTCAGAAGTCAAGTTCAAGTACAGTCCAGCAAGTCAGTGTTTTTTAAACACCGGCAAGCATTGGTCGGCATTCAGCCGGCGTCAAGACAGACTTTTTCAAAGTGTCCCATTTGTACCTAGTTGAGCCAGAGGAGTATCCCACTCATTCCCTTCTCCCATCCCCAATATAAAATAAACAAAACAAACCAAAGATGCCGGACTGGTCTTTGACTCAAATCTCACACTTGGGTATTCAGCTTAAAGGGGCTGCTGGCGTTTCCAGTAGCCATGGCAGACCCACATCAGGCCCAATACCTGGAAATCCTGCTACATCTGTATGATTTTTTTTTTTTCTTTCCCTTAACACAAAACTCAGGGACATGATAGATGCCTTAGACAGTGGTATATACAATTTTATGACAGGCTGATACAACAACTGTTGACCTTATGTAACTAAATACCTAAAAAGGAAATTCTCCCACCCCTCTTGAAGAGAGGCTTTAATTTTACTGATCCGTTAGCCTAAAAAAGGACCCTGTATGTTGCGCCATATAGGCTGATCTTGTTAATTATTGCAGATAGAAAAAGTTATTGGCTAAAGTACCAGTGCACAGATTGTAATCAATTATCCCTGCTCTTAGATATTCTGACCAGATTTGGTTCATACCAGGCTATTGAGCCCCTCGAAGAGACCTTTAGATAGACCCTTGCATTATGAGATGTACAAGTCAGTACGCTAATGTGGGCGACATATTAATACATCTATCAGACCCACAACATGGAAAAAAATTCTCAGGATAGTCCACTATTTCGAAAATTCAGTAGCTAGTCAAATTTCAGGATCAACTAGAGGAGTGCTTTGTTGATGGATTCACTTACTGATTTAGGTCTGAGTAACAGTTGACCTTTGACACTCTGACAATTTTAGATATTGGGGAGTGTAAATTCAGCTACCCCTTTAAAAATATACTTCTATTATAAAAAATAATATATTTCTGCCTTGATAAATATTGACAAATATGGACTGAGTTTCATCAAAAGGTTGCCAATAAAAAACGGCTGTCTTGATCTAACTCCCTGCAAGATCCAACAGGATTTGTCCAATTAGGTCTGTTTTTTAAGTATTTGGAACAAAATGAATATGTAAAGTTTATACTGTCCCTGTTAAAGATAATTGTTAGAAATACAATTCTAATGCATTACTAGTATTAAACTTATGATTAGATTTCTTGTACTTCTTTTCCACTAAATACCGGTTTAGATATCAAACAACAAGTAAAAAAAAAAAAAAAAAAACACATATAGAGGACTATACTGCTCTAGATCAGTGTGCTTCTGAAATCCCTTTCTTCAGTGACCTAGTGCTCTTGGAACACTATCCCCTGAGCCTCGGGAATTAGCTGGCCCCACCTCAAGAAGGCAAGTGCATGTTGGAATTATAAATTGGAATTATATGTCCAGACTAAGGTAACTAAAGTAGACTTTCTAAAATTTGCTTAGTTGTAGTACCAATACTTTTTAATAAGTATTATAAATCAGTATAACTGATCAAATAATTAGATATTTTTTGTTGGGTTTTAAACACTTTGGGGTTTATCAATGAGTCATGGTACAAGGAAAACAGATGGGAAATATCTGTGGTCTTATGGCCATGATGGCTAATCTTCCTATCATAGGAGATGCTTTTTGTACCACAATACAGTTAGTCCCCTACATATGAACCTTCATGCTGTGAACTTTCATCTGTGGGTTTACATGTACAATTGGGTAAGTTAGCTCACATACAGTGCCTTGCTAAAGTATTCGGCCCCCTTGAACTTTGCGACCTTTTGCCACATTTCAGGGTTCAAATATAAAGATATAAAACTGTATTTTTTCTGTGAAGAATCAACAACACGTGGGACACAATAATGAAGTGGAACAAAACAAAATTTATTGGATATTTCAAACTTTTTTAACAAACAAAAAACTGAAAAATTGGGCGTGCAAAATTATTCAGCCCCCTTAAGTTAATACTTTGTAGCGCCACCTTTTGCTGCGATTACAGCTGTAAGTCGCTTGGGGTATGTCTCTATCAGTTTTGCACATCGAGAGACTGAAATTTTTGCCCATTTCTCCTTGCAAAACAGCTCGAGCTCAGTGAGGTTGGATGGAGAGCGTCAGTTCTTTCCACAGATTCTCGATTGGATTCAGGTCTGGACTTTGACTTGGCCATTCTAACACCTGGATATTTTTATTTGTGAACCATTCCATTGTAGATTTTGCTTTATGTTTTGGATCATTGTGTTGTTGGAAGACAAATCTCCGTCCCAGTCTCAGGTCTTTTGCAGACTCCATCAGGTTTTCTTCCAGAATGGTCCTGTATTTGGCTCCATCCATCTTCCCATCAATTTTAACCATCTTCCCTGTCCCTGCTAAAGAAAAGCAGGCCCAAACCATGATGCTGCCACCACCATGTTTGACAGTGGGGATGGTGTGTTCAGGGTGATGAGCTGTGTTGCTTTTACGCCAAACATAACGTTTTGCAATGTTGCCAAAAAGTTTGATTTTGGTTTTATCTGACCAGAGCACCTTCTTCCACATGTTTGGTGTGTCTCCCTGGTGGCTTGTGGCAAACTTTAAACTACACTTTTTATGGATATCTTTAAGAAATGGCTTTCTTCTTGCCACTCTTCCATAAAGGCCAGATTTGTGCAGTATACGACTGATTGTTGTCCTATGGACAGAGTCTCCCACCTCAGCTGTAGATCTCTGCAGTTCATCCAGAGTGATCATGGGCCTCTTGGCTGCATCTCTGATCAGTCTTCTCCTTGTATGAGCTGAAAGTTTAGAGGGACGGCCAGGTCTTCATAGATTTGCAGTGGTCTGATACTCCTTCCATTTCAATATTATCACTTGCACAGTGCTCCTTGGGATGTTTAAAGCTTGGGAAATCTTTTTGTATCCAAATCCGGCTTTAAACCTCTCCACAACAGGACCTGCCTGGTGTGTTCCTTGTTCTTCATGATGCTCTCTGCTCTTTAAACGGACCTCTGAGACTATCACAGTGCAGGTGCATTTATACGGAGACTTGATTACACACAGGTGGATTCTATTTATCATCATTAGTCATTTAGGTCAACATTGGATCATTCAGAGATCCTCACTGAACTTCTGGAGAGAGTTTGCTGCACTAAAAGTAAAGAGGCTGAATAATTTTGCACTCCCAAATTTTTCAGTTTTTTATTTGTTAACAAAGTTTGAAATATCCAATACATTTTGTTCCACTTCATGATTGTGTCCCACTTGTTGTTGACTCTTCACAAAAAATTACAGTTTTATATCTTTATGTTTGAAAAGCCTGAAATGTGGCAAAAGGTTGTAAAGTTCAAGGGGGCCGAATACTTTCGCAAGGCACTGTATCTGCAGTATATTCTCAGTTGAATGCGTTCATCCTCTACAAGTGGTTGTGCTGTTGTGTACTTTACTGCTTACAGTAATGTATCTTTCCTCTTTGTATTATTTGTGTAAAATATGTTATAATATGAGTAGCTGCTTTTTCCCTTTTACGCCTATTCCGCAGATTTGATTTATTTTGGATTTTAAAATACTTGTACATAAAATGCTGCAGAATATATTATCCAATATAAAATGAAACAAACAAACTCGGCTGGATTTACCAAGATGGCCGCTGTGACATCAGCATGTAAGGCTCCTTCCAACGTGTTTCGTACACATGCACGTTATCAGGGGACACATCTGCTACTGACATCAGCACTCAGGCCTTCTTAAATAGCTCACCGGTGAGCCAGACATTGTGAAAAAAAAACAAGAAGTTCCAAAGGCACCATTTTGTTTAAGGGCAATATTATCAACGCCTATATTTAGTGTGGCAGGCAACTAATAACCATACTTTATGAAATGCCATATCCCTGCTCTGATCAAAGAATAAGAAAAGGGACGAGATTTAATATGTTTAATTAGGCATTACATAACAATTAGTTCCCAAGAAATAACAAAATAACTATATAAATAAAATAAATATGGGTTTCCAAATAAACAACTAACTTGCATCTCACACAGCAGTAACGGATGTTCAAGGTAAGCATACATGGAGCAAGATGTGCACTGGGTTGCATCACCACTCCTGTTGGACATTTTACCCAAAAGTCTAATGAAGATAAATCAGTAAAAATTTGAAAAATGATTTGATATAATTTGTCGTTAAACTTTCTTCTTACATTATCCTGTCTGACCATCAGTTGTTTCCTTAACTGTTAGGGATCTCCTGTCCTGTTCACTGATAACACAACTTTCATGTCCTCTTTTCCTACTTCTGCTTACCAATCACAAGGCATACACTGTCTTCTCCTCCTGCTGCTATACCAAAATTTCATGGCCCCTGGTGTTCTCTTCTTCAGTTCCCATCTACTGATTACCTGACTCTCACCGCCTTCTCCTCTAGCTCCTGCTCGCTGCTCACACAGCATCCTCTCCTCATTAGTAATCACATTGCCCCTGTAGTCCTTTCCTCCTGCTTATAGTGCCTCTGTACAGCCAATGCCTCAGTACCAACAGTGCCACAGTATTTGTGTCACAGTTACTAACAACACCTCAAAGTGTCCCAGATTACACTCACTGCTTCAGTACTCCTAGTGCCGCAGGTACACACAGTGCCCCACATTGCTGTCACATTGCCTCTGTATTCACAGTTCCTCATTTACTCCCAATGCCCAACCAAGTTACTTAGTGCTCCAAGGTACAATGCCTCAGTTGCTTACAATACTCCAGTTACTCACACTGCTCCAGTTACTCTAACTCAGCGCTCACAGTGCTCCAAGTTACTCACAGTGCCCCAGTTACTCTTACTGACTTAGTGTTTTAACTCACAGTGCATCAAGTTACAGTGCCCCAGTTACTCTTACAGCTCCCCTGTTAATCCGAATGCCCTAATTTACTCACAATGCCCACTGTCTGGCTCCCTGCTATATTGGGCAGTATTCATATTATTTTATCAGCTGGATGCATGTGCTCTTCTATTCATCTTTCTAGAACCTGTAGTCAAGCATGTGCACTGCAACACAGATGCCCTGCAACAAAATGAATGTAAACAGTGTACGGAAAATGCCAGCCATTGGGGATTGGGTCCATACTGCATCTGAGAAAGGTGCAGGGTATACTACGTATAAAAGAAAAAAGGTAAGGGATCCCATAAAGTGTTTAACAAAAAGGTAAACTATTATTTTAACAAAATATATTTATAAATAAAATAGCAACGAATACTGGGCAGGATATACTTTCAGTTAACCATTTGCTCACTCCACGGGGATCATTTACTTTATTGATTCAATACAGACTCTGAGTGTGCAAGTGTGATGAATAATGCATTTAGTCCCAACCTACTATATATGGTTTCTACTATAAACATATACAACTATACATTCTGTATATATATATATATATATATATATATATTATTAAGCTTTTTGTATTTCTAATGCTTTAAAACTTCTAATCGTTTAAAATATTTGCTTTCCCTCAAGCATACTTGATTTCATGCCTGTTTTTATGTTACTGTAATCTGTAACAGACAGAATACTCTAAAAACGTTGCTTATCATTACTGAGAACACTAGATGGCTCTGTCAAGGTTCATTCACCCATACTGTTAACATGCAAACATGAATGAACAACCCATTGATAAGAAAAGCTTCACTTACTGATGTAGCTGTGGAAAGATAACTCAAATTCCTAGTAAGAACATGTAGATATGTCAGACCATCAATTAACCTCCCTGGCGGTATGATTCTTTCGGATTTTAGGTGCTGAAAGTGGTACCATTATTTTGCATGTAATTCTTAAGAATGAGCAGCCCAGACCAACTATTTACATATGATTTTTTTTTTACTGTGCGTTCTTCTTTATAACATCTCGGGTATGATAAAGTTTGAAACAAAAAATCATAAATTATAATATAATAAAAAACTATAAATAAGTTAAAGCATGTATGTATACACATATACTGTATATATATATATATATATATATATATATATATATATATATATATATATATATATATATATATATATAAAGTATAGTAAAACTCCAGGAAAGGGCACTGGGGGCAATCTAATGTGACTATATTTTATTTTGCATTGTATCAGTGTGTTTGGTGTTTTTTATATTTGAATTTGCCACCGGTTCCAACCCCCTACGAACGTCACGTGGCAGGAGACGGAAGCCGGGGCACAGAGAGGATCGGCAGGAAGCTCCGCCACCGCACACCGCCGGGACACATCGCTTGATCCCGGTGACAAGGTAAGTAACCCCTCTACCAGGATCCAGCGATCTTCCTAGCGGTACCCTGAGTGTGACTCGGGGTTACCGCTTTTGGCACTGAAATTTAACCCCGAGCCACGCTCGGGAATACCGCTAGGAAGGTTGAGGTTATTTTTTTGAAACTTCAATGAAGCTGCAATTAGTATGAATGCAAAGAGTACTTAGTGGAGTTCTGTGAAGAAGATGTAAATCCCATATAGAAATGCTAATGTTGTGAGAGATTCTGTTGAGTAAACCAAGGCCAGCTGGTATTTGCTTTTTATACTAATAATTATCAATTATCATTATCAATGCAGATAATAAGTATATTAGAGGATAGAGACGGTAAAAAAAAAAAAAAAGGCTTAGACCTCTTTATTACACTGTATGGGGTACCTACCCTTGGCCTACTGGAGAGATGTAGACCAGCAACAGAGTCCCAGGAGAGTGGAGCACACCAAAACAGAGGGGGACTGAAAGGCACAATTACAGAGTAGACCCGTGCTGGATCTCTGTCTTGAAGACAGTCCCACAGGAGAGCAGGTGATTTGAGATCGGCCAAGTCATGGAATATAAGATCCAGCTTGTTGTGACCAGAGAGCCCCTCATGGGGGTTTTAGTTCAGCTGTCTGCTGACCCCAGGTTGTGACCACCTGAGTACACCCTGCTCTAAGCACCTATGACCATCAAGAACACAGACAGGAGAACATCAGTTAGCAGAAGATAGGAATAGACAACTGGATACTAGCCAGAGGTCAGGGCTTGCAGGGACAATGATAGCAATATACAAACTGAAGGTCAGGGCAAACAGTCAATATGGACAACTAGTAAACAGGCCGGAGGTCAGTGTAAGCAGTGGATGCTGATAAATAGGTAACACGCCTAAGGTCAGGCAGCAGACATGAAAAACAAGAAGATGAGCTAGGGTTTGTACACAGAAATCACACAAGCAGTGGGTAACAGCAGGCTGGAGAACTCACTGGGAGGGGACACATCATGCATGGGCAGTGAGATGACAGCTGCTCTGAGTTTATATAGACCATCAAGGAGAGGAGCATCACAGTTATTGGCCTCAGCCGGGGAAGGGGGCTGTGCTGACTGGCTGCAGCCAGTGGTTGTTCTGATTGGTCACATCCATGACACTTCAGGTAAAACCCAGGAGTGCACATGGCTGCAAGTCATTGAGGCACTGCAATGCTGGAGGTAAGGGGTGCTGACATGAAAGCAGCCATGTCCTGAGTAGAAAAACAAATCCCTTGCCAGAATGCTGCAGAGAAGGATGCTTGCTGTCTGTGTGGAAGCAGCGGTCCCTCTTCAGATGTCCAAAACACTCTCTGCTCACTTACAGCTAGAGCTTTCTAATCAGTAGGGAGCATTTGCAGAGCTATAGCCCTGGCTCAGCAGCAGTTGTGTCAGACCTATGTAGAGAAAACACTGCATATACACAAAGAGCAACAGTCCTTCTCTGCAGCTAGCAGGAGCTGGACTTTCTTTACTCAGGCTGTGGCTGCTTTCTAAAGGAAGTGATTGGTTAAAGTCCAATTCACACCAGCATACATTGTCTTGATGCATGGTAACACTTTGAATCCATTGTGAATGGTACACTAACAAACCTTGTTGATACACCTGCGTGCAGTAATGCACTACCACATGCTGAGCTGACCACACTCGCTGTAGGCCCAATTTTTGGTCTACTGGTACATTGGCGCCATTTGCACATTCATGAATGGGCTGCCTGAATAACCACACCCAGAGAGCCACCCTGATGTACAATGGCCCTTAGATTTTGGACACCTTTTCAATTTATGCACCTTGAATAAATGTAGCTGATTTATAGGAAATGTTATGTTGGGCTTTAAAAATGTGCTAATTTGGATTCTGCTTGATTAATTAAAATGAGTGAATGAGAAGATTTAGTAGTGATGCTCTTTAGATATAGAGCTTCTTCTGCCAAAGGAAAGTGGAAAATAAAAGTTTGCACAATGTCTGTCTTTTATATTTAAATCCCAACCCTAGCCAAATCCATTTTGGGTAGGGTGGGAAAAGGCTGGGGCCTTTTTCATATTTTTTGTGTTTCTTTTTGTGTCCCTATCGGAAATATTACACTTACTTCATGTCTGACACAACATGACAGGAAGTATCTCCAAGAGGTGCATGGACAATAATACATTTAAATAGATTGGGGAAGTTCTAGAACATCTAACTATGTTTTGTTACTGGGAGCCAATAAATGGATCCCTCATTTCCTTTTAACATGTTTTCTTGTTTCTATTTTCCAACTGTTTTAAAAAAAATATCTGTTGTTTACAGACCTCAATGGCTGATCTAGAAATTACACACACAAGTAAATGAGTCAAGACAGTAACCCATGCTGACTGAGGAGTGTAAGGTTGCAATGATAGACTAGCTTCCTGAATCCCTCTTTTTCTAACCCATAATGCTCTGTGAATTCTTTGTCATGCAATAAATGTCTATTTTTAAAAAAGCAAAGATTGTATGTATGTTGAACTTGAAGTATACAAGGTCTGCTTTTTAAGGGAGCCCCCACTACTGCTACTCTTACTAAAATGCAGCATAAACATTTAAAAACAATTATGGGCCTCTCCTTTCTGAAGATAGGTAATATGCTTACCCTAGCTGACCATGGATTTTACCTGCAAGTTTTAATAAATAAAATTCTTTCAAAATCATTATAGTTTACCTTTATAATTAGGACCTCCCCTCATCCTAGCTCCTACCACTGGCCCTAGCCTGAGCCCAAGGTTTATATCAGTAAGACACACTGACTGCACTGCCGCTGGTGCACCCTGGTGCATCAACAGTGCGAATGTGCTGATCCTGGGGCATGGCACTGTTAACCTTTTTCTTTTTTTTTTTAGAACAATATTAAAATGTCACACAGTAATGTTGCGATTTTGTATTTTGCTTCTCAACCTGCTGCACTGAAAAAGTACTACATGCACTTCTGTGCTGAACTGCCCTCATAGGGAGCAAAACTTTTTTCCTTACCATGTATTTGGACCGTGCTGAGCAATGCTTTTCATGGCAGTCCTAACTCAATCTCAGAGCAGATGGTGTGAATGAGTCCTAAATTTATCTTCTAACTCTAATTTTACACAAGGGAGGGAATGGGGGAAATTGAGGGACTTTTTGATACCCATGGGGACTGTTAGACAGTGGTGCCAATAAAATCAAGTATTTATTGAAGTAACCATTAAAATGACTCCCGGACAAACATCATGGGAGAAAATGGAAAACATACAGCTTGATTATGATCCTGATGGCATGCATCCAGAGCACTGATGCGTTTTGACGTATTAAGTCTTCCTCAGGGTGAGTATATACAAAAATGATGTATAATCAATGTATAAATCAAAAAAAAAAAAAAAAGAAAAAATTCAGTATGTGATCTGCTACATTAATTATAGTTTTTTTTGTATATACTCACCTTTGTATGTTTTTAGAGATCCTTCTGAAATGCTAATAACCACACATATGTAGCAGAAAACAAATTGGCCTAAAATGTTAAAAAATTTTGATTTTTGCATTTTTTTGGGGGAATTTCATATAAAAAAATGTGAAAAATATTGTTATTTTTGCAAAATTGATGCTCTTTTTTTGTTTATAGCGCATGATCAAAAAATTGCACAGGTGATCAAATACCACCAAAAAAAAGCTCTGTTTGTGGGAATAAAAAAGATGTCAAATTCGTTTAGATACAGCATCGCATGACCCCGCAATTGTCCGTTAAAGTCACGCAGTGCCGAATCGCAAAATAGGCCCTGGTAAGGAAGGGGGTAAAATCTTCCGGGGCTTAAGTGGTTAATACTAAGGCTAAAACCATGCAGACCTAGGCCAAGCTCTACCTGCACCTAATTCACAACCGAAAAAAAATTGTGTTTCCATATAAACATTGCTATGAAAAATGAATTATCCAATAGATGGACCTGGACATATAAACATTAATACTATGACAACATATATTTATTCAGCTGAATAAATAAAAAACAAAGCTTTTGAGATGTCATTTATCTAGGATCTTGAAATTATTGCTCACACCAGCGCTAGCTACAACACTTGCTTTCATTTTCTTGAAAACCAATTTGTTTTACTGTAGTGTTTCAACAAGTTGCTTGCTGCCTTATTTTATCTGCATAATGTAAAATTTTTAAGATGTCATCAAACCACTGCAGCGAGTTGGCAGTTTTACTAATAGCTCTGCACACACATCAGTAGACATTTTTTGAAGAGCAACATCATAAAAGGGCCATCTATAGTACATGTTGTAGAATTATTACATATTTCTTTTAAAAAAGCTTAATTTCACACTGCTCTTTTACTGTTCATGTTAATGTAGACACGTAGGGGGTCAATATACTGCATTTTCTGCTTTGCTGTTACAACTGTACTTTGCAACTTGCTTAACCTCCCTGGCGGTATGATTCTTTCGGATTTTAGGTGCTGAAAGCGGTACCATTATTTTGCTTGCAATTCTGGAGAATGAGCAGCCCAAACCAGCTATTTACTAATGATTTCTTTTTACCGTGTGTTCTTCTTTATAACATCCCGAGTATGATAAAGTTTGAAACACAAAATCCTAAATTATAATATAATAAATAACTATAAAATAATAATATAATAATAACACTTTTTTTTTTTTCCAAAAAATAACACTTTTTATTCAATAAATGATAGTAAATCATGTAAACAAAAACACTGACATTTTTTTTTGTCAATCAAGGATGCAATATATTTTTTTTTTTCCCAAAAAGGATGCAATATTACTCTTCATACTGCTTCAATAAACGTCCCGGGTGTGGAAAATTTTGAAACAGGGTACAGCGCAAAGTCCAACATCACAGTCTGGACAGTAGTACCGTGTTTCTTTTCTTATTTTCCGCCCGGTGTCGTCGTGCTTGGAACAGCACACCACACACATTCTTGTGGGTGCAGCCTTCTTCTCCGTCGGCGGAATGAGGTCCATAAAATGACGACCGGTCAGTCGTTCGGGGTTCACGACACCAGCCGCACGGCGTCCGGATCGACTTACAGTTGGTGTCTGGTGCCTGAGAAAAATCAGCTCCGCAATTTTCCACACAAAGTCCGCATGGATCATAGGCCGGTCGCTTTTCTTTTTCAGCAGAATGAAGGCATTCCATAAACACTGCTCCAGGAGGTGTCTGAAAATTTTTTTATAGTATTTCTTCTGCTGTTTCCGCATTGCTGGATAGAAGGTCATGGCCTGGTCAGCTCTGTCCACACCTCCCATGGTGTTATTGTAATCCAGGGCCAGTTGCGGTTTCAGCACATCTTTTCCCCCTTTTGTATGGACCATGACAGTGGCGGTGCTATGGATGGTGCTCATCAGGCAGACATCTTTTTTGTCGCGCCATCTAAGTGCCAACATTTTGCCTTTCTGCCAGGCAACTAACTCTCCAGGCTTGAGTTTTTTGTTGGCAAAGCTGGGGGGCATGTCACGCCGGTTTGCTCTGACGGTCCCATAAGCATCCGTCTTGTGCTGTAGGAGGAACTCAAACAGTTCTGGGGAGGTGTAAAAATTGTCTGTAGTGACACAGTACCCCTGATCCAGCAGAGGCTCAATCAGCGTCAGAACTGAAGCAGTTGCCATCCCATAGCTGCTGAACCTTGGGTTAAACTTAGTTCCTCTTCCGGTATATAGGACCGAGTTCCAAATATATCCAGAGCTGGATTCACACAGCATAAAGGATTTTATTCCAAAGCGTGCTCGCTTGGACGCAATATATTGGATCCAGCTAAGTCTCCCTTTATACGCCATAAGACTTTCGTCAATGCAAATGTCTCTTTCTGGGACATAGGACCGCTGGAAGTTTTTCAAAATTAATTGATAAATGTCCCAGATTTTTTTCAGCTTCGGAGCCGGATGAGATGTTTCATCAAACTCCTCATTGTTGGCAAAGTGCAAATATCGCATTATAAGGGAAAATTTGTACTCCGACATTATGGTTCCAAAAAAAGGAGTGGCCAATAATTTGTTGGTGGTCCAATACCACTTCTGCAGGGGTTTCCCCACCACTCCCTGCAGAATAATAAGGCCCAGGAATCTCCAGATATCCGCACTGGTAACGGGTTCCCACATCCTGCTCCTGGAAAACCGCCGATGTGCTGCGGTTTGTTGTTGCTGGTACCGGTTGGTCTCCACAACAATTTTTTCGATGACCTCATCGGTCAAAAAAAGCTGCAGATACGCCAAGGGGTTATCCTCCTCAACATCCACTTTGAGACCAGGCGTTCCGGTATACGGGAACCTTGGGGGCGCTACGTGCTCCATACCGCAGTCGATCACGCACCACGTACGCACATCGCTCGGCACATCATCATCACTAAACTCACTTTCGTCGGATGATGAGCTTTCCCATGCATCGCTGTCACTCCACTCTCCGTGCGATTCGGGATCGCTGTCGCTATCGCCCAGCAGGTCATACATCGCTTTTGATGTTGCGGCACGCTTGCTTGAGGCCATGGTCGCTCTGCAATAATCCAGATACAAAGTATGGAGATAATGCAGGAAGTGCAATGGAGAAAGCACTGGGGGGCATAAAAAGGTCACTTTATTATATTTTGGGAATGTAATCCAATAGGATTACAGTGTGTCAGTGTGTTTGGTGTTTATACTTTTTGAATTTGCCGCCGGTTCCACCCCCCGGCGGACGTCACGTCGCCGGAGACGGAAGCCGGGGCTTACAGACGATCGAGAGGAACATCCGCCGCCGGACACCGCTCTCATACATCGCTGGATCCCGGAGAAAAGGTAAGTGAAACCTCCACCAGGATCCAGCGATCTTCCCAGCGCTACCCCGAGTGTGACTCGGGGTTACCGCTTTTGGCTCAAAAATCTTACCCCGAGTCACACTCGGGAATACCGCTAGGAAGGTTAAGCTCTCTACAATATTAGTTTGGTTAATTTGGTTGGCGCTATATTTTTCCCTCACCCATTCAGTTTTAATGCTCAATGAATCATGCTGTGAACTTCATGTTAGCCGTATTATTATTATAGAAATACATGAAAATAAAGTAGAATTACTTAATACTAATGCAAACTCTGTGTCACAGTCAATTATTACCTAAATAGCCTGCCTTATTTCTCTTATGCTGGTACTTAAGGGATTATTGTAACTATGTTTCAGAGAGCCCCTTCTCTTTCTCACAGGCCTGCAGTGACACATTACACTGACTGCAGACAAGGAGCAATAATAGTTTTATTCAGCCAAGGACTGAAGGCTCTGATAATGGCCATGCAATAGGCTTATCTAGGCTGACAAAATACTCCCTTTCATGTCTGTTCAATTAGAGATAATTGTGGAAGGCATTAATCATCTCACATATTTTCAACAAAACTTTGTTTCGGCTGAGGACACCATGCTCATGACGGTCTACTGCACATCTGCATATTAAACCTGCTGTAGCCAGTGTGTGACCAATCGGCAAAACAGGATGTGATCAGCATCCGGACAAAAGAAGGATTTTTCTACTAAATGGAAGGGATTTTCGAGCTTGGCATAGAAAGGCAAAAAGATGACCCTGATGTGACCTGGTACTTTTTTGCCTCTGTTCATAAATGTCATTGTTATTTTTTTACAGATTGATATTCTAGGTGCCTAAAAGGAATACTTTGTGGCCGTCTTTCAATCTGCCATTCAAATCAAATCTTTTGGATGTTATGCATGTGCTCAGTTGGCAGTCTGGCATGTAACAGGATGTATTACTTGGGTGCCATATCTACTTATAGCTAAACAAGCAAGTACTTCTGAACTCATTGGCAATGGCATAGTTACAATGCATAAAAAGCACCTTGACATTTTAATGTAATGAGCAACATGCTCTAGGAATAATATACATTCTATACAGATATGATTATGATCATAATAATATTGATAACAGTAAAAAGAAACATTGTTAGAAACTCTACATATAAGCAAAGTCACATTTAGAGTTAACATTTTTATAGAAAACTATTTTCATTTAGCGTTGACATTTACATAGAAACTGTTAGTGAAGATAGGCACCTACAACAATGTAAGCAATATTCTACTTTGCTGTGCATATTCTGCTTCCCCAATTTAAGCACTGCAAGTGTGATTTCTATAACCAATCCAGTTGTAGTTAGATAGCTATAACTTGCAAACTCAGCAGCATTGGCAGACAATGACTTGATCCAAATGACATCTTGCAGATCGTAGAAAGCTTTCATTTAAAACTTCACACATATTCATCAGATTTCTCAGAACAGAAAATAAAGATGCACTGAAAAGAGGGAAGGACTGGCTAAACAAAGCATCTCCTAGCTAGAGAGTGAGGAAGAGGCAAAATTATTTAACCACTTAAGGACCGAAATGTTTTATACCCTTAATGACCAGGCCATTTTTTTGCAATTTGGCACTGCGTGACTTTGACTGGTAATTGCGCAGTCAAGCAATGCTGTACCCAAATGAAATGTATGTCCTTTTTTTCCCCCCACAAATAGAGCTTTCTTTTGGTGATATTTGATCACCACTGGGATTTTTATTGTTTTTGCGATAGTAACCACTAAAGGATCAAGCCCATTTTTGGCACATGTTGTTCACAAGTTAAAATCAGTATTTTTTGATAGAAAACTACTTAGAACCCCCAAACATTATATATATTTTTTTAGCAAAGACTCTGGAAAATAAAATGGCGGTCATTGCAATATTTTTTGTCATGCGGTATTTGCGCAGCCGTCTTTCAAACGCCATTTTTTTGGAAAAAGTACGAAAAAATACATTTCACTGCATTTAAAAAATAAACAAACAGTAAATTTAGCCCATTTTTTTGTATATTGCGAAAGATGATGTCACGTTGAGTAAATAGATACCCAAAATGTTACGTTTTAAAATTGCGCACACCCGCGGAATGGCGACAAACTACGGTCAATAAAAATCTCCATAGGCGACACTTTATTATTCTAGGCCATGTATCCACAGACAGCAGCTATCTGGGTCATGAAGTATCCAATTTAGGGTGTGTCCCTATCCTTAATTGCTAATTGAGTGAGAGGACTGGGAAACAAGGATTTCGGGCACAAATGTTTTTTTAAAAACAAATTATTTTATTCAAAACATATTTAAAACCAAAGAAAAGTACAGGCATATAATTGTGTGTTAAGGACCAAACCAGACCCATAGATGGTCTATACTGTGGTGTATCTTAATACATACAGTTTAGAACAATGGTTTACATACATCTTAAAGTACAGAACAATTAGTAGTCATATCATTCTCAGGACTATTCACTCACGATCAGACAAAAACCACCGGCGGACACCAAAATAGACAAGGTGTCGGTCCGTGGGATCAACTGAGAGTGTGAATTAACTTCCACCATATAATATTTGACCTTTGCTCGACATGTTTCGCTTTCTTAGGAGAAAAGCTTCATCTGGAGCATATCATTTCGTTTGTCTGTACAGTAATAGTCAGGCATAAATCTCAATTCCGTAGGGGAGTTTTTTAACGAAGAGGACTGTTGTGCGTTTGTGGAAAGCACCGTATTTTGGCACCTATATGAGCATGTAGTAGTGAGGGTAATCACTCCATATTTACTGGAGAGGACGGGAGCCTAATGCATGTAGCGTGTCCCTTATGGTTGTCTAAACGTCCGTGCCGCGCTATTCCAAACTTGCACACAGTCCTCGCCGGATGGGGTAATGCCGCCAACGCCAAGGCGACACTTTAAAAAATTTTAACGGTTACCAGTTTAGAGTTAGAGAGTACCTTTTTAAAAAAAATTATTTCTCTCACTCTGGCGATCGTGGCGATACCTCACATGTACCTCACATTCTATTTGCGGGCGCGACTTCCGTATACGTTTTCTTTCGTGTGCGAGCTCATGGCGACGGGGGCCGCTAAAAAATGTTTTTTTTTTCCTATTTATTTTTTTAATTTTAGCACAGGTTTTTAAAAAAATAAATAAAAATCTGATCACTTTTATTGCTGTCACAAGCAATGTAAACATCCCTTGTAACAGCAATAGGCAGTGACAGGTACTCTTTATGGAGGGTTTGGGGGTCTAAAAGACCCTAGACCCCTCCATTAGGGATGATCGAACGGTTCGGGTCAACCATCGGTTCGACCTGAACATTGACTGTTCGAGGTTCGGCCGAATTCCGAACTTTTTGCTGAAAAAGTTCGGAATTCGGCAACCAGAACTGACCAAAATGCAATGGGACAGGAACTGGGCTTTAAAAGCCCGTGATTGGACCAGAACCAAAAGCCAATTGAGGGGGCAGGAGAATGCTAGGAATGTGATTGGAGTGACTAGGGGGTCCAGAGGCCAATCATTAGTGAATATGCCCCCCAGTATATAAGATAGCCCCGCCAAATTCCTAGCATTGTAATACAGGGACGTGGAAGAGAGTGGAAGCAGTTCTGTTACTTCTGCTTCAAATTGTCATTTA
This sequence comes from Pelophylax lessonae, assembly GCF_965119305.1. Classification (NCBI taxonomy): domain Eukaryota; kingdom Metazoa; phylum Chordata; class Amphibia; order Anura; family Ranidae; genus Pelophylax; species Pelophylax lessonae. Next base: position 530,247,901 of record NC_138768.1, on the reverse strand, counting down.
GCAATTATTAGTGTTAGGAATGGGATATCTAGTGTAGTTAGGGTACTATTTTCCACTATAGTTAGATTTAATAATCTAGTTTCTGTAGGGAAAGTGTTAAGTGTAAGGGGACCGTAGTGTAGTGTAGGGTTAACTGACTCTGACTGCTATGGCAGGGTGACAAAACCCTTCCATTTCAAGGTGACCGCTATAGAGAAAAGATCGTTTCTCTTAGGTCACTTATAGAACCGGGATATGGCTTCTCCCCTGTCACCCTGCTTTTTGCTGCAGGCGTTTATAGGGCTTTTTTGAGGACATGTTTGGAGTCAGGCATGACATCTGAACTTCTGTGTAGGGGTATATATACACACACACATGTATGTATATATACGCATACACATATATAGGTGTGAAAGTAGCAGAACACTATGCTTGCGCAAATGAAATAATTAACAGGCATATGGCTCCGCTCCTATCACACCTATATATGTGTATGTGTATAAATACATATAAGTGTGTGTGTATATATACCCCTATACAGAATTTCAGATGTTTTGCCTACCTCCAAAGACCCCAAAAAAATGCCCAAAAAAAACACCTGCTGCAAAAACACACCTGGGCGTTTTTGTAGCTGGCGTTTTTTTGGGCATTTTTTTGGGCGTCTTTGGAGGCAGGCAAAACATCTGAACTTCTGTATAGGGGTATATATACACACACACTTATATGTATTTATACACATACACACATATAGGTGTTATAGCAGAGAAGCCATATGGGTGTTAATTATTTCATTAGCACAAGCATAGGGTTCTGCTACTTTCACACCTATATGTGCCTGGAATGGCCGACACTTACTTCTTTATCCTGTGAATGCCTAATTTTTTAGACTGGAATTGAAAATCAATGGGTCTGTAAACATTCTGCCAAATTGTGGAATGGATGCGGATCCATTTTACAGATGTGTGAATGGAACCTATATGTATTTGACATGTATTTACCGGCTGCTGTCAGTTCTGGCTGATTTAGGAAAAAAAAAAAATTTTTGCTGTAAAAAAAAAATAAATTTTTAGGGCAACTTTTCCAAGTGCAATACTTCTGTTATGACATTGTCCATTTGGTGGGACTATTTGAGCACAGCTAGTAAGTCTTTTGTGGCTTCAAATATGACCTAAAGGTTTAGTTCGCCTCCCATTAAAGTCAGTGGGGCCCACTGTGAACTTGCGGTTCACGGACATTTGAGAAAATTTTTGGCTGACGTTCGCGAACTGCCCCTGCCGATGTTTTTCCATCACTACTGACAGGTGTCTGGGCTGATCCTGCTAACGCTGCATCTTGGGAACCCTATACTAAACTATTGGGGATGCTAGTTTAATTCTGATTTGATCAAAGATATTCATCCCTTCAGACACTATACTAGTAATGGAGGTGCTTAGTTTGTGTGTGTCACTGGCAATCAAAGGGTTAAAATGTGGTACTAAATATGTGGCAGGCAATGTAACACTATCCTGGATTGACTCTAACTAACGGTAATGCTGATGTCACCCTTGACACTAATACAGTGATCAAAAAGGTCTGTACACTATAATAGTGACACTGTGACAGGGCTGTGAAGGGGTTTACTGGGGGTGATCAGGGGGTTATATCTTTATTAGGGAATATATGACGGGTACCCTAAACCTATCTAGGAGTGATGCTAACTACCACTAACTGCCGCTCAAGCTAACTTGCGTCACCAGTGAAAGGGTTAACTGGGGGGGGGGGGGTGATCAGGGGGTTAAATATGTGCCTATGTGTAATGGTGTCAGTGTAGTGCTTGTGCACTCACAGTTGATGCTCTCTCCTCTCATGCTGGAACCGAAAAGGGCTCCAGGAGGGGAGATTGCATAATTTCCTGTGCCTGTGTTTTCATTACACAGGCACAGGGCATTCTGTGATTTGCCAATCACAGCCGGGAACAGGTTAAAGGATAAGTTCAGCTTTTTAAAAAAAATAACAAATGCCCATTTTTTTGCAGGCAAAAAAAATGCATTTTCTATATTTTTTGTAGGAGCCTGGAAAACATTGCACCCGCAATCAGCATGCACAGCTGCATGTGGAACAAAGTTAGTTACATTGGCTGGGGTGCCGAGGTTGAGTGACCTTGGGAGGTATGGTGGTGCAGAGGTCTTCATACCTGACACAGGCTTAGAGTTCATTATCATGTTGAGTTGTGGCTGTGGGGCAATATACTGGGAAGGAATTCATTGACTAGTCCCATACTAAAGTGTATTGTCTATTATCTGCATACCGGTATCCACAGTTACACCAGAGGTGGAGAAGCCTGATGTACTGAGGAATAAGTAGGCAGATTGTCTTGGAGGTGGTAGGTACACAGTACGAACCTTGGTTGGGGGATATAGCTGCTGTGGCTGGGAGCAGAGCTTTTGGGGGAGCATGTAAGGAATATGATGCATATGATATAACAGAGTGTCTGCTGCTATGTCCTTCACTTTCGCTAGTAGCTTGCTTTGAAACTTTTAAATTTGCCATGGCTGTGGTGTGCTCACATTGTTTCTCCAAAACATACATTTCTGCTTTCATCTCTGCTTTTGCGCAAAGGCTGTCTTACTTTTAGAAGCAACATCATGGGCTTTAATATGTTGTTGGCTGAGAGTGGAAGATCTTGATTGTGGAGATTTGGCAGATCTTGAGGAGTGTCTTTGTTTTTGTGTGTAGCACTAATCTGTCCCTCTCTATATTAGGCTTGGTTCAATGCAACTTTGATGCAATTTACAGTGCAACTGTGTGGTTCAACTTGTTTCTTGTGTTTATTACTTTTTGACACTTTTCTAGTGAATGGGTAGGGGTACTATGTACCCAATACTCATTCATAAGGTGGGGCGGGATCTGGGGGGCCCCTTGCTAAAGGGTCTTCCAGATTCCGATAAGCCCCCCACCCGCAGACCCCCACAACCACTGGCCACGGTTGTAGGGATGAGCCCCCCCAGCTCCAAAGCACCAACCCCCCATGTTGAAGGCATGGGGCCTGGTATGGTTCAGGAGGGGGGCACCCTTTACTGACCTGCCAGACTGCATGCTCCAAAGCACCCCCCCATGTTGAGGGCATGTGGCCTGGTGTGGTTTGGTTCAAGAGGGAGGGGGCTCTCACCTGGTATAGACTGGGAGGACCCCACACCTATTTTTTTTTCTTTTTTTAAAGAAATTTTTTTTATTGTTCAGCTGTCAGCAGGGAAAAACTCATTGGCAGCTGATGACTCATTGGTGCTGTGTAATTTGGCCCCCTGTATCACCTAAAAAACCTTGCTAATCCTGCTTGGTTCTGCCTTGCCACTTGTAAACTGACCATGGTGTATCATGGCTTCTGAGCTCTGACACCGCGGTCAGGTTACATGCCTACATCATCCGCAGCCCTGCTCTCTGTCTCCTGTGTCCTCCTCTGTCCTCCTCCCCATCCCCTCTCTGCCTGTCAGCTCCATGTAATGGTCCCGCCCACCATGTGTTTTCTAAACAAAACTGCTGTATATACCAGAATTCAGTGTTCTCTTGGCGATCCCGTGACCGGCCAGCTCTCTCTCTCTCCACCTCTCCTCCTGAGTGACGTCAGCACTGTAGCAGTCAGACGGGGAGAGGAGCATGCTGGCTGGTCACGTGATCGTCGAGCAGTACAGGTAGCAGGTATTCACAGATTTTTTTATAAAACACATAGAAAAAGGCACACAGGCTTAGGAAAAAAAAGGATTATACAAAGTCATGCAAGTGGCTTAACAACCACTTTAAGGATCCCGCAGCCAGCTTCCAGGCCCTGCTCCTTAACAACCAGCTTACACTGCACCCTGATTGGGCAAAACGTTGTGCAATCAGAGCGCAGAGTGCACTGTGTAGTACTTAGTGCATTGCAGAGTGTTCGATGGGGTGAACACTCGGTGAACACCCTGCAAATTTGGGCATTCCGCGAATGCCCGAACAGGCAAATGTTTGGCCTGAAATCATGCTCAGGCCGAACCATTCACCCATCCCTAGTTCCAAACAACATCTCACAGTATATTCCAGAGCCATTGATGATTTTTTTGACTGGAACTAAATATTTTTTTGACTGTTCTGCCTCTCCAATCTAAGCACTTAAAATGTGTTCTCTTATAAATGATCCAGTTGTAGCAAGACATCTGCCAAATGACATCTTGCAGAGCTTAGAAAGCTTTATTAAGACTTATGCAGATCTTCACAGATGAACATCAGGTTACATCATGGGTTAAAATCATTGTATGTGTAGCTCCAGCAATTACATGTAGCGGGAGCTGCACTGCAACCCACTGGCCCGCACCTTCCACCGGCCAACACCGGTATACACACTTACAGGTTTACTGAAGGACATAAAGCCTGCCAGCAGCTGCGGGGGATTGTTCCCACTCCTTCTGCTCCTCTAACTGTATAGCGAGTGGCACTTGGAGAAATACAGCCACCCCCTCTGATCACTCCCCTGCTCCCTCATTGGCAGGGGAAGGGGGTCCAATCACAGCCAGGACTGCAGGAGCAGCAAAGGATCCTGGGACATGAAGTCCCAAACACAGGCAGCTCCAGGCTAATCCCTGAGGGGGAAAACAACACATTCCGGCATGCCCAGCAGAGGAAGAGGACGGAGAAACCACGAGGCTGCCTGAGATTTGGTTATTTCACCACGAGGCAAGGGGAAGACAGGACAGGAGTGAGGGGGGCGGCTGCTTCTTGGTCGGTGTGATGGTCCTGCCATCAAGAGTCGGTCGGATGTGAATATACCACCAGAGAAAGACCCCCAGGTGCATTTCCAGGCGTTCCTGAAGACATGAGGCGTTCCAATTGAGGGGGGCCAGTCGGCCACCTAAAGAACCTGCCTGCCAGGACATCTCCCTTTGGGCCTTGGTCGCAGGATTGGTAAGTGGGCACTTGCCCATTCTAAAGACACAAACAAAAGACACTGCATTCAGACAGCATTGCATTATCTGTGCCTACACCTGTACAACCTGTGTTACACTTACACCCTGCTGAGCAGCCACAGTATCCATCTTGCTTACCAGGATACTGCCAGCATACTGTACATCACTCTTGCCTTCCATGATATCTCTAAATTCACTTTGCTCATCCTGCCAATCAGGACACTAAGTGCATCAACATAGAGCTATCTGAAGATACCGCACATCTCCATTGTGAGGATTTTCCTGTTTCTTCTTCCTTTTGCAGTGACTTGCTGATCACAGTTACACTCACTAAGGAGGAAATCTAACTTTAGGCCTAAAAGTTGATAATTCACATTGCTGTCTGTTGCATCACATGTTTACCGCCTGGGTCTGTAATTTCAGGATTTTAGGGAAATAGACTGGTTGACCCAACAAGCCATTTCTGTTTCCCTTTACGCCTGAGCACATAGGTCACATTAGAGCCATTTAAGTTGGTTCAATTGTGCTATTTAAAATTTGCATGTAACTTTGTGTTATACTGTTTCATATCAGAGCTTTTCTTTTTTTCTTACTACTTGGTTACCCTATTACTGTTTGCTTGATGTTAAAAAGTCTTCCAAAAACAAACGTTCTGGTTTACCACGGTTTGTGTCTATTTACTAATGTTTCTGCAGTGACAATGTTTGCTTGGTATGCCAAAGGGGGCTGAGGCTGTTCCTGGGGTTGTAAGGCAGAGTACAGAACCCAATATACTTAAGCGGCTACTTCGGGGATGGCACTACATCCATGTTCACATTATATATACAGTATATATATCTCACATGTTATATATGCATTGTTGTTTGTTTACTTTTAAATAACTTTGTCCATTCCTCACTCTGTAGCTAGGAGATACTCTGTAAACCTAGTCCCTCCCTCTTTTCAGTGTGTCTTTGGTTTCTATACTGAGAACATGTATGTAGCACCACCCCCGAAGTAGCCGCTTAAGTATATTGGGTTCTGTACTCTACCTTACAACCCCCTTTGGCACACCAAGCAAACAGTGTTAACTGCAGACACAATAGCAAAGTTTAATTTCTTCAGTGTTGTCACATGAAAAAATATAATAAAATATTTACAAAAATGTGAGGGGCGTACTCACTTCTGTGATATTCTATCTATCTATCTATCTATCTATCTATCTATCTATCTATCTATCTATCTATCTATCTATCTATCTATCTATCTATCTATCTATCTATCTATCTATCTATCTATCTATCTATCTATCTATCTATCTATCTATCTATCTATCTATCTATCTATCTATCTATCTATCTATCTATCTATCTATCTATCTATCTCTATATAGATACATCTATCTATGTGTATATATATATATATATATATATATATATATATATATATATATATATAAATATATATATATATATATATATATATATATATACTCAAAAAAAATTAAACAAACACTTTGAAAACATATCAAATCTCAATGGGGAAAAATATCTTGCTGAATATCTGTACTGATATGGACTAGGTAATGTGTTCGGAACAAAAGGGTGCCACATCGTTTGATTGAAATTAAAATTATCAACCTACAGTGGGCTAAAATTCAAAGATACCCCGGAAATCAAAGTGAAAAAATTTTGCAGCAGGCTAGTCCATTTTACTGAAATATCATGAAAGAAATTCAAAATAGTACTCAGTAGTTTGTATGGCTCAGTTGTGTTTGTATGCATGCCTGATAAAATCGGGGCATGCTCCTAATGAGACAATGGATGGTGTCCTGGGGTATTTCTTCCCAGATCTGAATCGGGGCATCACTGAGCTCCTGAACAGACTGAGGTGCAACCTAGCAGTGAAGGACCGAAACACAATGTCCCAGAGGTGTTATATTGGATTTAGGTCAGGCAAGCGTGGGGGCCATTCGATAGTATCATTTCCTTCATCTTCCAGGAACTGGCTGCATACTTTTGCCACATGAGGGCGGGCTTTTCGTGCACCAGGAGGAACCTAGGACCCACTTCCAGTCTGAAAATGGGTCCAAGGATTTCATCCCGATATCTAATGGCAATAAGGGTGCCATTGTCTAGCCTATAGAGGTCTGTGTGTTCCTCCATGGATATGCCTTCCCAGACCATCACTGATCCACCACCAAACCGGTCGATGTTACAGGCAGGAGAATGTTCTCCACGGCTTCTCCAGATCCTTTCATGTCTGTCACATGTGCTCAGGGTGAACCTGCACTCATCTGTGAAAAGCAGAGGGCACCAGTGGCGGACCTGCCAATTCTGGTGTTCAGTGGCAAATGCCATTTGAGCTCCATGGTGCCGGGCAATGAGCACAGGGCCCACTAAAGGACGTTGGACCCCTCAGGTCACCCTCGTGAAGTCTGTTTCTTATTGTTTGGTCAGAGACATTCCCACCAGTGGCTTTTGTAGGGCTCTACGGGTGCTCATCCTGTTCCTCCTTGATCAAAGAAGCAGATACCAGTCTTACTGATGGGTTAAGGACCTTCTACAACCCAGTCCAGCTCTCCTAGAGTAACTACCTCTCTCCTGGAATCTCTTCGATGCTCTTGAGACTGTGCTGGGAGACACAGAAAACCTTCTGACAATAGCACGTATTAATGTGCCATTCTGGAGGAGTTGGACTGCTTGTGCAACCTCCATAGGGTCCAGGTATCTCCTCATGCTACCAGTAGGGATACTGACTCTAGCCAAATGCAAAACTAACAAAAAAACAGTCAGAAAAGATGAGTAGGGAAAAAAATGCCAGTGGCCTCCACCTGTAAAACCATTCCTATTTTGTAGGTGTTCTCATTTTTGCCCATCTAGTGCACCTGCTGTTAATTTAATTAACACCAAAGCAGCTGAAACTGATTAACGACCCCCTCTGCTACTTAACTGACCAGATCAATATCCCAGGAGTTTAATTGACTTGATGCTATACTCTATATATATTTATCTATATATATTTATCCTAAAACATGGGTTTTCAGTTAATTGGCAGTGCAAGTGGAACTTAACCAGGGAAGTGTTGGTGTGTGTGTGAGTACGGAGGGGACTGATGTCTTCTTACTTTACCAATTAGATGTTGAAACACCTGTGCACCCCCAGAACCACAAATTCCAGCAATGGGCTGAAACAGTAAACTGCATTGTGCATGAACAACAGTTGGTGTACAAATAACAACATTTTTCCAGCAGGTTGGTAAAAGACAGACTACCAAACTAACAAAAAAAACTCTACTCACTGGTACATGTTTGTTTTTAAGGTTTAATTTAACTTTACTTGTTTACAAGCTTTACTTGTTTACTTTACTTGTTTACAAACCTCTGTGCTGATGTCAAAGGGCTATGAAACTAAATGAAGACAGAACCAAGCCAAATGGAAAGTTTTTCAATGCCAAATGTTGGAAGAAATGTTTATTTCATAGCCGCGATGTTGGTGTATAGAGCAGAATAATGAATAAGTGCTACGGACAAGCAGCCAGCAGGGCACTCTTCCGTTGAAGTTCCTTGTACATGTATTGAACTGTTGTTTACATTGTATGCTGGCCTAATTGTGTCCCTTAAGATGGAATGAAACTCGTGGATTTCCATTATTAATATACTGAGGTATGTGCTGATGGCCTCAGGAGAAGAGCAAAAGTGTCATACACTGACCCCAGACTTTCAGATGAGCATTTCTGCTCTATGTTCTGTATTTATCCAGCATGTCCTAATAAATAGATATCGATCATTAGGCCATTTTTTTTTTCTTTTTTTACTCTGCATCTACCCTGCTTTGCTTTCACAGTATGACATGACAATAACACACAGCTTTAAAATATTTCACATGTGGACTTGGCACATAGAATTTTTTAAATCTAAAGTAACCAGGACATGATTGAATTATATATAGCTTGCCATTAGTATTCCCCTCTAAAAATACTACTTGCCTAACTGTCAAGATAATGCCTAGCTTTAACAATTTCTAAGTTACTGAACAGTAATATAGATACAGAGTTCTGACTTTTTCCCAGCTTTTACTTGTTGCAGCTCCTATTTTCTGACTCTAACTTTTCCTAAAAATGTTCCCTTTTCCCTCCTTCTCCTTCTCCTTCTATCTATTCTGCATACACTGTATAAAAAAAGATATGGGTACTTACTTTTTTTTAATATGGTCCAGTCTGATCACATGATTCAGCAGCTCTGACTCCCATATGTAAGGGAGCACTCCAATATGGCTGTGAGTTACTGAAACCATGATGTTACCCATAGGCTCCCATGGCCCATCCATTGTCAGTGCTCCCTCCTCTGCCCTGCAGCAGCCACTCATTGACATCAGGGAACTAGAGCTGCTGGATTACATAACCGGATTGGATTAAAATAGGTAAGTACACACATTTTTTTTTTTTTTGTACAGGAGTATGTAAGATAGATAGGAAAAGGTGTGTGTGTGTGCGTGTGTGTGTGTTAGGGGGGGACGTTTTTAAGTTAGAGTTAGCCTTATATTTCTATTTAAGCACTTGTGGTGATCTCCCAGTCAGTAGATTGTAATACAGTAACACATATAAGGAAGAAAGCTCCAAAAGTGCTTATATCATTTATAAACAACCTTTATTAAAAAGTATCCAGCTAAATGGGTACTCACATGCTCCTGGTACTTCCAGCACACAGGAACCAGGAGACCTATATCTATCTGATTGAACCCGGGGGGGTTCACAAGCGCAGTTTGACCTAGCCTAATTGTGGGGTCACACTCTTTGAGGTGAGGATACACCCAGGAGGGGGGAAGCACGAGTGAGGTGGCACATCCTTTTAATTTTGGAGCACATCAGTGTTGTTTGGAACACATTGTTGGATTGAAGTCATGGACTATGCTACGTTGGAATAATCACAGCACAAGGGGATATATACAGTATATATATATATATATATATATATAAACTATGGATATCATATCACATTCAGTACTGCATGTTGTTTTGATTTTATATTTTGTTTTAGATGTATTAATGTTTTATTAATTTCACTTTGTTGTATGTATTAACACAATATTTGTTGGATTGCTTAAGATAGAAAAGGGAAGGTAGTGCGGCACTTTTATGGAATTGGTTGAACTTTGCACATAATTTTGGAAATATGACCAGTGTCAGCAGCTTGTATCCTCAACGTTATATCATTTATAAAAATGTTTCTGGTGAACACACATGGTAGCTCATGAGGGTCTCTTTTCGTAATATCATCATGTATACTTTACTAAAAAATGGGGATTATATTGTGTTTGTATGCACTTACATATATTTAAGTGTATTGTTTACTGAAAATGTGTGTTTTATAAACAGCTGTGCTAATATCACGTGACTTAAAAAATTGCAACAACTACCATTGTATTCTTCAGATTTGCATTCAGAAAATATATATTGTTTTGGGGTTCCTAGCAATTTTCTAGAAAAAAAATGCTGATATTAACAATGTATGTAAATAATGTCAAAATTGCCCCAGTAGGCAAGTGGTTAAAGTGGCTATTAAAACATTCAGCCTAATATGTGATGACTTTGTATTCCGGTGTGCATTGCAGACATCTTTAGCGCTTGTGCTCTTAAAGTGATTGTAAAGGCAGAAGGTTTTTTATTTTTAATGCATTCTATGCATTAAGATTAAAAACCTTCTGTGTGCAGCAACCCCCCTCAGCCCCCCCCCCCCCCCAATACTTACCTGAGCCCATCTCTATCTAGTGATGTTTAACCACTTAAGGACTGCCCGCCACAGTTTTACTGCAGCAGGCTGGCCCTCCTGCACGAACCAACGTAGGTATACTTCGGTCGCACGCCTGCAGCTTCCGCCCCCACTCGGCAGCGGGAACTCCGATGCACGGGGCTGGCGGCTCCGATTGCTGCCAGCCATCCGTGATCGCTCCCCGCTGAGAGAGAAGAATGGTCAGCTGTTGTAAACACAGCTGACCATTCTTCTCCCTGGAATGAAAAAAAAAAACAAAAAAAATGACATAAAACTTTCCCGTAGTTAGTAGACACGATAACTTTTGCACAAACCAATCAAAATACGCTTATTGCAACAAATTGGCTTAAAATGTTAAAACATTTTGATTTTTACATTTTTTGGGGGGGATGTTATGTAGCAGAATGTGAAAATATTGTTTTTTTTTTTCAGAATTGTCGCTCTTTTTTTGTTTATAGGGAAAAAAATTAAAATTGCAGAGGTGATCAAATACTCTATTTGTGAGAAAAAAAGGACATTAATTTTATTTAGGTGCAGCGTCGCACGACCACGCAATTGTCCGTTAAAGTGAATCGCAAACAATTGCCTGGTCATTAGGGGGCAAATCCTTCTGGTCCAGAACTGGTTAAGGAGAGACTTGGCTGCCCAGGACTCCCCTCCTCATTGGCTGAGACAGCAATGGAGTTTCATTTGCTCCTGCTGCTGTCAATCAAAGGGGGGGGGTCTAGTCAGGGCTCCATGTCTGAATGTACACACAGAGATGCAGTTTAGCTCAGCTGCCCCCATAGCAAGCTGTTTGCTGTGGGGAAACTCGTCAGGTGGGAGGGGCCAGGAGAGCCAAAGAGGAACCCAAGAAGAGGAGGATTGGGGCTGCTCTATGTATAACCATTGCACATAGCAGGTAGGTATAACATGTTTGTTATTTTTAAACAACAAAAATGAGACTTTAGTATCACTTTATTGGGGCAAAAGTAGGCTATCCAGCCAAGGGTAACTTCTAAGGTTTCTAGCATCCCATCGGCTTTCATATTTTAACCCCATTCTGCAAATGTTGGCATGGTTTTGTAAAGATAATATGTTAGCTCTTTATACATTCCAAAGCATAGAACACACATTTATGCTGGCTAGACATGGATCAAAATTTGTTAGGTTCAGAAGGGACAGGTCAAATTTCAATCCATCTATGGGCGGGTTGGATGGTCACAAGTCAATCTATTGATTATTGACAAGTCGGCAATAGCCAGTGGTGATGATGAGTGTATTCATACAGCGGGGGAATCTTCCCGTTGTCATAATGCAAAGGCTCAGTGTCAGAAGCGTGTAAACGCTCCTGTTCTTTGACAGCTCCTGGTCTCCTTCCAGCATCCGGGTTTTGGCTATGATGCATCCCTCTCTGTTTGTTCACCTGCAAGGTGATTGATGTGGCCAGTCACTGGGTGAAGACCAAACCTGATTTAAGCCAGCCAAGTCTGCAGTCTTATGCCTGTGATAGCGCTGGTTACATGTGCTCAAGCTGCCTGCTTGTCTCTCCTACTCTGCTGTTTGGATTCCTTTGTTGAAGACCTTGGATCAGATATCAGACTATTCTCTGATCTCTGCCTGCCTTTGACTAAAGACTGAACCCTTACTTTTCTAAACCTTGCCTGCATTGTACCTGGACTGTCATTGAACCACCCTGCCTGTCTGCCAACCACAAGTAGTAGCCAGGCACTGTAGAATTGTTTGTAAGTCCTGGGGGGCAACTGAGTACCGGTAGACCCGCTTGCCTTATGGGAAAGGGGGCTTCTATAGGTAAAAAACAGAGAACCTAACCATAAAACCTGACCACCTACGTTAAGGGTAAGCATGACACTCAGCAGGAGAAATTCCCCCATCCTCACATTTGATGTGGATGGGGGTATGAAGTAAATTTCTTTTATTCAAACAGTGGGTTGAACGAAAGAAAATTACTTGTGCATTGCTACCCTTGGACTGGCCATTTGTATGCTAAAAAGATTTCTCCAGATTAGAATTTGCAGAATAACTTGTGTTACATGGGATCTGTTTTTTTTTTTTTTTTTTTTTGTTAGTGTGAGATAATTAAAATTATCTCCTTTTTTAATATTTAGATAACTACTGTAATTTGTGAAGAACAGTACAACTGATAACTAAATGCAATTCAGTGTTATGTATATGATTATATTGTTCTTCTATATTGTATTGTAAATCGCAAGGTTATTTACCTGAACAAGGTTACTAAAAGCAAAAACAGACACCTGGATATTTCATATGGTGATCTCCCGGGAAAGACTATTTGTTATAGTATTAGTCTAGCATGATGAGCTGTCAAGCGATGGAAACAAATTGAGATATTTAAAGATATGAAAAAGATCAACCCTGAAGGACTCTCCATATAACCTTCCTGTGCATATTTATTCCTTTCTAAAACTGACAGCTCTTCAGTGGAAGTACAATAGAAGTGTAGCTGAGACACGATGATTACAATAAACCTTATAAACACCGGATAACAAAGAGCAGGTATGGGGGGAAAAGGATCTTTTTATTACATAAATGCAGCTTATACAGAAATATGAGTAAAATGGATTGCAAAGTTTATAATTCAGCCAGTGGAGACTCTGGGGACTCATGAATATATATATATTTGTAATCAACTGGCCAAACTCAACTTCAGACAAATGACAAAAAAAAAAAAATGAAATACTTATAAGGTTGCTGTTTAATTACCAAAAGATTTGTATGTCTGTACATCCAGACCTGAGATTTATACAGCCAGGCTCATCCCTTTGCTTATACTTTGGTATTCATGTTCCTTATCAGGACATACAATACACCTGATTAGCTCTTTATGCTGTCCATATGAGTACTGCTGAGGCTAATACTGAGTCAAATCCATGCACTTACCCTAGTTGCATTAACACAACGCCCCCAGGGATTTTACCATATTTCATGGCAACCCTGGAAGTCTTCAAGTGGAATGGCCTTCAGAGCCTGCGTTGTGGCTCTTTGGACTTTATCCACGCTACCAAAATGGTGTCCTTTCATATGTTCAAATCCTGAGTCACACTTTCATGAACAATTAACTTGGTAATTCCCATTTCCTCTGCAATCATTCTGATGGTGAATCATCGGTCATGGTTGAGAACAGACCTCACTGCATCCACATTCCTTTTTGACTGATGACTCACTATCAGAATGATTGCAAAGGAAACGGGAATTACCAAGTCAATTGTTCACACAACTTAAATGACAGGTATCTCACCTGCAAGGACACTAAAGGCAATGAAAAAACTAACAAAAAAACTGTTACCTGTTTCATTTCTGCATTCTGCTTCTCTCTGTGCTATCTATTAAAGCATACCTGAAGTACTGAGACTGCCATTCATGACCTTTCCTCTGGCTTCTGGGTCAGTGATTTAAAGTTTCAAAGATGGTGATCTCCATTTATTTTCTTTCTTGAACAGCCACGTGTGTCTCTGGTAAAGGATTGGAAATTAAATTTAGATGGAGAAGTAAGAAAAAGCTGGATTTTTTTGAACCGCTTAGCATTATTCAACTCCTTTTTTTTTTTACAGTATCTGTTATATGGCTATGTTTCCTTAATGTTTGCACTAAGCAGAATTTTATTTCATGCAAGGATATTGAAATATTTTCAAAAAAGTTGCTGCATGCCGAGGGTCTGAATACTGGGGGCATATAGGACGATGTTCCTGTGTTTTACTATTACATTTTAAATTTAATGTTCAGGCTACTGGGCAAACATGGCTCATGCTCACTGTCAACCCTGAAACTGTACCACTATGTTTGGACAAAATCATTGATTAGATATGGCCTTTGCCATTGATGAAAATATGCCATGTCCATATTTGGTCAGTAATGTCAAACAACCATTCCCCATGTATGGCCATGGCCATATTTGATCAGTAACTTCTGCCATCCATCCACAACTCCTTTGTTTACATTTCAGCTGTCAGTGGGAATGTCTGGCTGATAGCTGAATGGGTAAGGAGGAAGAGTTAAGGCTGCTTGGATGCCAACGGGTGCAGCTCCCTAACAACAAAGTGCACTGCAGGAGCTTTCACATTTAGCTGCAGTAATAATAAAACTACTAAATATTATTTTTCCATGCATTCGGAGAATAGGGGAACAGCCCACTGGTTTGGCTGTTTAGGCTGAACTCCAAGTAGCGAAAATTCAGTTTGGTCTGAAGCCAAGGCCCATCCCTAAGCAGGACTAAATGGTCAGGAATGTAATTCTTCTAACAGTTAAAAGAGCTCACTTATATGTATTTTATCTATGCATTTAAATGTTTGCCCTGGGTTCTGCCATAATTAGTGCCACATCTGTAAAGAAATAAATGACTTACAGATGCCAGTTTTGAAGCCATGCATCCTAATTGTTTCAGAATGCATCTTCAAGAAATAATGGCAATTATTGAGAGATGTGAAAGCATATCACACTGTTTTCACAGTTTTTAGGAAATGGGAGTTTCTTACAAGATGGCAGTAAATGACAATTCTACTATTTTCCTATCTAAAAACTGTAGCTCAAAGTCTGATTTTTTTGCAAATATTTTTCAGAGAGGCAGTTACAGTTTTCAGTTGCTTCATTGGTATGAAGGATGTCTGGCACTGCTGTGAAGTAACCCATACTCATGTTGCTTAGAATTAGTAGAACACCAGAATATTTGGATGGAGTTATAGTCCACACTGAAGAATGATTCTCCAGTCAGCCCCAACAGGCACATCATCATTTTGCCAGTACATGACTTCCTGATGTGCTTGGCACATATGCAGCACATTTGCTTTCTTCTCTATAGTAACTGTCTTAAGCCTACAGTCTAAATTAGTTCCATCGTGTTGTGCTTATTATTTAGCATCGCCAAATCAGATCTTCTGCATGTTTGGGAAGTCCTTCTGTTATGACATACATTGTTCAAAGGTGGGTGATTTCCAGACCACAAGCTTGTATACTTTTAAGCAACACACAGTGTGCCACTGGCATGCCAGAAAATTCTAACTAGCTAGTTATACAGATCCAGTAGTTAGACAGTTGATGAGGTTAACAAGTTCTTTAGCATCACGACAAGAACCAGTTAACCTTGGCAATTGCATCGTTCATCCCATTTTATCTTCCATTCCTAACAGTTTTATTCATACCAGATTGAGCTCTTCACCATCCATAACAGTAGAAAGCCTCAGTAGAAAGCTCCAGATTGACACTTCTCACTTTATTTGCAAAACAGGCTATCTCTCCGACTATGAAGAAGTGTTACCCATTTTCATCAGTATGGTTTTCTCTACTATTTCACTGCACCAATCATAGCAGAGGCTCCAACTCAGACACAGACTGTAATGGACCAAAATATACCTTCTGCACAACAAAGCATTCTTTCACCTTGTACATTATGATCCAATAGCCTTTTTTTTTTGCAGCATTGAGGGCTGTCTATCTTCTCCCTGAGAATGCCAAACGTTGCCATTGAGATTTAAAATTTTAAAATTTTTCGTAGGCAAAGCACAGAATTGTGCTATACATTTACTGTAATCAGACCCACACTGAGCATTTCGTAGTGAGAATAAAGATAATTAAAAAACATTCTGGCATTACTGTCTCCTCATTTGTGAAAATCTTTAGACAGTGTCCATCCTTACACTACCCCTATTCTTGCTGATACAAATGCATTATGGAGTTAGAAATGTAAAAAAAAAGGGATTCTAATTGCATGCCATGTTAACTTACTAAAAATGAAATATCGAATTTTAGCCTGCTGCATATAAAGTTAATTATAAACTGTTTTAAAAACTGTTAAAATTGGTGTAGCTCATGGTCAACAAAGCTGTGTATGAACTGTGCGACACTGGAGAAATTAACAACACATTTTGAGTGTATAGTTCCAGGTTTTATTTTCTTACAGCGCCTATCTGTATATTGTATGTATCTGCATCAAGTTCTAGTTTACACAGTCTGTTATAAAGTGGACAGATGGCATGCAGCTCTGGTCATGCCATCTGTCTCAAGAAACAAAGTCAACTTGCAAGATTCTTAGCCATGTTTTGGTTTTATGTAAGGGCCAGAATTCAGTCATGAATTAACAGAATGGGTAATAAGCTGAATGATCATACAGAGAGTAACTGTAACTTGCAGTTCGCTAAGCAGGTGTAAAGTTTGAAACAGAAGTGCAAAATAGGTACAGGATGGTAAAAAACATGCACTGCAGAATAATGAAAGCTGCACAAATATGGACTCTTCCCGTAAAACCCACTGTGACTTAATTTGAATACCATGTGGCTACATAGCATAGTCTCTATATACAGTATCTAACAAAAGTGAGTACACCCCTCACATTTTGGTAAATATTTTATTATATATTTTTATGTGACAACACTGAAGAAATTACACTTTGCTACGATGTAAAGTAGTGAGTGTACAGCTTGTATAACAGTGTAAATGTGCTGTCCCCTCAAAATTACTCAATACACAGCCATTAATGTCTAAACCACTGGCAACAAAAGTGAGTACACCCCTAAGTGAAAACGCACAAATTGGGCCCAATTAGCAATTTTCCCTCCCTGGTGTCATGTGACTCGTTAGTGTTACAAGGTCTCAGGTGTGAATGGGGAGCAGGTGTGTAAAATTTGGTGTTATTGCTCTTACTCTCTTATTTTGGTCACTGGAAGTTCAACATGGCACCTCATGGAAAAGAACTCCCAGAGGATCTGAAAAAAAAAAATTGTTGCTCCACATAAAGATGGCCTAGGCTATAAGAAGATTGCCAAGACCCTGAAAATGAGCTGCAGCATGGTGGCCAAGACCATACAGTGGTTTAATAGGACAGGTTCCACTCAGAACAGGCCTCGCTATGGTTGACCAAAGAGGTTGAGTGCACGTGCTCAGCGTCATATCCAGGGGTTGTCTTTGGGAAATAGACGTATGAGTGCTGCCAGCATTGCTGCAGAGGTTAAAGGGGTGGGGGGGTCAGCCTGTCGCTGCTAAGACCATACACCGCACACTGCATAAAATTGTTCTGCATGGCTGTCGTCCCAGATGGAAGCCTCTTCTAAAGATGATGCGCAAGAAAGCCTGCAAACAGTTTGCTGAAGACAAGCACACTAGGGACATGGATTACTGGAACCATGTCCAGTGGTCTGATGAGACCAAGATAAATGTATTTGGTTCAGATGGTGTCAAGTGTGTGTGGCTGCAACCGGGTGAGGAGTACAAAGACAAGTGTGTCTTGCCTACAGTCAGGCATGGTGGTGGGAGTGTCATGGTCTGGGGCTGCATAAGTGCTGCCAGCACTGGGGAGCTACAGTTCATTGAGGGAACCATGAATGCCAACATGTACTGTGACATACTGAAGCAGAGCATGATCCCCTCCCTTCGGAGACTGGGCTGCAGGGCAATATTCCAACATGATAAGGACCTCAAACACACCTCCAAGAAGACCACTGCCTTGCTAAAGCAGCTGAGGGTAAAAGTGGTGGACTGGCCAAGTATGTCTCCAGACCTAAACACTATTGAGCATCTGTAGGGCATTCTCAAATGGAAGGTGGAGGAGCGCATGGTCTCTAACATCCACTAGCTCCGTGATGTCGTCATGGAGGAGTGGAAAAAGACTCCAGTGGCAACCTGTGACGCTCTTGTGAACTCCATGCCCAAGAGGGTGTACTCACTTTTGTTGCCAGCAGAGGAGACATTAATGGCTGTGTGTTGAGTTATTTTGAGGGGACAGCAAATTTACACTGTTATACAAGCTGTACACTCACTACTTTACATTGTAGCAAAGTGTCATTTCTTCAGTGTTGTCACATGAAAAGGTATAATAAAACATTTACCAAAATGTGGAGGGGTGTACTCACTTTTGTGAGATACTGTATAATACTTATAAAACAAAGTCAAGCCGAGAACTATTTCTTCAGTAAAGTTGAGTAGACCACAGCTACTAGTGATCATCCTCCTTTCCTCCATCTTGCATTCTTTATTCTTTTTATAGCACAGGGCTTTTTTTCAGCTGGAACTTGGAGGAACTCAGTTCCACCTCCTTTGGCTCAGACCCTCTGTTCCTTGCTCACCGCTATCACTTGTAAACACAGGGTAGTGGTTGAGTTCCTGCACCTTTTTTCTGAGAAAAAAAGCCCTGTTATAGCATGAAGGCATGGTACATTTTACAAGGTTAGTAGCCACAAATAACAGTATTCGGATTACAGATTCAGATTGGAAACCAAACAAAATTCTCGATGACATTATGGGGTTCCTTTACTAAGAATAAGGAGAAGCAAAAGATGTTTGACTCCTAATTGCACCTAATTGAAACAACTGAGACTTCAATGTGGAGAATTTGGAAGCACCATCAATTAGGTAATCGTCTTTTAGTAAATGTCAAGTCAGGATTGTCACTTTTCTGTAATAGAAAATGCTTTATGGAAAAAAAATGAAAATGCTAAACGTGATCCCTAGAGATTGTAGGACTGCACGATTTAGCCAAGATCCCGTTTGTGTGTAAAAAGAAGCAATTGGCAAGTGTGGTTTGGCTACTTTGCTAGTAAATATATTTTTTTCTTTCCTATTTTGTAGTGTTTTTTTTTACATGTTCTGCAAACTAATGCATTTTTTTAATGAATGTTACAGTGTAATGCATGTTTTTTTTCTAATGTTAAATATATCTAAACAACTTATAGTTATATCTCTAGTATATGACAAATAATTTTTCATGTCTTATTCAAGTTTTATAAAAATATCTACTTATAGTTTGATAGCTTGATTCTTGAATTGGGGTACTACTATATATTCTAGGTACTACTATATATATTCTAGGTACTACTATGGTCAACACAGTGGCTTAGTGGTTAGCACTTCTGTCTAGTAGCACTAGGGTTGTGGGTTCAAATTTCAACCATGACAACAGAGTCCTCTGCTTTTTTCCAAAAATGCATGGGATGCAGAAAGCTGTGGCTGGTGTAGGCAGGCTATAAGATGTCTCTCAATGTTATATTAAAAACAAACTTTGACCTCATCTCTCTACCTTAACAGAAATGCCCCGTTCCCCATTTAATTTGCCCAGCCTGTTTTTTTTTTTTTGTGTGTGTGCATTTTGTTTGCTCATTTTCAGCTGCCTGCAGCTGCAGTAGTGTGCCTTAAGGGCCAGTTGCACATGCACAAGCTGCCACATACAGTTCAGTGCATTTTTATTCTGCATCAAAAATGCATTGGAAAGTAGGTTGTATGGTTTCCAATGGCATAGTTCACACCAGTGTGGTCAGTTCCAGTGTGGTCCAGTTCCAGGAAAAAAAAAAAGTAAAACATGCTGCATTTTTCCTGCACTGGACAGTGATAAAACACATTAAAAAAAACACACCGGAGACTATGCACTGTCCCCTATGGAAGGCACTCCAGCTAACCTTACACATCATAAAGTCACAGAGGAGGCAGCTCACCCAAGGCAGTTAAACAGTGATGATTTAATCCTTAAACTTTCGGCTTTACTAGACAGGGGCCTGTTACAAATAGCAGCAAAAATCACAGGAGACTTAAAGGTAGACTTCCAGAATCTGGGATATAGAATGGAAGCCATCGAAACTAAATTGGACACAACAGTAACAAAAAACAATCAAAATACAGGTCTTATCAAAACCCTAATAGAACAACTGGACACTGCAATACTCAAAATAGAAGATCTGGAAAACAGATCTAGAAGATATAACTTCAGATTGAGGAGCCTTCCAGTCACGGATATACATACAGCTGTTCAAGATTTGATCAAAGACATGATTCCTAATATACCGTCACATAAACTCAAGCTCGATCGTGCTCATAGAGCATTGGGCCCGCCCAGAAAGGACGGATCACCTAGAGATGTGTTAATTAAACAGCATTTTTACACGGTGAAGGAGGAAATCCTACATAGGTCACGCTCTATCCCACAGCTAACCTGCTAGGGCCATGCAGTGCAGATCTTTGCTGACCTCTCTCCATCCAACATACAAAGGAGAAGGGCACTCAAGCCGCTCCTGTCAGTCCTATCTCAGAAAGAAATAAAATACTGATGGGTCTTCCCATTTGCCCTCATATTTTCTTATAAGAACAAAACCTATACATTCTCCAGTCTGCCAGAGGGAGGAAGGTTGCTCCTACATCTGAAGCTCATTTTGCACACCCCAGAAGCTAACTCATCAAATCCCAGCTCAGGATCTACTAAACGCCCAATTCCAACCAGCCCCATCCCACCCCTGTGGACCAAATTTAAGTGATCCAAGGACTGTAACCTACCTTGAACTTCTCATTTATTACTTTAAGCCTCTCTACTGTGGTCGCTTTTCAACAAACGTAATTTAAGACCACTGCTCTCCACCTTTGGCTTGGAACCAAAGACATTTCTGCTACCCCGAGTTTCTTCTGCGGTCTGTTCCTCTTCTCCATTTGAGAGACCCTTCACAGGGTTCCTATGCAATGTTCCCTGGGACTAAGGGAACCGACTAAGAATGGAGAAGGAACAGGAATACGCCTGATCTTGAAGCTGACACCATTTCCGCACAACTTCAAATCTGGGACAGATCTCCCTGGCCTGTAAAGCCAACGCCAGTTTCCAATTGACACATGCTTTAACTGATTTGGGAAATAGTACACCCTCCCCTTTCCTTCCCCTCTGTTTCCTCCCCTCCACCCTCCCCCACCCTTACTTTTACCCAACCACCATCCTTCTCATCCTCCACTTCGCCTAATCTTCTAAACAGACCCTGATATCTTTCGGGGGGCCACTGACTTGAATACCAGTTTTCCGTGTATGTCCATGTTAGCAAATTCAGTTTTTGAATTATTTTTGTACTTTATGGTGAGCGGGTGCTGAGGCGGCCAGCTGGCACCTCCACCTACCTTGTGGAAATGCCTTGTTGTTGTCCGCATGGTAGGACCCTTATCCCGGACATAGGAATCAGGACAAATGATTTATTGGCAGTTGGGATGGTACAGGCCACCCCCCAACTGATCGAGTTCTGTTTGGACTACGGCCTATCTCTTCTATCTTTTCTCCTCTCTACTACCTCTTTCCTTAAATATCTTTCTCTTTCAGCCAGCCTCAAGCACACATTGAACCAACAGGTCTTCTACGGTCGCCCAAGTCATAAGGAGGTCTCTATCTTGAAACACCCTACGCGAATTGGTGAGGTAAGTGATGATGGATTAGACATGCTTTTATATGCACCATGGCGCATTCTAAGGCACCCAAACCTTCCCTGTGAGTGGTATCCCACACAGCGCAGGGTCTAAATTCCCCGCTCAAGAGACGCAAGCCATTTCAAACATATCATAAACAGAAAATAGATTTTATCCTGTTACAGGAAACACACTTTCTGAAGAGATATAACCCTTCTTTCCTACATACTAAATACCCCACATTCTACATAGCAAATGCGGATGATAAAAAGCGTGGGGTGGCCATCCTTTTCTCCAAAACTCTAAAATTTTCTCCTCACCTTGAACATAGGGATCCAGATGGGAAGGTTTATCCTGGTCAGGGGTATTTAGATGAACAATTATATACGTTCATCTCATATTATGCTCCCAATTAGGGCCAAACAAACTTTTTTCAAAATATGTTTCACAGCGTGTGGCCTCTGCTAAAGGGCTTTATAATTTGTGGAGGGGATTTGAACACTGCCTTTGATCTGGGGTTGGACAAATCAAGGCCTCCTGGCTCTCAAACGATACGATCACCCAAGTGTAGCTCTAGGGTAGCCAAATTAATATGTCAAATGGGACTGGTGAATAGCTGGAGAGAGCTAAACCCCACTAAACGAGATTACACACACTTCTCGAATCACCAGACATATGCTCGCATAGAACACATTCTAGTTTCCAACACCTTGCTACCATCGTTAATTAAATCTACTATTAAGGATGTGGTTTGGTCTGACCACTCCATGGTTCTCCTATCTATTTATCGAAGTAGGATACATATGGGCTCCTCTCATTGGAGAACCAATGAGTCCATACTTAGTGACCCAATTAGAGTTGTAGAAATCAAAAGGGCTATAAAAGAATATTTCCATTTGAATAATGTAGGTGATATCTCAGCAGAATCCCTATGGGCAGCCCACAAAGCGACAATCAGGGGTACACTTATACAGATTGCCACTCATATTAACAGAGAGAGTTCACTTCTTTACGGACTCAATATAAAAAGGATCCGAAAACTGTACCAGTGGCAGAGAAAAACATACGGTGGAGTGGAGCCAAGTTCTATCATCAGCGAGATCTTATTGGGTCTATGTGGACAGCAAAACTTAGGCCTCAATGTCGAACCTTCTCTCTCCCCAAAATCAGATCCCAGGAGGTACCCAGACCCAAAACCATAATCGCATAATGCAACTACTTTACTCCTTCTTTAATAAACTATACAGTACTGATAGGGACAAGGTAGATTCTCACTTAGATACATTCTTGCAGGACCTTTCTATCCCTAGGATAGATATAACCCATTAAGACACGCTTGAAGCTCCTATCACCTCGGAAGAGGTAATGCTAGTAATTAATTAATCTTAAGCAAGGTTCAGCCCCTGGTCCAGGCGGCTTCTCTCGCAATTTACTACAAGACTTTCTCAGCTTTGCTAGCCCCCCATCTAGCCACACTATTCAATTCCAAGACGACAGGAACCCCTTTTGATAAATTTTTAAATTCAGCCTACATTACAGCAATACCTAAGCCAGATAAAGATCCGAGTGAAGTCAGTAACCATCTCGCTAATAAATAATGATATGAAGATCCTAACCAAGATTCTGGCAAAATGTCTAGCATCTATTATCAATTTATATGTTCATAAGGACCAATTGGATTTTATCCTGGGAAGACAGGGCCCAGACCAAGTCAGAAGAGCGATTGTCATAATCTCTCTGCGTCAAACAGGGTGGGATGGCACCACTGGACCAGGTATCACTCATCCACAGGATATTGCGATAGTGCAATAGTGCACTTACAAGAAAAGCACTCGATAGTGCATAAAAGACAACCATTCCGCAAATGGTTAGAGAGGATGTGACGTCCGGCAAACAGGCTCTGGCCCTATACACGTTACGTTGGCGCGCTAGGCGGTGACTTTTTCAGTAAGGGTGGAGTCTGCATATGCGAAACACAATTTAAGGCCGAGCTGGCCCGCAGCACTAAGCTATGATTGGCTGAGAGTGTCATATCCCCGCCCATCCAGGACAGAGACACTGGAACACAGCTCACTGCATAACATAGAACTGGATGACAACAAAACTAGATAACTGCAGCCTCTGTGTAAGACATCAATCTCAATAAATTATTTGAGATTACCTAGCAGAGACCCTTAGATTTCTTGGGTCTTCTCCTTTCATACCTGGGATCTCTTCCTGTGAATGAGTGATACCTGGTCCTGGGAGACCCTTTGCTGTCCTGCATATGATCCCTCCTACCATCTTTTGACCCCTGTGGGGTATAGCTGCATCTGACCCTGGTTGATTCTTGGGTCAAAGATTGAGGTGAGAGGCTTTAATTTGTGGTGGTGGTGAATTGAAGCACATTCGCGGAGGTGCAGCGTTGGACAGCTGTGGGATTATTGGGACTCTTTTATCACTATTCATATATTTTTTATATTACTTGGACACATTACATTATTTGATTATTTGAGCACTTTTTTGGATTCTTCCATCTGATATTTGAATAGTTTGTATATTTTGAGTACACTGTGGGCATCTATTGCACATTTATATTTATTGCGCATTCATGTTCTGGCTCAGCACTGTCTTGGTTATTTATTTAATTTATTGTGGAATGGGAACACAATTAGTGTTAGCAGCCGAACACTGTTATTTTGCATGATATTGGAATTACCGTGTCACTGTATTGTTTGATATTTTACACGAATGATTGCGCTGATAGATTTTTTCACTAGTAATCTTAAAACTCTGCCCACAATAGCTTCAAGGATACAACCACTATATATTCAATAACCCAAGATTTACCCCAGGACTCGACATTAAAGCATTTAGATGGTGGCTCAATAAAGGCCTGTATCGCATAGGACAATATTTTACGCCGCTAGGCCCTTTCTCCTTTAAACACTGTGTAGATAAACTTAAGAAGCCACCCTCGGAGACATTTTGATTTTTCCAAATTATGCACTTTCTATATTCCCTTGTGACAGATAAAAGGACACCTCCAAAATACACTGATTATAAGATGTGGTGTGGCAACTCCATGTAGCAAAGGGGAGGCGTTGCAGTGATCTATTCATCACTTGCATCCAACTCTACTAAACTTCCTTACATGGTAGCGTGGGAGAGAGACTTGTTGGAGGATTGGGATGTGGAGGAATGGAACAAATAAAATCTCATGGATAATGGCCCAGGAAAAAAGTATTTGTTTTCTCTCTAATACAGTCCAAAGGTTTGAAGGCGTCTGGGATCCATGGGCGAAATACATGGGAATATCGTTAATAATTGGTGGCTTTTCCCTCTTTCTTCTCTATCTTTCTTTTCTACTTCTTTCCTTTTTCTCTACAGTTGACTTGTGATATACAACTAGTATTCTATTAGCATAAATCGTATAGTTGAAATGTAACTTACATTAAGTTATGATTACAGAAGACAGATTCTGTAACCTATATGTTACTGATAGAATGTTTGTGCTACAGGTCATATGTCAAGAACTCCCCACCCTAAATAGTAGAGCCACATAGCTTTTACTAGACGGGGATGAAAGTTGAGGGCAATATCCATTGACATTTAGGGGATTCCAACATAAGGATGGATGTCTTCCAATAAATTTCTTACGATGTTATATTCTTTAATGTTCCATATTGTGTAAATTATATAGCATATGACTTTCTAGTTGTATATTTAAAATTGTTTTATACTTTTGAGCAACATTTGTTGCTA
Organism: Pelophylax lessonae; assembly: GCF_965119305.1. NCBI lineage: Eukaryota > Metazoa > Chordata > Amphibia > Anura > Ranidae > Pelophylax > Pelophylax lessonae. The sequence goes on along the minus strand of NC_138768.1, from coordinate 530,222,371 downwards.
CTATTAATACTGGGATACTCTGTCATTGAATAATTTAATGACGATTATTGAAAGTAGAGATTCAAGTTGGGAGTGGAGTGTTGTATCTCCCCCTCAGGCACAGTTATTGATCCCAGTGGGGTGCCAGGGTGGGAGAGCTTCATCCCAACTCCCAGTTTACCTTTACTGTATTTTTCATGTTCAAGTTTACAGTTGTCCTTTTCCTAATATTGTACTTATGCAAGTATTCTTTGAGGATTCTCTATGTTTGCAGAGTGTTTCATTACTACATTTTCTATGTGGAATGTAATTTTCTTGTCAAAATTTAATAAAAACGATTGAAAGTAAAAAAAAAAAAAAAAAAAAAACACATCAGAATTCACTGGAAAGCATAAACAAATGCAATAAAAAATGCACCAGATCCCAGTACAGTGGAAAAAAAAACTGGAAAAAAGAAAAAAAAAAGCATCTGGCATACATCTGGAAATGCATCATAAATGCGTTAAAAACAGGCATGTAGAAATGCACCTGGAATGGATGTGGAGTGTGTTTTTGTGGTGTAAACCAGCCCTTAGCCCAAGCCATTGATCTATGTTTTATGCATCAGCTTATGACACTGGTGTGGCAAGGATTAGGGAGTCGGGACACTGACTGGGGACAGTATGGTAAAAATGAAACATGTGGACAAAAAACTTAAAGTTTTTTTAATTGAAATACATTTTTAATTTTTGTAACATACTTTCATCCGAGTAGTTCCGTTTTACCATAGTAACACTGTACTACTCTGGGTGGGGGATTCCATTTTTTTATGTTAACATTTTGATTGATGATATAATAAAAATCTTTGCACCAGCAATACTTTGAACTGTCATGCATGGGTTTCATTCATGACAGCTGTGATTACTACTAATCTGTTATTGGCTAAAGCTAATCACATGGTACAAGGTGCTGTGATAGGCCCAGGTACCATGTGATAGCTGTGGGCCAATCACAACTCACTAGTATAGGAAGCAAAACTGTTATAAATGAGATTAATTCATAACAACTCTGGACATTTACATATAGGTGGTGGACTTACACCAGGATTTATGTTTATTGATTTATAAATTGATTTTTTTTCTTTATTGGTGTTTCACTGTGGATTAGTGGTGTCACCCTCTGCTTTTTTTATTTACATTTTTATGTCTATTTATGATGTTGGGACACATATCACATTTTTAGAATAATATTATGATCCTTTGTATTGGAATACATATAACCAAGAGACATCGAATTTAGTAACACAGCGCAACATTTGTATTCCTTTTAATTTTGCTTCAGCACTGGTATTTTTGCGCAGATCGTGAAGTCAGCAATCGGAGTTGTGATTTAGATTTTTGTTAGATGCTGAGCACCAAGTGTAGTTTTTCTACCATTTAGGTGATACAGTGGATATTAAAAGTCTACACACCCTGTTAAAATGTCAGGTTTCTGTGATGTAAAAAAATGAGACAAAGATAAATAATTTCATAACTTTTTATACCTTTAATGTGACCTATAAACTGTACAACTCCATTAAAAAACAAACTGAAATCTTTTAAGGGGGGGGGGGGAGTAAAAATAAAAAACTAAAATAATGTGGTAGCATAAGTGTGCACCACCTCTTATGATGCAGCTGTATTTAGATTTAGGCAATCACATACAACCTCATGTTAAATTGGAGTCAGTAAACAGCTGCCATCATTTAAAGTGCCTCTGATTAACCCCAAATAAAGTTCAGCTGTTCTAGTAGGTCTTTCCTGACATTTTCTTGGTCGCATCCTACAGCAAAAGCCATGGTCCGCAGAGAGCTTCCAAAGCATCTCATTGTTAAAAGGTATCAGTCAGGAGAATGGTACAAAATAATTTCCAAGACATTAGATTAGAGCTGCATGATTCTAGATAAAACGAGAATCACAATTTTTTTGCTTACGATAAAGATCATGATCACAATTCTCTCACGATTCCCGGGGTAACATCCTTTTATACAGTACATTATACATTAAATTGGGCTAACTTTACTGTTTAGCTTTTTTAAAATTCATTAAAGTGTATTTTTTTCCCAAAAACTGCGTTTAAAAGACTTCTGCGCCAATACAGTGTGACATAAAAGATCGCAATGATCACCATCTTATTCTCTAGGGTCTCCGCTAAAAAATATACATATATATATATATATATATATATATATATATATATATATAATGTTTGGGGGTCATAAGTAATTTTCTAGCAAAAAATACTGATTTTAACTTGTAAGCAATAAGTGTCGAAAAAAGGCTTAGTCTTTAAGAGGTTAAACTGCCCTCACTTCCTCACTTTACAGACAGAAGTTCAATTCTTTTATCAAAAAATAAGGAAATGATACATTGTAAAACATTGTGTTTATAGTTATCTCCCATCCTTAGCAATGTTGATAAACATTTTCTGGATGCTCTTTTTTTTTGACAGCTGTAAGTGAGCAGAGAATGGCTCTATAAGAATCAAGGACATTCCGTTTTAAGATCTCATTTTATATACCTATATACAGTAAAACCTTGGTTTGAGAGTAACTTGGTTTGAGAGCGCTTTGCAAGACAAGCAAAATTTTCAAATAAATTTCGACTTGATATACAAGCGATGTCTTGATATACAAGTAGCCTCAAGTCACAGCTGAGTATAAAAGAGAAGAGAGGCGCCTCTAAGTGTAGCAATATGGTTACATTTAATGAAGGTTCAACATTTAGCAACTCACATGGTTGATGATTGGAACAGGCACATCTAAGTATGCAGGCATCCAGGCTAAAGCTGTCCACATAGACCATCCTCCGCACCGCCATCTACGTCATCCCTTCCATGCTGCCCCTCGATTTCAGATCGCTTTACTGCAGGGTGGTCTTCCCGGTCAGGATTACAGACTGGCAGCCGGTGGTGCAGAGGATGGTCTATGTGGACAGCTTTACCCCGGATGCCTGCAAACTTAGATGTGCCTGTTTTATTCATCAACCATGTGAGTTGCTAAATGTTGAACCTTCATTAAATGGAAACATATTGCTACACTTAGAGGTGTCTCTCTTCTCTTTGATACCCTGTATCTCCTGCCAGATTTTGCTTCTAATCCCCTTGTGGAAGCGGCTATTTGTGGATGGACATTTTATGGTTATATAACCTATCGCAATGCTATAATCTTTTTATATGGACTATAAACTGAAGGACTTATGAATAAATGGTTGTGGAACGAATCATCTGAGTTTCCATTATTTCTTATGGGGAAATTCGCTTTGATATAAGAGTGCTTTGGATTACAAGCATGTTTCCGGAACGAATTATGCTCGCAATCCAAGGTTTTACTGTATATATATATATATGTGTGTGTGTGTGTGTGTGTGTGTTTGTGTGTTAGCCTGTAAATTAATCAGGCTTTTGCAATAGCAGGTTCCCACATTTCAAACAAAATGTCCAGGCTTGCGAACACTGGTACAGTAAAACCTTGGATTGCGAGCATAATTCGTTCTGGAAACATGCTTGTAATCCAAAGCACTCTTATATCAAAGCGAATTTCCCCATAAGAAATAATGGAAACTCAGATGATTCGTTCCACAAGTCCTTCAGTTTATAGTCTATATACAAAGATTATAGCAATGTAATAGGTTGTGTAACCATAAAATGTCCATCCACAATATGCAGCCTTCCCAAGGGGATTAGAAGCAAAATCTAGCAGAGCTACAGAATATAAGAGAGATGAGAGGCGCCTCTAAGTGTAGCAATATAGTTACATTTAATGAAGGTTCAACATTTAACAACTCACATGGTTGATGATTAAAATAGGCACATCTAAGTATGCAGACATCCGGGGTAAAGCTGTCCACATAGACCATCTTCTGAACCACCGGCTCTCACCACTGTCAGTCTGCAATCCTGACTGGGAAGAATAGCCTGCAGTAGAGTGATCTGAAAGTGAGGCTTTGAATCACTCGTGGAGTGCAGCGGGGAAGGGATGATGAAGATGGCTGTGCAGAGGACGGTCTATGTGGACAGCTTTACCCCAGATGCCTGCATACTTAGATGTGCCTGTTTTAATCATCAACCATGTGAGTTGCTAAATATTGAACCTTCATTAAATGTAACCATATTGCTACACTTTAGAGGCTCCTCTCTTTTAAACATGACACTACTTGTATATCAAGACATTGCTTGTATATCAAGTCAAAATTTATTTTAAAAATTTGCTTGTCTTGCAAAGCGCACTCAAACCAAGTTACTCTTAAACCAAGGTTTTACTGTATATTTACTATAGCACTTATTTAAAAAAACAACCGAAGGAAGACAGTTCCTAGGTTTCCTAGTCTGAGCATGCTCATGTTTGAACTAGAAGTCAATGCCTGTTTGGATTTTTTAAAATCTATGTCTTTTTACAGACAAATTTAGAATTCTTTTAAAAGAGTTATTCTTTAAAATGTTCAATATATGTATAGGAAGTATAAATTGCTTGAGATCATGTTTTAAATAAGATTTTTCTCTGCTGTGAACATGGTTCTAGTGGGTGAACTATTTTAGATGGTCGCTAAGTTTTGTGACCATTGGTAAATATGCAATCCTGACTATTTGTTGACTAAAGCCCCGTACACACGTACCGATTGTCGGCCGTAAATATTCGGCCGACGACCGTTCGGCCGATTGTAGGCTTGTTAGTATGATGCTTCCGACAGCACATTTTCGGCCGAACAGAATCGGGTGTGCAGGCATTAAAATTTTTGTTGGCCGTCACCAGAACAGCCGATTGTTCGCCAGTCAGTACAGATTTCGGCCGACAGACAGCAGATTAGCAAGACTGGGAATGCTCAGAAAAGAAAAAAGACAAGGAAAGTTAACCATCACATGACATCACTTCTGTAGTCGGCTGTTGTTGGCCGACAAAATTCGTGGGCAGTCTTTTGCAGTTTTCAGCAGACACGACAGCCCTGGACAAAAGACGGCCGATCGTTCGGCCGACGATCAGTACGTGTGTATGGGCTTTAGTAAAGCCTTTCTCCGACTAAAGGTAGTCACTAATGCATGGGAGTGAGCCCATTTGCCGACTAGGTGCTTTAAAAAACCAACCCCTATGTAAGGAATCTAATATGCACATACAAACATCATTTTCTTCAAGTTCTAATAAATATTCAGGCAGTGCAAAGCAAAAGGAAGAAAGGGTCAAAGCATAATGGGTGTGTGGAAGGTATGAGTGGGTGGTACTGTTGGACTGAAGTAGGAGGAGATGTTTGAAGGGGGGTGGAAGAGAAATAGAAGAGTGGTGCAGAAGACAAGGGGTAGCCAAGAATACAACTTGAGGGAGGTAGGTGGGATGAGGGGGGTTTAGAGGGGGCAAAGGGAGGTGAAAAGAGGAGTAAGAAATTAGGTAGAAGAATCAGGTAGGGGTTCTGTGGGGATATAGGGTGCTTAGGGGGAGGGGGATTAGACCAGGCTCAGCCCAACAGTAGCTATTTGCATTCTTCTGTAAAGGAAAAAAAATGCATCCATTAACACCAGGTGTGATACAAGCGTGTGCAGCATTGACCAAATGTATATGACAAAATATTTAAGCCTTTATAGATATTAAGTTGTGATGGAGATGGAAAAATGCCAGGTGCTTTGGGACAAGTTTTTGGACAATGGAGTGAATCGTGTCCAGAAATCCTGCAGGATTGGTCAGGTCCAAAAAATGTGGAGCATGCCACCAGGTGCCAAGCCACATATCCAATATGTCTCTGTTGCGCTGTTAGGAGCATTTTGTAGGCAAAAGAAAAAGTGTCTCATTAGTACTGTATCCCAGCATTTGTATTTAAATTGGGTTAAGGGATGCTCAAAAAGAGGGGCACTAGATTGAAGTCTGAGGTCATGTGACAATTAGAGAAGCTGCAGAAGTTCCAAAGAGGCAATGTCAGGATCATGTAGTATTTGGGAAGCCATCAGCCAGTCACAGTTCCTAATGAAGTGTGTAACTTGGTGTTTGTTTTTGGTTTGGAGTAGGTTAAAAGCTTTTCATGTATACCAGGAGAAAAATGTAAGTTCCCTGGGACAGGAAAGAGAGGGATTGGGGATGGTGAGATTTGAGATTCTGTACAAGGTAAATGATAAATTGTAGATATGCCATCTCAGAGCTATAGTAGAGTGTTTGAGAATGTCTGAAAATCCGAGTACCATGGGAGAACCCTTAATGAGGTACATACTGTATTGCTTTGTACAGCTACCTAATGCTTTGTGAATTGGTGTCTACACCAATCCAATGCTCTTGACAAGTGAAAAGTAATCTGATATAGCCTAATGTCAGCAAGTCTTAACCTATGAAGAATGAGGTGCTTAATGTGGAACTGTTTTAGGACCATATTAAGTTTTTAGCATTAACTGGATGCATCCAAGAAGCACTAGCAGAATGCAAACCAGGATTGTCTGAAGGCAGTAAATAATTTGAAGCAGTTTGTGCTGTTTAATTATGTTGCTTCTCTCTATTTATCTAAAGCTTTCCATAACCTATGTTGCCAATGCATTTCTAAAGCTGAAGATGAGGGGGAAAAATTAAAGGATAAGTTCCCCTTTCCTCACATGGTACAGCCATATCCAGGGTGTACCATGTTACTGATACAGCAGCCCCCACCCCCAAGTCCCCATTGTGATGGCGGGCTGGGGATATTCTCCCCAAACAGAGTTCTGTGAATGGGGGAACTAAAACTGCTGTCATACATTGCGGCTGACGGCATATAGTTTTTTATGAACTGCAAGAGTATGAGATACAGGCTTGTAATTCTCAATAAATTGCAAGCGTATGAGGTACAGGCAAATAGCTACACTAACATTCTACAAGAGATTGTACCTGTGTTCTGCTTATCACAGGTGTAATACTTTACAGGCTCCTAATAAAAAAAATTATAAATGCACATTTGCAAAATATGTGCATTTATGTTTTATCTTTTTTTACAAAGGTGAACTGATGAACTTATCCTTTAAGATTTAAGAGTTGAGTTGGGTTATTTGGCAGTTGGATGCCTAGATACTGAATATGAGAAGAGGCCCATTTAAAGACCGAACTTGTCTTGAGCCTGTAGAGCTGCACTGGCTAGGGTCAAATTCCACATTTCTAATCTTTTGGTAATTGATGTGAAAATTGGACAGCTCTCCAAAGGTGGCTAATTAGATGGCCAGATTGGAAGTCATGAAGTCAGGGTTACTGAAGAACAATAAGTCATCCATGTAAGCAAAGACTTTATGCTTGTGTTTACCTATTAGTATCTGAGCTTTCTTCAAATTCACCCAATGGTCTACAAGAAGGGTTCCAGTGCAAAAAAAAAAATGAGTGAAGAGAGGAGCGACCTTGGTGCACCCAATTTTTTATCTGGAATGGTGCAGAGAGAATTCTACTTACATGGAATTGTGTGGAAGGAGAATGAAATCCAAGGAATTTGGATGAAATGTTTTGGATCCTGTCAAAAAATGTTATTGGTGGATAGAATAAAGGATGGATCAGCCTTTAATAGCACCCCATGGATAATAATAATTGCCTGAATTACACCATATCAGGTCTTGCTGGTGGGATTTATGCCCACTTGATCCTAAAAGACAATGTTCTGAAAATTGGGGAATAAAGTCAAGAGTCAGGAGTAAGTGAGGATTTTACTTTGCACACACGCTAGGCTAGTAGACTAGCATAGATAAAAAGGTACATCCTTAAAAAGGTGTAATAATTTAACAAACAAATACAGTGTAACCAAAATGAACGTATTACTTTCAGAAATGAAACTGCTCATTTTAATTCTTGGAATAAGTAATAAGCAAACACCCATTTTTCATGATAAGACTAAAGCCCAACCGATAAAAACAGTCATGAGCCTTATAAGAGTTGAAATGTCCAAGAAAAAGTCGGGGAAAGGTTAGTGTGTATTCAAGCACCATTGTAAAGCATGTGTTGGACAAAAAATATTTTACATAATATTACAGGTAAAGTAAATGAAATATTTTAAAAATTTTTTAACACCTGCTAAAGTTCAAGCAAGAGCTCCTTCAATGCACGGATTCCAACTGACCCTGGATTTGCTTGGACAGTTCCATATCTTGTCCATCAGTTCCAATGGTGATTTGTCCTGGGCGATGTCCTGAGTTCACAGTGTCAAACTTATTTGAGTTACTGTGAATGAGAATGAATTCAAAAAGGCATTTTTTTATGGCAATAATAGGCCATCCCCTCCCCATAATTAGAGGCAGGTTTGAGTGGGCAACTCTGGTAAGTACACAGGGCCTGGGCAGGAGTACCAGGACACTGGGCAGACCTCAGGCATTCAGTAGGCAGGCTATACCAGGGACCATGACTAAAGTAAATGGTTAATAAGTATACAAATGATTTTTAATTTTGTATCACCATTTCAGTGTATGGACTATCCTACTGAGCTGTATTGGCTGCCTCCACAGATTGTTAACTAGGACCCTATTAACCACTTGCCGACCGCCCGCAGCAGATTTACTGTGGCAGGCTGGCTAGGCTGCGCGAAACGACGTAGCCCTACGTCGGTCGCACGCGTGGTGCTTGGGAGCAAGCTCATGCTGCCGCGTGCTTCTGCCCCCATTAGGCAGCAGGGATGCCGATCCACAGCATCCTCCCACGATCGCTGTGTAAACACAGCTGACTGATCTCTCTGAAATGATCACAGAGTGCCTGTGATCCTTCTATATAGAATCACAGGTCTCTGTGGTCATTCCACAAACCCATCCCACATACAGTTAGAAAACACTCCCCTAGGCTCACATTTAACCCTTTATTCACCACTGTGTTAACCCCTTCCCTGCCAATGTCATTATTACAGTAACAGTGCATATTTTTAGCACTGATTACTGTAGTAATGTCACTGGTACCCCCAAAAGTGTCAAAAATGTCAGTTAGGGGTCCAATCTGTCCGCTGCAATGTTGCAGTCCTGCTAAAAAACGCAGATAGCCGCCATTACTAGTACAAAAATGGAAATAAATAAAAATGACATAAATCTTTCCCCTAGTTTTTAGATGCAATAACTTTTGTGCAAACCAATCAAAATACGGGTTTTGCAATTTTTTTAACCAAAAATATGTAGCAGAATACAAATTGGTCTAAAAGGATGAAAAATTTAGATTTTTTCATTTTTTTGGGGGAATTTTATTTAGCAGAATGTGAAAAATAGTGTTTTTTTTTTTTTTTTCAGAATCTCTTTTTTTGTTTATAGCACAAAAAATAAAAATCGCAGAAGTGATCAAATACCACCAAAAGAAAGCTCTATTTGTGGAAATAAAAGGACATCATTAAAGTAATGCTGTGCAGAATTGCAAAAAAATGGCCTGGTCATTAAGGGGGCAAATCATTCCGGTCCAGAACTGGTTATTATCAATTTGTAAAATTAAATGATTAAGTTACAAGTTTAAGCTTAAAAAATAAATATGATTGTCCCAAGCAATGACAGTTTCCCTTAAAAAACATTTTCCTTACTTGAGCTGTGAACAATCTAAATTAAATAGAGTATAGCTGTATTCATAAGGATCATTTTTTTCTATTTGTATTATGCAATAAATGTAAAGGGGTTGTAAATTCAGAAGGTTTTTTATCCTAATGCATTCTATACATTAAGATAAAAAGCCTTCTGTGTACAGCAGCCCCTCTAATACTTAACTGAGCCCCCTCTCTATCCAGTGATGTCCACGAATGCCTCAGCCACCTGGGACCCTCTCTCCTGATTGGCTCCCACTGCTGTCAATCAAACTCAGTTAGCCAATCATGAGAGAGAGAGGGGGCGGGGTCTGTTTCTGAATGGATACATGGAGCTGCAGCTCGGCTCGGGTGCCCCCATAGCAAGCTGCTTGCTGTGGGGGCACTCAGCAGGAGGGAGGGGCCAGGAGCTTTAGCAAGGGACCAGGGAAGAGGAGAATCTGGGCTGCCCTGTGCAAAACCACTGCACAGAGAAGATAAGTATAACATTTTTGTTATTTTAATAGAAAAAAAAAAAAAAAGGAGACTTTACAATCACTTTGAATGTTGAATAATGTGATGATGTTGTTTTCTTGTCTGTAAAGCATGTGAAATTGAAACAAACTACTGGTCCAACATTAAAATAATGTTCTATGGCAGACATGCACTATATGTTGCCCTATCAGTACCATTCAGTTTGATGTAATGAAAGGCTGTTTTTTTTTAATGTACATTCCAATGTGCTCTGATTGATCCAACTGGCTGGATTACAGTACCTCTTCCAGGCAGAAAAGAAATCAAAGCTGCCAAACAAAGCTAAGCCAGGGTTTGAATGAGGAAAGGATAATGACCTGCCCATATCAGAAACGCTAGATTCTTTGAAAGCATTATACTGCATAAACCTGATTGCCTTTGTACTAGTGGCTGTTGAGTTCTTCATTTTAATTTTAAATGCAAGATACTTTAAAGGAAAAGCATTTTGAAAAAAATATTGTATTTTGATAGCTGTATGTGGTTAAGCTTATAGCTTAATACTTTTTAATATATGAAATAATTTTTCAATTTTACATGTTATTATGTGTAGTTATATCTATTTTTTTTTATATTTGCCTTTATCTATGTCTGTGATTTTTTTGAACCCTCTTGCATTTCTATGACAAAATCAATTTTGGTAACAAAATATAGGCAAAATGCCATCTAAATATTATATCTCTAATCTGTTATGAATGTGATGGGGAAAATGCCATCCCCAAATTTATCCAGTGGCTCCATGCTAGATTGGGATAGGATTCAATTTAATGACTCCTTATCAAACAACAAAGGTTTAAGCTGACTGGGTATTTTGACCGAATAATGTGAGGAAAATGTCTCTAATTTAGACCATTAGTCTGTCCTGTGGTTAAATGACATTATGCTACTAATGGATCCACTGTGCAATGTGACACTAGTGGTGATCTCCACTGGGAACCAAAGCCATATAATACACGTGTACTTTTCAATACTAAAAGGATATACTAATGGCTTCAGCACTTTTGTGTTAAGCAATCAACATTTTTTATGTGCGGGAGGAATGCGTGTTTGTAATGCAATCTTTGTTTTTTTCCAAGGTAAATGGGCTTCTTCAGACAGCTGGAGAGCTTTCGATAGGGATTGTGAAATTCCAGATAAGATTCATGTGCTGACGAAGAAGGTTATATGCACACAGAGCCTCTAAAACTTCCCACTTAACATATGAAAGACACATCTTTCTGTTTCAGTATGATACGGCTGGATATGCAATATTTGTAATTGGGATCAAGCAAAGAATCTTAAGTTACTTGAGAAAACACGTTTTAGTTTTGTCAAGACTTTCAGCTTAATGGATGGCTATCAAAAGGCGCATGCACACTGAGTTTGTATTGTGTGAGTTTCTTTAATTAAACCCGGCATTGCAGCGCACAGCTTGCGTTACAGTACAATACAGAGGCATAATCAGCAGGGCTAGAAAAGAAGTGTGCGCAAATGGTAAGATTTATCAATCTTCTGATATAATAATTCCTATTAACAAAGAGCAGGATGCATATGCTGCACAGTATGTCAGCAAATTTAGTTTTATTTTCTTTTGTACTTAAAGCTGCGGTACCGTTTTAACTGAAAAAGCTGGTGAGATCTGAGCAGAGAAAACAATAAGGTTGACTGACTGTAAATTTTTTATTAATTTTTCAACGGTTTATTTAAGTGACATTAATAAATGTCTCAGTGGAGTGCTAGCAAATGTCAGTTGATATCTCGGATGAGTCATTTGGTAAAAATGATGATTGAAGAACTGATCAGTTGTTTTGTTGTGAATGTAGAGACTACACAGGGCCAGGTCACATGATCAATCACATTAAAATTACCTGGCAAGCACTAAAATAAGGTAAAAGATTTATGACAGAAGGAATACACAATTTTAGTGTATTTTACTGTAAGTGGCAGTATAATGTTAGTGAACAAGGATTACATGGGACCCTAAAAAAAAAAAAAATTGCATTTCATTTTACTGGCATTTCTACATAGTAGTGATCGACCAATATCATTTTTTTATTGCCGATACTGATACTGATCAGCCGATATTTTTGTACATAAAAAAAACATTGTTTTTAAATTATTTTTTTTAAAATGTACAGGTACTCTTGTGGAGGGATCTGGAGGGTCTAAAAGACCCCAAAGCCCTTCTCTGCATTTAAAAGCATTCAAAACGCCAGGTTTGGCTGTTTTGAACGCTGTAATTTTTTCAAATTTGGTGCAGAAGTGATCTCATGACATCACTTCTGGGTTTTTACACGAAGACCGATCAGAGCCGAATGTGGCTTTGATTGGGTCTTCTCTTCGGCGGCCATGCAGGATGGTTGCCCGGGTCTCCTGGCGGGAGGGAAGACCCAGGCGAGCCACGGAAGGTGGCGGGAAGGGGGGACATCCCCTCCCGCTCCTTGTAATGACAGCCGAGCGGCTTCTCAGCCGTATCCGTCGTCATTACAAGACAGCCGACTGTCGGCTATGGACGCCGGGAACCGGGGTGATGCCTCTAGCTTCAGGCATCACTCCGGTACAAGCACTTTCCCGAAATATTGGCAATATTGGTCACCTTGGTGGCCGATTTCGATATATCAGGGAAAGTGCAGATCGGCCCTCGATATATCGGCTTTGCCGATAATTGGTCGATCTCTACTACATAGTATTTACTGGAGATGGTAAACATGCTCTGATCAAGATTTGAACTGACTTTATAATTTGACTGGCTTTCATGACTGAGCATGGACAGATCTCATTCTTGTCCAGTAAAAATTGGTTTTCCAATTAATTGGAAAAAAAAACTATAAAACTGATATTTTCCCAAAAAAGGTGGCAAACCTATTGCCAGTGAGGATTTGACAGTTGATGGTAATAAAACTTTTTTTTTTTTTTTTTAGTTAGCGGAACCAGTTTTGTTTACTTAGGTCATGAGATTAAATCCCAACCATTCTAACGCCCTGCTTGTTCACTAGTGTTTGAATACTTTATTTCCAAACAATAATATTGTTGCTAAATAACATACCATTGTATGCAATTGAGCCATGCAAATTATAGAAAGAACCATGCTGATGTGGCAGTGGCAATTAGGTGTTCGCCTATTTTCAGCATGCCCTGCTGTTGAAAATTTAAGCAGGTGATACAATGCTTGGGAGTTGAACCAATGGTCTGAGTCTTTCTAGGTAGGAGTGCAAACCACTAAGCCATTGAGAAGAGCACAATTACACTATATTCTATATTCTACTAAAGTGCAAATGCAAGATCATTGCTAAATCGTCAAAAATTAGTAGATGCGACTTGTTTTGCTTATTTTGCTGATATTTGTATTATTATCATTGATGTAAGAATCATCTCTCTATTCTCTATTAGAGATGTCCCGAACTGTTCGCCGGCGAACAGTTCCCGGCGAACTTCGCATGTTCGCGTTCGCCGCTGCGGGCGAACATATGCGATGTTCAGTCCGCCTCCTATACATCATCATTGAGGCAAACTTTGACCCTGAATCTCACAGTCAGCAGACACATTCCAGGCCAATCAGCATACCTCCCTCCCACACCCTCCCACCTCCTATAAATAAGCAAGGGCAGCATCCATCTTAGATCATTTCTGTGTTACTGAGAGCAGGGAGAGTGCTGCTGCTGCTGTTATAGCTAGGGACAGTTAGTCAGTGTTCCCGGTCTTGTTAGCCAGTGTTCTTGGTACACTCCTGCTGTAAGGACAGCACCCCAAAAAGCCCTTCCTAGGGCTGGTATTTGAGGTTTTTTTTGGATATATATATATATCTATTGTCCCCAAAAAGCCCTTTTGAGGGCTGGTATTTGTGTAATTTTTTTTGTTCTGTGATATATATATATATATATATATATATAAATATATATATATATTGTCCCCAAAAGCCCTTTTGAGGGCTGGTATTTGTGTAATTTTTTTTGTTCTGTGATATATATATATATATATATATTGTCCCCAAAAGCCCTTTTGAGGGCTGGTATTTGGGTATATATATATATATATATATATATATATATATATATATATATATTGTGCACTGCAGTTACCTGCCCGCTGTGTGTGAGAGGCCACAGACCCACCACAGACTGTACTGTGTGCACACCACACTCATTTCGGGTGGCACAGGCACAGTACCTTGCATTTTAAAAAATATTTTTTCTTTTCCTCTGTCATAATTGCAGTGAGTGCTGTGTCAGGTCCGCAGTGCACTGCCCACCACTGATATATATATGGTGGCACAGCATCTTGTTGCAAATTGAAAAAAAAAAATATTTTTTATTATTGCAGTTGCCTGGGCTGCCAGTGACTGTCAGGTCCACAGAGTGTACTGTGCCCACTGCAGTGCCACTGCCCACCCACCACTGATATATACGGTGGCAGGCATGACTTTTTTGGATTAGTGTCTGGGGGGGTCTAAAAAGCGTACCTGTGAAGTTTCAGCTCTGTAGCATGTCCAGAACCAGAAAAAAAGATCATATAGGTGTAAAAGGGGTTTCCACCATCCCTGCTCTACTGAAAAATTATCTTTTTTTCTGGTTCTGGACATGCTACAGAGCTGAAACTTCACAGGTACACTTTTAGACCCCCTAGACACTAAATCACACAAAAAAGTTATTAAAAATTGTCATTTTTGATAGAGAGCCAATTATTGGAAAAATTAAAAAAAAAAAAAACTTTAAAAAAAAAAAAATTCTTTGGATTTATTGTCTTGGGGGTCTATAAAGTGTACCTGTGAAGTTTCAGCTCTGTAGCATGTCCAGAACCAGAAAAAAAATAGAATTGGGGTTAGGGATAGGGTTAGGGCTAGGGTTAGGGTCAGGGCTAGGGTTAGGGTCAGGGCTAAGGTTAGGGTTATTTTTAGTGCTTAGGGTTAGAGGGTTAGAGTTAGAGGGGTAGGGATAGGGCTACTAACTCTAACCCTAAGTATCTCACCGTAACCCTAACCCTAGCCCCTAACACTAAACCTAACCCTAACCCTCTAACCATAACCCTAACCCTCTAACCTTAACCCTAACCCTCTAAGCCTAGCCATAAAAATAACCCTAGCCCTAACCCTAACCCTAGCCCTAGCCCTAACCCTAACCCTAACCCTAACCCTAGCCCTAGCCCTAAACCTAACCCTAGCCCTAACCCTAATTCGTAATTTTTTCTGGTTCCGGACATGCTACAGAGCTGAAACTTCACAGGTACACTTTTTAGACCCCCAGATGCTAAATCCAAAGCCATTTTTATTTTTTTTTAATTTCCAATAATTGGCTCTCTATCAAAAAAATTACAATTTTTAAGAACTTTTTTTGTGTGATTCAGTGTCTGGGGGTCTAAAAAGTGTACCTGTGAAGTTTCAGCTCTGTAGCATGTCCAGAACCAGAAAAAAAATTAGAATTAGGGTTAGGGCTAGGGTTAGGGTTAGGGCTAGGGTTAGGGTTATTTTTAGTGCTTAGGGTTAGACGGTTAGGGTTAGAGGAGTAGGGGTAGGGTTACTAACTCTAACCCTAAGTATCTCACCGTAACCCTAACCCTAGCCCCTAACACTAAACCTAACCCTAACCCTTAAAGCCCAGTTCCTGTCCCATTTTGGTCAGTTCTGGTCTGTTTGCGGTTGTTTGCGGTGCGTTAAACGGGGAGTTTGGTCTGTCACTGTGAAGCGGGCGTAACCCTTACACTACCTGATCGATACAACATCATACCTGATCGTATACACACACTGGATGTTTTAAAGCACGTTATTCCAAACAATTTAGGAATGTTAGGTGATTTATGCCCTTTATGGAATAAAACCCGACTCTGCGTCAACTACGTAATTTTCCATGGGAGTTTTGCCATGGATCCCCCTCCGGCATGCCACAGTCCAGGTGTATGTCCCCTTGAAACAACTTTTACATTACTATTGTGGCCAGAAAGAGTCCCTGTGGGTTTTAAAATTCGCCTGCCTATTAAAGTCTATGGCAGTTCGCAATGTTCGCCGGTTCGCGAACATTCGCCGATGTTCGTGTTCGCCGTTCGCGAACAGCGAATTTTATGTTTGCGACATCACTATTCTCTATATGTCAACCTTTTTTGTCTAATTCGTATTTTATGAAAATGTTGAGTTCTATTTATATATGTTCATTCTGTAATCATGGTACTTCTTTATAGTCTATGTATAATTGTACTCAGCACAGTGGCTTACTCTTTAGCACTCTTAGCTAGCAGCACTTAGGTCATGAGTTCCAATCCCACCCATGCTACCACCTCCCTAGAATTTCAATGGCGAATGCATAAGTGCCATCAGTGAGAGATAAATTGTATTGCACTGATGGCAAATATGATTTCGTCTACACACATATCCATTCCCCATTAAAACTTTGGGAGAGGTGAGGTGAGGGAGAGGTGGTAAGTAGCATAGGTGGGATTTGAACTCATTGAACAATGATAAATAATTGTTAAGAGCCTGGTTTGGATTGGGAGACCCCCAGGCTTTTTTCCCGATCAAATTTGTATTGTTACACCCACTTGTGGCAGGCAGCACAACTCTACTTCACAAAGCTACGTAGAGTTCCCTGGACACAATTAAGAGCTACCCTAATTTTCTAAATGTTGCAAATCAAACAAGCATTGGAAGTAGTTAGCAACTTGTTCATTTTAGGTGGCTAAAGGTGGCCATACACTATACAATCTCATTGTACAAGCTCTGTACAATCTCCTTTAGATTTACCAAAACTATATAATGGGAGGACACACCAGCTATCCGACCACTCTGTATCCAATCAGGGGCCCTTGCGCTACATAATTGATGGAAGATCTAAAGGAGATTGTACAATCCAATTTTATAGTGTATGCTGAGCTTTACATAACCCAGGACACGCTTCTCTTGTTTTCAATACTACAGCTCTATCCATATGGGTGGTTATCTGATCTCTCATTTCCTGCTCTCTCCAAATCAACAGATCTATGCAAGATGAATTTAAGACAAAAAAAAGTCTGTATTTAGTGAGACCAGGGATCACTGATTATTTGTATTAGAAAACCGTGCACCTAGCTGGGGGTGGTTGGGATCTGCTGAAAGGAGGGAACGCAGTCACAGGTGTGTGCTAATGAGGTCAGCTGATGAATGTCTACCGGTGTCTTACTGGATTCTATGTCTAATATCTACACACAAGCAAGAGATGAAGCAGGAAAGGCCTTCTTTCAATTAAACAAATTATGTATTGTTTTGCAACAGCGGTACATTCATGGTATATTGGTACATAGGGGAGCTGGAATATGCCTTTAAGTGAGGCATATGCAGAAACTCAGCTGGCAGGGTAAACTGTTAAAATGTGACCAGAAATGGCTCATCTGTGGCATTTTCGGTGAATGGTGACCTTTTTATTGGGTGACATGTAAACATCACCAGGATGAGGCAACCAAAAACAAGACATGCATGTATGGGGTGGTGAAAATTTCTAGCTAAGTTTCATGTGCGTAGAGTTCATTAGGACTGTGCAGGTTTTGATTTTAGCCAACAGTTTGTGGAGCACTTGCTAAAATTTTACACACATTCCACACTGTATTTATTGGAATATGTACAAATGCAGGAAGTCTACTGTGTATAGAATTAAGAAGTGACGTGTGTTCTGAGGATCACTAAAAACAAAATATCAAAAACTAAAACCCCTAATCCCTGGAAACACCAAGACATCTCCCACACCTACTATACAAATCAGCAACATCTCTTCGTGATAAAACAAAGTGATCTTTCCATGTTAACTTACTGACAACTCTGAGCAGCACTAATACTTGCAAGTGCATCCGAACGTCCTTCCACACACATGAGGATGCATTTCCAGGCCAGGAGTCGGCCCGGGCAACCAGTTGTGTGCCACTGCGAAAAAAGATATGCACTTTGACAATATATTCACGCTCGCTAACATCTTTTCACATGTGCTCAATATGCCTTTTTCGCTAAATAATTTTTTCAAAAATGGTGTTTATAGGGTGGGTAACTGGTGATTAGAGAAAATGAATACTTCATTTGACATGTTCAATAGTTTACCTAGGCCATAGCAAAAATCACTGGAACCTGAAAATCAGCATTGGAACTGTTAAAAGCTTGCTCTTTTAGTTTTGGATTTACACTTTTTTTTCTATTTAATGACTTGCATGTGGGCAGAGTAAAATTATTTTGTAGCAAAGTAGATTTATTAGAGATTGGAAGGTGTGTTAACAAGACATTCCACTTCTAAAACAATAGGAACATTATTTTTTTCATTTAGTTACTTTGCCCAAAAAATCGACTGGCATTTAATGTTGCAACCTTTTTCACAGCACTTTACAATATGGTTAGAAGGGCCCTGCTCTAAAAAACTTACAATCTAAAAGAAACACTTAAATTGGACAAACGTTAAATTTCATAGTGTACAGCAGGGACAAAAATAAGGTGAGCACTAACCATGTCAAACATTTTAGGGTATAACAAGTCTCACCACCCACACCCCAATCACAAGTTTAAGTGCAGGATTAAACAAACTAAAGACACAAGATATAACATTTGACAAAATAAAAGGCAGTGCAATAACTACACCCCTCCAAAATCACACACACATTCATTTCTGGTTAGGGTTAGCAGGAAGCTTCATTTTTATGAAAACAATTTAGGAAACTAGCTCAAAATTAGGAGTTGTCTAATGTGAGATTTGTAAGTAACAACCAAAAGAGAAAGGTCAGGCGATGCTCACAAACAAGAAACACATGGTCACACTGGACAAAGACACACAAAAATCCACCTTTGAGGGCCAAAATGCAAAACAGTTACAGCAAACAGACAGAACATTCATCAAACCACAGCCGCTGTGGGTCATTATGCACACTATAGCACCCTGCCCACAAATAATGTGGCCTCTTCTCAGGCAAAATGAACGGCACTAATGCAGGCCTTTATATAACATAGGTTAAATTGATAGCACACCCACCCAGTAAAGGATACGTCCACCAGTGTAATTAATTCTGTCTCTTCATGTATAAAGGAAAAGATAAAATGTCCAAGTCTCTGGCCATGATCAGTGATACCAAAAACAAAACAATTCAAGTTGTAAGTTGTAGGGAATGTGGAGATTACAAAGCCGGAAATGTCAACTTTGTGAGGGCTGCTTCACACAAATTTTTGACAAGCACATTCGTCATCAGCATCCAAAATTTAAATATGGGTGCAGGATCACACCATACTTATAAATCCATAGCTAACCAAAAAAAACTGTTCTAGATTTGGTGTAAAACCCACACTCGCTTTATTTATAATGTCCTTTCTTTTGTTTCCATTATGTGAAATTTATCAGAATTATAATACCTTATAAAGAAGAAGCTATAACCCTACAACAGAGGAAGAACATACAAACCTCTAACCAGACAGTGGCATGTTTGGGATACAAACCAATGACCCTGGTTCTGCAAGGCAGAAGTGCTAACCAGTTTGCCACTGTGCTGCCACATGCATGGAGCCTCCATCTCTGTGGTGTTAAACAGCCCCAAGTCCCTGGGGTGCAAAAAGTTAATCAATGCAGGTGTACCCTGGAAATCCTGAGTTCCATTGACCAACCTATTTCTGTGATATGCCATCTTGTTCCAAGGCTGGGTATGGATGACAAAGCTACTTCTTGTCCTTCCCTGTGGAACACATATGGAAAGATTTGCAATGGTGGTGGAACCCTCTTACACCTAAATACTACATTTCTTTAGGCATTTACCTATAGGTAGTGGAATTACATCAGTCAGAAGTTCTGTTTCTTGATTTATTCTGTGATATTTGGTGTTTATTGGTGTGTGAGTGTATATTAGTGGTGTTACCGTCTGAATTTGGGTAATGGCATTTTGATTTGTATTAATGATCTTGGTACAAATATATTGAAATAAATAATTAAGCATAACTACCCTAGAGAAATGTTGTAGGATGGAAGTCATAGGCAAGGAGGGGAGGAATTCCGGGAGGGAGGGGAGGGAGAAAAAGGGAACATATTAAATATTACGGTATTACAGTATTGGAATATTGTTTTTTTTTTCTCTTTACATAATTTAATGTGTAATATGTGAAATCCCAGTTTTGGGAAATACTGTTGTAATTTTTAAATTTTATATGCAAATAAAAATAAAGTAAAAAAAAAAAAACAAAAGTGAGTACACCCCTAATTCAAAATGTCCAATTTGGGCCCGAAGTGTCACTATTTTGTGTGGCCTTCAATATTTTCCAGCACTGCCTTAACCCCCTTGGGCATGGAGTTCACCAGAGCTTCACAGGTTGCCACTGGAGTCCTTTTCCACTCCTCCATGAGGACATCACGGAGCTGGTGGATGTTAGAGACCTTGTGCTCCTTCACCATCCGTTTGAGGGTTTAGGTCTGGAGACATGCTTGGCCAGTCCATCACCTTTGCCCTCAGCTTCTTTAGCAAGGCAGTGGTCATCTTGGATGTGTGTTTGGGGTCATTATCATGTTGGAATACTGCCCTGTGGCCCAGTCTCTGAAGGGAGGGGGATCATGCTCTGCTTCAGTATGGCACAGTACAGTTGGCATTCATAGTTTCTTCAATTAACTGTAGCTCCCCAGTGCAGGTAGCACTCATGCAGCCCCAGACCATGACACTCCCACCACCATGCTTGACTGTAGGCAAGACACACTTTTCTTTGTATTCCTCACCTGGTTGCAGCTACACACACTTGACACCATCTGAACCAAATACGTTTATCTTGGTCTCATTAGACCACAGGACATGGTTTCAGTAATCCATGTCCTCAGTGTGCTTGTCTTCAGCAAACTGTTTGTGGGCTTTCTTGTGCATCATCTTTAGTAGAGGCTTTCTTCTGTGATGACAGCTATGTAGACCAATTTGATTCAGTGTGCAGCGTATGGTCTGAGCACTGACAGGCTGAACCCCACCCCTTCAACCTCTGCAGCAATGCTGGCAGCACTCATGCCTCTATTTCCCCAAAACAACCTCTGGATATGACACTGAGCATGTGCAATCAACTTCTTTGGTCGACCATGGTGAAGCCTGTTCTGAGTGGAACCTGTCTTGTTAAACTACTGTATGGTCTTGGTCATCGTGCTGCAGCTCAGTTTCAGGGTCTTGGTGAAATTCTTTTAGCCTAGGCCATTTTTATGTAGTGCAACAATTCTTTTTTTTTTTCAGATCCTCAGAGCGTTCTTTGCCATGAGGTGCCATGTTGAACTTCCAGTGACCAGTATGAGAGAGTGAGAGCAATAACACTAACAAGTCACATGACACCAGGGAGGGAAAATGGCTAATTGGGCTCCATTTGGACATTTTCCCTTAGGGGTGTACTCACTTTTGTTGCAAGCAGCTGTCACAAATTCACACTTGTTAGACATTCACACATTTTGGAATTTACTATAGTAAGGGTCTAAAATAAAATGAGTGTAGGCTTGTAAATCATTTTCAATCTGGGAATGCTCAGTTGTGTCAGTACAGAGTTCTAAAAAGAGGGCAATGTATCTCTTCTCAGACTTTTAAGCATGTTTCTGCTTTCAAAGCAATATTTCAAGAAATGTAAAAGCAGATCATC
Organism: Pelophylax lessonae; assembly: GCF_965119305.1. Lineage (NCBI taxonomy): Eukaryota > Metazoa > Chordata > Amphibia > Anura > Ranidae > Pelophylax > Pelophylax lessonae. The sequence goes on along the minus strand of NC_138768.1, from coordinate 530,200,861 downwards.
TCCAAACAATATACCACATGTTTAGGAACCATTTATCCACTTCTGGACCGGAAGGATTTGCCCCCTTAATGACCAGGCCATTTTTTGCATTTCAGCACTGCGTTAATTTAACAGAAAATTGCGTGGTCATGCGATACTGTACCTAAATAAAATTGATGTCCTTTTTTTACCACAAATAGAGCTTTCTTTTGGTGGTATTTGATCACCTGTGCGATTTTTATTTCTTGCGCTATAAACAAAAAAAGAACGACATTTCTAAAAAAAAAATAACAATATTTTTCACATTTTGCTATATAACATTCCTCAAAAAAAAATTAAAAATCAAAAATGTTCATCCTTTTAGGTCAATTTGTATTCTGCTACATATTTTTGGTAAAAAAAATAGCAATAAGCGTATTTTGATTGGTTTACGCAAAAGTTATCGCGTCTACAAACTATGGGAAAGATCTATGCAATTTTTATTAATTAATTAATTTTTTTTACTAGTAATGGCGGCGATCAGCGATTTTAAGCGGAGCTGCGACATTGCAGCGGACAGATCGTACACCTAACTGACATTTTTAACACATTTGTGGGGACCAGTGACATTACTACAGTAATCAGTGCTAAAAATATTCAGTGTTACTGTACTAATGACATTGGCAGGGAAAGGGTTAACCTAGGGGTGTTTAAAGGGTTAAGTGTAAGCTAAGGGGAGTATTTTCTAACTGTATGGGGGATGGGCTTGTGAAATGATCATAGAGACCTGTGTTGCTATATAGAAGGATCACAGGTGCACTGTGATCATTTCAGAGAGAAGAACAGTCAACTGTGTTTACAACCGCTAAGTGTCCTTCTCTCTTAGCAGGGAGTGATCGCGGGTGCCTGACACCGGCCTCGTGCATCGGCGACCACGCTGCCTAGTGGGGGTGGGAGCATGCCTCCAGCCCCGCGCACTCGCCCCCCTAGCACCACATTCATGACCGATGTAGGGCTATGTCGGTTCGCACAGGAGAGGCAGCCTGCTGCAGTAAATGTGCGGCAGGTGGTCTTATTGTGGTTAATCTATGAAATTAATCTCTAAACATTATTTCCATGTGCAATTCACCTGCTTCTACCACAACTACTTATTTATGTGACCTATAGTGAATTTGATTTTTTAACTATGTATTCACCATGTGCTATAGTAAATACCTGACTAGATTTAGTTGTTTTCTATGGATTTTACACATTTGTGACCATTTGTTCACCCATTTTCTGCCTAGATGCTATAGTAACTACACCCCATACTCCCCACCAGCCCACCAGCTTTAGCCGAATTTCATTTGAAAAAGACAAACTTACACATATAGCTCATTAAGCTAGAAATCTAGTGTTAAGCAAAGAAAAGCTTTATTCAACAAACTCCTACAATACAAAATATAGCACTGACACAATGCAAATGCTGCCATTTCCCTTATAAAATGGATGTAAAATAAATTCAGTGAATTAAGTGAGTGATCAATCAATCAATGTGTCTTCATTATGCAGTTTGGTATTTTGGAGATTTAACTTGAACCGTGCTTATGTCTTCCATTTCATTTCTGAATAATCAGTCTCCTGTACAGTAATGGCCCTTACTTTACTACATGCTTTAGGTTTGCAAAGTCACAAAAAAGACAATATATACAGTTTATTTTTCCTCCTATGAAAGCAAAAACTCTCAACCATCAAGGAACTACACTTACCCATCATGGTGGGGATGTTCTGACTCACACTATCTACTGACATTTAGTAGGTACCTTAAACTTTTGTGTATTTATGGTATTTAAATATCATTTGACAAGGGTAATAGACAGAAACTCTCCACTGAGTGTGGCATGAAAATTGGGGTAGAGAAAACAACTGACAGCGATAGGCATTAGGGTTAACTATTACAGTGGGGACTTTTTGTGTTTGCAGCCAAACTTCAACCATCAATTCTATGGTCTCATTGCAAGAGATGTATTTTTCAATGTAGAATTATATTTAGGAATTTTGCACTGGCAAATAATTTTTATTCCAGACACCCGATGAAGTAGTATAGTGCAATCTATTTTTTTTATCATCACTAAGGGGCATATTCATAAAACATTAAATGTGACATTCATCAAATATTCACTGCAGGTGTATCTTCCTGGTGAATATGTTACAAAATTACAGTGGTTAATTCACCTGAAGTGAATGATTGGTAAAAATCACATTCACTACTAGAATGCATTATTGCAGCTACCATACTGTATGTGTGTAAAGGTCAACAGCTCTAGTGCTTATCACTCACAGTCTGCTGCTGCTTAGATTTTTTGTTCCACAAGCTGGAAAATCTATTAACAGGATGAGGCTTAATGTGTAATATGTCACCAGGACCCCTTTAGAATATCCCTCCTTAAAGTAGTATTAAACCCAAATCCAAAAATGTAATATATTGCTGCTAACCAATCCTTAGATTGGCTGCATTTGTTTTTTTATTTTTTTTTATTTGGCTTTTGTCCCTTTGTTTTCTTCTGTTGATCTGGCCCATAACTAATTTCCTGTATTAGAGTTCCCCTACTCTGGACAAAGGAGCTCGGGGGCACAGCAGACAGCGACAGTGGTAATCTCGGGGAGGGGAGTGGTAGATGGACTAGATTTAGATCCTGCTCACATTGCAGTTACACAAGAAGTTACACAAGAAGTTGCAGCTAACAGGTTTTTTTCTTTTGGGATAATATTTTTACATAAAAAAGAGATGGAATATCTGCGCTCAGACAATTGGACTCACAAATGAATCAAATTAGTCACATAAATATATAAAAATACACACATATGTGAATAAAAAAGTGTAGGCAGCCAACTAAAAAGTAGATAAAACTTTGATAGGCATATAAAGAAATGTAGTAGCGCCAAACACTATATACAAATAAAATCATCCATAAAAGTCCAAATAGAGTCCATAAAGGGAAAAAAAGGGGGAAGATCCCAGATCCAGATTTTGCAGGTAAAGGAAAGCCAGCACCCAATTGTGATGTGCACTCTTATGCGCTTACCAGAGATCAATAAAATCAGAGCGATGTATGAATCCAAGAGGGGCAAGATGGACCACCAAATTGTTTCAGGGATTCCGACTCAAATTGATCTGATATGCTGACACCAGTAGGGTATAGATAGCCTGATATGGGAAGTATCGCCTGGGCTTGCTGCAAGTTGATCCCAACTCCAGTACCTCAACACAAAGGGGAGGACAATAGTGCAGACTGTACAGGATAACATTTATTAACATAAAGAATGGTACTCACACATAATGAAATGTAAAGGAGCATGTAACATAACGAGATTCCGCAGTGTAAGGTAGCGTGCTAATCGTTCCCGGGTCGCCTGACGCGTGTCGTCCAAAAAAATGACATCATCAGAGGCAGACCCGGCCGGAACGTCAGCACGCATATAAAAGACTTAGCCGGAAGTGACGAATGCGGAACTACCCGCATATGCGTTCCACTCGGCTCTGACCGGAAGCTGGATGTTATTCGTCAGCGGACCCCGGAAGCCAGAAGTGGATGCGGTGAACCGCAAACAAGAGCCGGACATCCTCAAACCACAGACATACAGTCCGGAGACCGGGAGAAGAACCGAGCGGAGCAATCACAGACCAGAACATTTTTATACAGAAACTGATATGACACAAATATTGCACATAAGAATAAAAACATATATAAAAAAGAAGAAACGGTACTAAAAGCCAGACGGATTATGGCTTCAGAACCTGATTCCACAGTACAATCATCAGTCATATAACACAAGATATAGAAAAATTAATATATAAAAGTCGGTGCGTTCAGCATAGCAAATTAATGATAAGAAAGCTGATAGCAACAAACGACTCACATAAAAATGTCAATGCTTGAACAATTTAAAAATATAAAAATTACAAAATAGATATATCACCAGAATTCAACTATTGTTAATATAACAATTCACATCCCCCTCTATATTTAGTCCCCAAGGGGCATATGTCTTCATATTAAAAATCCACCGGGTTTCCAAACGGGAAATTTCACGGTGTATATGACTCCCTCTCCAGTGGGGGGTAAATTTGTCAATCCCCCAAATTTCGGTGCCAGCGGGATTTTTATCGTGACAGCTGGCATAATGTCTCGAGACACTATGATTGGGGAAAGCTTTCCTAATATTCTTAATGTGTTCCCTCACCCTTACTGTCAGTGTATGCTTAGTGCGGTCAATATACTGAAGGCCGCAAGGGCACTGCAGTAAGTACACAACATTGGTGGAGGAACAACCTATGAATGGTTTAATAGAATGTGTTTGGGACGTGGCTGTAGATGTAACCTCACAAAACTTCCTACCAACAAGCGAGTTAACTTTACACACCGAACATCTTCTGCATGGGTAGAAGCCTGTTAAAGTGTGAAAGAAGGGAAGCTGATTTGGTTTATCTAAGACATTTGGAGCGATCTGGAGACGTAAGGGTTCAACCCCTCTAAAAACAACCGGGGGAACCTCAGGTAGCGAAGGGCCTAGTACTTTATCATTCTGAAGGACCTTCCAGTGTCTTTTGAAAATCCGCTTAACGTCTCCAAACTGCTTAGAGTAGTTAGTTATAAACGAAAAACCAAAGCGATTTGAATCTGCTTCAACTTTAGGCCGTTTCTGTAATAAGGTAGACCTGTCGGTGTTCGCCACTTCATGAAGTACTACATTCAGGTTGGCCTCATCGTATCCCTTATCCAGAAACTTGCCCTTCAACATCTCAGCCTGACTCATGTAGTCTTCCTGTTTGGTACAATTACGCCGGAGTCTTAAAAATTGACTCCTTGGCACCGACCGCAACCAAGAGGGGTGATGACAACTTCCCTGTTCGATGTACCCGTTGCGGTCGGTGGGCTTAAAGAAGGTACTTGTTACCAATGTACCCTCTTTAACCTCAATCGTCAGGTCAAGGAAATTAATCCTTTCACTACTGGCTTCGTGCTGGAGGACAATGCCCAACTCATTGGAATTAAGGTCATTCATAAAACAATCAAGTGACAACCTATCGCCATCCCACAGGAGGAGGACATCATCTATGTAACGCTGCCAGAAGACCACCTCTGGTCTAGGGCGGCCATAGACGACATCCTCCTCCCATTTGGCCATAAAGAGATTGGCCATACTTGGTGCATATTTGGCACCCATGGCGACTCCTCTTTTTTGTAGAAAGAAGAAGCCGCCGAACCAAAAATAATTATGACGCATGGCATATGTAAGCAAGGAAAGAATGAAGTCTCTTTGTAATGAAACAAGTGAGTCATCTCTCTCCAGTAAAGTTTGGACGGCCTGTTGTCCATGCTCATGCGAAATAATAGTGTAGAGCGAGGTGACATCCGCTGTAACCAGCAGATATCCCTCCCTCCACACTATTTGGTCCAATAGATTCAGCACCTGGGTGGAATCCCTGAGGTAGGATGGAGTGTTGGTAACAAGTGGTTGTAGGTACCCGTCTATATACCTCCCAATTCTACTAGTGACGGAATCAATTCCGCTCACTATCGGACGTCCCGGTGGATTCAAGGGGTCCTTGTGAACTTTTGGGAGGTAATACAGAACGGGTACCCTTGGAGCCACTGGGACCAAAAATGACCTCTCCTTCTTGTTAAGGATGTGCTCCTGATAGCCATAATCAATAAGGGCAGTTAATTCCTTTTTGAACCTTGTGGTGGGATTATATGGGAGGGGGCTATATGTGTCCGTGTCCGAGAGTAATCTATTCATCTCAGTATAGTATGAAGATTTGTCCAGGACCACAATCCCCCCCCCCTTTATCCGCGGGTCTAACCACAATATCATTCCTCTTTTTGAGGGATTTTAAGCCCTCGTTAAACCTTAGCTCATTTCTGTCCTTCTTGATCTGCATGGTCTCAACATCTTTCAAAACCAATTCTTTAAACACTCCAATAGAGGGGGCAACAAAACCAGGAGGGTTAAAAAGAGAAGCATTGGAAAGTCCAGAATGTCTAATATTGACATTATGTCTGTATGTCTGTGGTTTGAGGATGTCCGGCTCTTGTTTGCGGTTCACCGCATCCACTTCCGGCTTCCGGGGTCCGCTGACGAATAACATCCGGCTTCCGGTCAGAGCAGAGTGGAACGCATATGCGGGTAGTTCCGCATTCGTCACTTCTGGCTAAGTCTTTTATATGCGTGCTGACGCTCCGGCCGGGTCTGCCTCTGATGATGTCATTTTTTTGGACGACACGCGTCAGGCGACCCGGGAACGATTAGCATGCTACCTTACACCGCGGAATCTCGTTATGTTACATGCTCCTTTACATTTCATTATGTGTGAGTACCATTCTTTATGTTAATAAATGTTATCCTGTACAGTCTGCACTATTGTCCTCCCCTTTGTGTTGAGGTACTGGAGTTGGAATCAACTTGCAGCAAGCCCAGGCGATACTTCCCATATCAGGCTATCTATACCCTACTGGTGTCAGCATATCAGATCAATTTGAGTCGGAATCCCTGAAACAATTTGGTGGTCCATCTTGCCCCTCTTGGATTCATACATCGCTCTGATTTTATTGATCTCTGGTAAGCGCATAAGAGTGCACATCACAATTGGGTGCTGGCTTTCCTTTACCTGCACAATCTGGATCTGGGATCTTCCCCCATTTTTTCCCTTTATGGACTCTATTTGGACTTTTATGGATGATTTTATTTGTATATAATATTTTTACATGAATAAAAAATGGATCATTGTAAGCATCCATAGTGGTAATTAGTGGTAAATGGTTTGTCTCAACAAACTGATCCATCGGTAGGAGAGCTTGTTTTTTTGAAAAACAACAGATGTACTGGTCAGATTATCTGGTGAAATTTTAAAAAAGCAAGAAAGCCTAAAAAAAAAAACAACGAAAGCAGCCATTACAAGTGTAGCACCCTCCTAGGTAGGTGCAAGTGAGAGAGTATAGTTTTGAGCTCTGTCTGCTTACCAGGTAGGCTGCAGGTAAATCTATATTGTTCTCTGCCTACCAGAGAGCAGGATCTGTTAGTGAGGTCTTCTCACTGTGCTCAGAATGCAATTCATTCAGTCTAGAGGGTGTTTCATGCTGGTCCAATAGGGAGGCATGTTGGACAGTGGGAGGAAACCTGACAAATGGGCGCAAAGGCTTTTGATACAGTCCTGATGATTGGCAGAGGGCAGGTCGACTCTGTGCACGCTGTGATACTGTATAAAAGCCAGGAGCACATGTGCTCAGGGTCTTTCGTTGGAGAGTGGAGTCCCAGAGGGAAGGGACGACTGCCTCCTCATCTGTAGAAGTGCCATGCGGTCACAGGAGGTCATCCTGATGCCATAGGAGCAGTTGAGAGGAGCTGAACCCAGAGGTCCAGGGAAGATGACTGATAGGGGAGACATTGGAGGTCCTGTTTCTGCAGTATCAAGGGGCCTGACCTGAGGGGGGCCACCCCTGCTCCTAGGATAGTCAGTGGATGGGTGTCAACTGAAAGGGGATGCTAGTGAGAGTGTCCTGAAGATAAGGTCCACTAAGTCGGCTTGTTAGAGAGCAAGAGACTTAACCCCATCCACACTTGTGGCAGTGTGGATTAACAGCCTGGCTGTTTCTGATCACTAAAGAAGTTCTGAAGATAGAAGTCCTCATCTATGTGAATAGTTCAATTGGAGTATTCCACTATTCCCTTCTCCCATCCCAATTACCTATAAACAACAATAAAACCAACACCCCTAGACTGTTTATTTCTGAGAAGAGCCCAAAGGAGCAAGGAGGGATCCAGGATCTGTATCTGCTTATAACCGTGTGTTGGTAACCAGGGGAGCCCGCAGGGCTAATATCCAGCAGGCCCTATGGGGCAGTGCAACACATCTAAGAATTGGTAAGGTGCAATATAAGAAATGTTTGCTTTTTGGTTTAATAACGCTTTAAAAGCATGTATCCTGGTTTTTATTTTCTTTCTTTACTCATTTTTATATAACCACACTTCTTATAATATTATGTAGTCTTTTGTCTAGCCAAAAGATGGACCTTTTGCCCCTTTTTACATATTTTTCTTCTTAACTTTTTTGTTGTAAAAAACCATCTAACTAAAGCTGGCCATACTGAAAAATGAATAGACATCTCTCCCGCTCACCATACACCAGCCTATCGTACCAGCAGTGGTGCCACAAAGTGTTAAGCCACAAGACTGTCAGAGAAATCAAATGTTTAACTAATTAACCATTTCAGCTCCGGAAGGTTTACCCCCTCCCTTCCTGACCAGGCCATTTTTTTGCGATACGGCACTGCGTTATTTTTACTGAAAATTGCGTGGTTGTGCGACGCTGTACCCAAATAAAATCAGTGTCCTTCTTTTCCCCACAAATAGAGCTTTATTTTGGTGGTATTTGATCACCTCTGCGGTTTTTATTTCTTGCGCTATAAATAAAAAAAGACAAACAATTAAAAAAAAAGCATATATATATATATATATATATATATATATATATATATACATATATATATATATATATATATATACATATATATTTTTTACTTTCTGCTATAAAGTCAATGGCACCTGTTGATGTTTCTGAGCCTGTGAGAAGGGAGAGAGAGAACAAGTGCTGCTTCAGCCAGGCACAGCTCTGGATTGCTACAAAACTCAAGTACTTAGGGAGGGTGGTAGGGGGAACAACTAATGGAATTTATTTTACCTTAACACAAGTAATGCATTAAGGTAAACAACTGTCTGGCTTTAGATCCACTTTATGTTATAAAAGCTCAAATGTGCAGGGTCCCATTAAAACAGCCAGTCTGTTTGATTTCACACTTTTTTTGTTTAATGAGTGCAAGATTTCTCTGACAGTTTTGGTTTATTCAAACATATATTGGATTGATTTATATAGGGTAATGTTTTAATGAGGTACAATTTATTTTTATACAAAACTGGTCATACACACTTTTTTTTAATTTTGAAAGGTTTAGCTGGAACCAATTGAAATTCAATCAGTAGGTGGCCCTGTCAACTGACATCCTTTGATTAGAAAAAAAAATCAAAGGAATCAGGCAGAAAACTGACAGCCAAACAGCTGGAATTCAGCCTCTGTGTTTTTTGACAGCTGGTCACTGCTTCAGTCACTATTTCCTTAAGACTTTATTGTGACGAAATAGGTAGAGGTGGAGCTTCCAGCATGTCACCTCTGCCCACGTATCTTCTAGTAATTGGAACACATGCCGTCTCCTGGTTACAGCAAAGTGGCTTTGTGAGTTCCGAGATAGTCTTGCGGGCTTTGTTAGTGCCGATGTGGCACCATTTATGTAAGAGGTAATTTCTTAATGTTTTTATTACTGTTCAAATGTAATAAATTTGCTTCACTAAGAGAACCGTTTTCTTTTTGGGCATATCTGATATATATGAGAGCTATAAGGGAGAAGTTTACCTCAACTAAAGGTGGTTTCCTTGATCACATGAGGAGTGGAATCAAGTGCATATTGACCACTTTTAATTAAGTGGTCTCTGGCGGTCTGGTGAGTGTTTAGTACATATATTAATCACTGGGTGTCCCAAAAAGGTGTGATAAAAAAAATTTAAATTGGATTGGATGTTATTTATGGACTCAATCTGTTTTTTGGGCATTCTCCTTTGATTAGTTGTTTTGCACATATTATAGTGGGACTCACTGTTCTAAGTTACAGTTTCTAAATATGTGTTTCTGCACAAGCACTTTATATAACACTGATCTTAAATGACTAATATTTTTTGCACATATTGGTTTGTATCAAAAAATTTGTGAATTGTTAAACTGATAGGTTATATGCAGTATATTTATGGAGTGTGTATTGGATCTTAATAGACGCTCTATGCGCAAATAACTCCGTTGCGCTAATAAGTGCACTTTTGGATATTAATATACGCCAAGCGCAATTAATCCTGTTGTGCTAAAAAGCACAGTTCTCAACTCTTTTTAAAAAGGTGATGGAGTGCACTTAGCAGTACCCAGTAATAAAGACACACAGGCTGTTATCACTTTGGATGCTCGATAGAATGTCCTGCCTAAAGCATTGAGCTCCGTTTATTTATGGGACAACACATGGATAACAGCAGGAAGTGATGGCTATACAACATCAGCCAATCAGTTCCAAATGTACAGTCACATGACATAAGTTACTCACATAGAATCAGCCAATGACACACCTGAATACATTTAAATATACAATAGAAAGGGGAGTACAAAATCGTGAACGAGCAGAACAGCATGCATGGCTTCCCGTCATTGGTGCGTGGAAATCCCCGCACTGCAGTTAACAATGAAACCCACGTGTAGCGGAATTCATGCCTAACACTACGCAATGAAACCAGCGTGTAGAACCGTGAACGCTGCTCTGATCAAACTCGTGCATGCACTCCCGCCACTACTACTAGTGTGAATACCACTCAGCAAGGCTCAGAGAACAATGCCTAATAGGATTATACTGCTGTTCCCATAGAACGTGAAGCTATCTGCAGGGAAAGAGCCATGCTGTTTCCAATATGGTGATCAGGCACAGTAGAAAGACATGAGTGTGTATCCCTTCATAAAGGCAGATAGATATCAAAACGATATTGACTTCGCAGAGCAAACAAATCTGCACATTATACAGGGGCCCCCCCTAGTGGCCATATCCTTGCTGCTTGACACTTGTACTCCACATCGCAATACACATAGATCTCTAATGGCAAACAGACTCGCGCATAGGGCATGGAGTGTTCACCGCGGAGATGTCTATGTAGAGCGAACGCTTCTACGCGTCTAAAGGAAGGTTTTCACTGCCAGTAGTCTCTCCTCAATGCCGGTTCGCCCGTACATGCTCTATTGAGCATACTGCAAACAAACCAACAACAGGAGCCAAAATGACAAGCTAAATAAAACACATCCTGAAAATTATCCACAATAGTCCTAATAAAATTTCCACAACAAGTGAATTTTATACTTTTATATATTTACGTAATTTAAATTTATTTGGCACGTGACCTAGTTTTCACATAACTAGGTTGGTTTTGGTTTAATAATGGTATTTACTAGCATTCCCCACATTATATATTATTATTTTTAGTGTTCTTTGCACTTTATGGGAGGCAGCAAGGTTTTGTTTAATGTTGGATTACTGGTATACATCGGTGGTTTTTAGGTTTAGTATTGTAACTTGTCACATGGTGCATACGTTTATTATATAATAATACAATATTCTTTGGCATTATTGAATAGTTATATGGTTTTGCTGTTGTTAGAATTCAATCCAAGTGCATTACAATATCATTTAACAAATAAAAAGTCCGCAAATGCTGGTAAAATGTCATTAACCAGTTTTATGGTGCATTAGGTCCCTGTGAAGCTTCATCCATAAACTGGACTGGCTGCACACATAGATAGGTTTAGGTCTTAATTATCTTGGGTTCAGCTGTCTTTCTTTTGATCGGCACTTATATATGGGTTTTTGCCTTTAAGAGATCTCAAAGGATACATGATATATTCTACTGTGTGTATCTTTTTACAATAAAACACCATTATCTTTTATAGGATGATAATTTGATCAGATTTAATGTACTGTTTAAAAACGTTCATAATTAACTAGGTGAAAAATGCATTTAGGCATTGTTTAAGGAGGGAAATGTTTTTTTTTTCCTATGTTTGTGTGTTTCTTAACAATGTTTTTAAAATGATATATGACTTATATTTTCTGTGTATTAGTTAACAGTAAATGAGATATCTATGGCTCTGGGGTAAACAAAGTGAATCTACAGACATTCAGATTAATGAACCACATCATTATAGTGTTCATCATCATTAATATGATAATTCTGCTGAGGGAAAACTAAATGTCTATGCCAGAAAGCTACTCTGTTATCTGAAAGCATCCTATAATGTATTGTACAATATCACATAGTAAAGATTTTAAAGACAATGAAGCTTAAAATATTTTGTTTCTACATAAATGATTAAAAATAGTAATGATACTAATGAACTAATAATAATAATAATAATAATAATAATAATAATAATAATAATAATAATTTAGGTGTAGATGAACTAGAACAACTGTTGTTACCTAGTAGGTGGTACTGTTGATATATACAGATATGGAAAGGTAATCTCAAGTAAGTAGTGAACAAGATCTAGAGCACTATTACTACCATAGCCCACTATCCTATGCTATGGCACACCTGACGTGTTTGACACCTGGGGCAAGTTACTTTTCACACGCCATCCCCATAAATCAAAATCATAAAATTTAAAAAATATACATAATAGCTATAAAAGAAAAGGGAAGTGAACATGTTCTGCATTTAAACATGTTTATGTGGGCCAGTAAAAAAAGAAAATAAAACTAGAATGGAAGGCTTTAATAGACTGGGATACATACAAATCGAAGTGGTGCAGTTTGATAGTGACAGGCTTGAAGGAGATTCAATGGCAGTAAATTTGTCCTCTAAACTGTGGCGACTTTACAATACATAGGCAAAAATGTTCAAGCCTGACAGAACATCAGCTACAAAGGATCAATCACATACAATATGCAAGCAACAATCAATTGTAACCATACACAAGCAATTCATAAGAAATGCATCAATATATAGGCCACACATGGGCAATTGTTAAAATATTTGTGTGCAATCATGACAATAAGTGGGCAACAAAAGGACAATCATTACAATACTCAGGCAAGACAAGACAAGTGGGCAATCGTTACAATGTTTGGGCAACAAATAGTAAATCTCAACATCATGTGGGCAACCAATAGTCAACCATGACAATGTGCATCACAATTGCCATTTGACAATATTGGTGACAATACCTTTAGCCCAGTGGGAGCAAAGTCAGTTAAACTAAAATCCTTTACTGTTATGATAGTGAGATATGCTACTGAACCTGTCACAGACTCCCTGCTCCTCCTGGTGGTTACTTTCCCAGATATGGGCTAATGAGTCTGGCCACACACCCCCAGCTGATGGGTTGAGTAGTGGCATTTTATTCTTTTTTTTCTTATGCATTTTTTATTTTTCAAAGAAATTGGGTTGTATACAATATCTCAAGGTAAACAGGTATGGTATACTGAAATGGGAGTTCTGCTTCACCTGAGTTAGGAACAAAGAAACATAAATGCAATGCACATACAGTATCTCACAAAAGTGAGTACACCCCTCACATTTTTGTAAATATTTTATTAGATCTTCAACCCCTTCAACCTCTGCAGCAATGCTGGCAGCACTCATACATCTATTTCCTAAAGACAACCTCTGGTTATGACGCTGAGCACGTGTACTTAACTTCTTTGGTCAACCATGGCAAGGTCTGTTCTGAGTGGAACCTGTCCTGTTAAATCACTGTATGGTCTTGGCCACCATGCTGCAGCTCAGTTTCAGGGTCTTGATAATCTCCTTATAGCCTAGGCCATCTTAATATAGAGCAACAATTATTTTTTCAGATCCTCAGAGAGTTCTTTGCATGAAGTGCCATGTTGAACTTCCAGTGACCAGTATAAGAGAGTGAGAGCGATTAACACCAAACTTAACACACCTGCTCCTCATTCACACCTGAGACTTTGTAACGCTTATGAGTCACATGACACCAGGGAGAAAAAATGGCTAATTGGACATTTTGACTTAGGGGTGTACTCACTTTTGTTGCCAGCGGTTTAGACATTAATGGCTGTGTGTGGAGTTATTTTGAGGGGACATTTTCTTTTATGGGATTGTATGGCTGGGTTTTCATTACTGTTTTTTTTTTTTTTTATTGGTTGAGCCAGGTGGATTTTGGGTCTTTTTTCAAGCTAGTCGCTCCCTGTATAGGAAAAGAAAGAGAGGATAGAGGAATAGAGGCGGGAAAAGGAGAGATGTCCGCCAGTGGCATTTTATTTAATCATAACAAGTCCAGGGCTCTGAGCTTGTGATTGTTCTGTCTATAGTAGCTCTTTCCTTTGTGACCTGCATTCTGCTCCTAATCCTGTTTATGTGCCTTGCTCCTGACCTGTGATCCTTATCCTGTCCCAGTACGAAAAGATTTAAGATTGGTTAGTGCAAAACGGGTGCTAATTTAGATTAAAAAACCCTGGTCTGCTGGTACCTTTCTCAACAGAACACTTGGAGACTGATCTGAAGATGCAGTTGGAAGATGTTCCCAGGAACAGAAGGGTGAATAGATATATGATGGATTTATAAATGTATCTCATTAAAGCCTTAGGGCTTAAATAAAAATTATGATTTGCAGTTGAATTTTTAAAATTTGTTTTGGCATTGTGCTTAACATCCATCTATGTTTTATTTTCAGATTAACGTTTATGCGTTTCATCACGGTTGTATAATGATGAAGCCCTGAGCTAGTGATAGAGAAAAATTCTTAAAAACTTTTTTCTCCATGGAAGGATGAATACATTTTAAGTACAGTAAAACTTTGGAATTGCATTCCATTTGTTTGATTTAAAGGATAAGTAGTGAAAATGGAGTCTGCTTGATGTGAATACTGTTTTTGAACTTTACATTGTGCTGAGTGCAGCTCACCCAATAATTGTTGAAGCAGTAGTTAACCACAGCAGTAAAAAAAAAAAAACAGCTGTAACAGCTGTAAGCCAATTGCATAATGTGCTTGTATGTAGAACGGAGCCCTCCAGCGGAGCGCTATCACTGCTGACAGGGCTTCCACCTTCCCCCAATCTTTCTTCTGGGTTTGCGGGCTCCGGCTGTTTAAGCGGCCTGAGCAACAATGATGTCACTCCCACACATGCTGGACCATCAGATTGCATGTGTATAAAATTAAATAATAATAGATAAAAAATTCAGCGCAACTGTACAAAATAATATAATAGAAAGCTGCTATGCACTAAAGGATCAATAAACCAAAAGTCCCAATAACAAATATATAACAAAAAGTGCAGCGCTATCAAATATTGATTATGAAGAAGATATCGAGGAGAGCAGTCCACAGGTGAAAATTATGGTGAAGCATGCACAAGATATAAACATTCAGTGCTCTTCAATGTGCTGGTAATCCTCCACCCAGTCTCATTAGCCTCTCACCTCACACTTAGCCCCTGTGTCACCAGACAGGCTAGTAAAACAAACTTTCTTCAGCTGAGGAAGTCCCGTGCAGTGGGACGTAACGCGTGCGAAGGGGGAGGGGCCGGTGACGTCACCCGCCATCCATTGCGGTCGAGACCGCTGTGTGTAATACAATCTGCTCATCACATGCACTTGTATAGTGCTTTACAAGGTAATTTTTATGATTTTATGCTATGTTCAATAAAGTAATTTATTGCGGTAATGCACTATGTCCGGACCTTTGTTTTCCTATGGACCTGTGACCCGCTTTATGGACCTGTGATCTGTTACTTGTGAGCCTTATCTTCTGATGAAGAGGAATACTGATCTGATCTATATTGGTGATATCCTTGAGGAAAGTTTGTCTTACTAGCCCGTCTGGTGACACAGGGGCTAAGTGTGAGGTGAGAGGCTAATGAGACTGGGTGGAGGATTACCAGCACATTGAAGAGCACTGAATGTTTATATCTTGTGCATGCTTCACCATAATTTTCACCTGTGGACTGCTCTCCTCGATATCTTCTTCATAATCCATATTTGATAGCGCTGCACTTTTTGTTATATATAAAATTAAATAAGTGCGCAGGATCAGTAGTGTGAATAGCTGCAACCTTCGAACCAAATGGTGATAAAAATGTGTAGAAAAGAAATCAGGTGCGCTAAAATTCACTGGTGTCACAAATCAGGAAAAGGTGTGACACTATAATGAGTGTCCCCCATATACCTGTGATGTGTTTCCAAAATTGATGTGCACTTGAATGGGTGTACAGTAAATACTATACACCCTGGTGCATATACTTGGGTGTGTTATGGTGAATAGGTGATGATAAATGGATAATGTGATACCAACATAAACCGACAAAGTGCACAAGTAATTCAAAGAAAAAGTGTCCAATATTTCAATGGTTGCCACCTCAGTGTATAGTCCATATACATATAAAAGTGCATAAAGTCCCAATCGTCCCCTCACAGGCTAAAGTAAAATCCACTCTGTGGGTTCCTCTAGATCCGTGGGGTGCAGATGGGTTCCACCTCCTTTGTGGGGATTAGCCCCTTACCATAAAGAAAAGAGGTTAAGGACGGATAATCGGCCCAGTAGTGTCTTGGGAATTCAGGGAGGTCACCGTGAAATAATCAGATAGTAAGTGTGGCCTCTTACCAGATCGCTCAAACCAAAAGGCGACTGTCTCACTGATCTTTCGGTGTCTCAACCCGAATCAGATTGCATGTGCCAGTAACGTCACCGGTGCATGTTTAGGAGATATTCATTTTACCTACAGGTAAACCTTATTATAGGCTTACCTGTAGGTAAAAATCACAAAGCGGACTTTACTACCGCTTTAAATACATTAATCAGCCATACCTTTATGACCACCCACCTCATATTGATTAGGTCCCCATTTGCTGCCAAAACAGCCCCTTTTGGTGCCAAAACAGTTATGTTGAACCATGGATGTTACTAGACTCCTGAAGTTATGCTGTAGTATCTGGCACCAAACTGTCAGTAACACATCCTTTAATGCCTGTAAGTTGTGAGATGGACCTCCATGAATTGGACTTGTGCTTCCAGCACATCCCACAGATGTTTAGTTGGATTGCGATCTGGAGAATTTGGAGGCCAAGTCAACATCACAAATTCGCTGTTGTGTTTCTTAAACCATTCTTTGATCATTTTTACAGTATGGCAGGCCACTTCACAGTGAATATAGTCTCCATGAAAGGGTGTACTTAGTCAGCAACAAAATTTATGTCAATGGTACGTATCACGTAACATCCACATGCATGGCAGGACCCAAGGTTTCCCATCAGAACATTGACCAAAGTATCATACTGCCTCTGCCAGCTTGTCTTCTTCCTATATTGCATCCTGATTCCATCTCTTCCCCAGGTAAGCAACACACACACAGCTGGCCACATATGCTGTGACACAGTGAGACAGACAATTGTATTTCAATGACATGATTAATGTAGCATAAGAATATTGGCATTTGAACAACATAAATATGATACTATAATATAAGTTCAAAACTCAACCAGTATCTCACCAAAAATGCCTGAAATCTGACTTGTATCTTCGTACAGACTTTTGTGAAAATCAGTGAGCCAATCGCACAAGCAGGAAATTATGGTTCTTGGGGTCAGAACACTGCCAGGTAGCCATATTGCATTGCATTTTCAGAAAATAAGAGAGCTGCAGATTGAAAAGGAAAGGTCATTTTTAATAACATTCAATTACAATGTAACTTGTGACCCAATTGTATACGCTGTATTATTCTTTCGTTATTTGCTATTTTTTTCCCTATGAAAGTGGAGTTATCCTTGAAAGTCTGTGCACAGTATTTAAGCACTTGTACTAGGCTGCATTGTAAAAAGATCTCACACCAGCCAGATTGTAATTTAAAAAATCAACATTGCAATGTATGTGTTTCACTTAAGTAAATCATCAAATTATTGTAGTTAATTTGGGAAATAGACTGCATATTGTACAGGAAACACATTAGCTTGCTTTTAACTAAAAATAAACAGAATGTATTTATTTCACAAAAAAAAAAAAAGCATCAAAATATTGTGCTGGCTGTGTGCACAGTATTTAGGCACTTGTGCTATGCAGCATGTTGAATAGGAGAGACACTAACCAACTATTAAAAAATCAACATTAGAAAGCATTTATTTAAATGCAAAAGACAGCAATATTTTATAGTAAATGTATATCCAGTTTTTAGGCACTTTTACTAGGCCACATTTTCTAAAGGAGAAATCAATCAGAATTTGAACAAGAAATCAAAAATACAAAGTATAATTTCACATAATACAGCCAGAAATTGTACAGACCTGATGCAATCTATGTACAGTAAGTTGCTTAAGTAGGCTGTATTTTCAAAGGGAGAGATGAGGCTGATTTATGGTGAAAAGAAAGTTACATGTAATGTGCATGCTTGAGCCAGTGGTCCAGCCTGGACACCCAATTATCTATGGTGTCTATTTCTTACTTTGAAGAGTGAATCATATAGTTTATGTACAATTTTTCATTTGCAGGTGCAGAACATACTTACCCCTACTAGCTGTGAGTATATAACTGCTGTCTTTCTCTTAAGGCCTGTGATATTTTGACTAAAGGCCTAACTTTAATAGCAGCTATGGCAATAGGGGATTAAGAATTTTCATGGTTTGGCATACTTAACAATGTGGTCATTTGGTGCTATCAGAACTATTGGGGCTAAAATGAATCATATGAGGCCCATACATATTATTTTACATATTGTTATATGGGCATCCTGGCAGCCATCTTTGTCATGAGGTGAATGTAGGTTCATTATCCTTGAGTGTAGATTGTTACAGAAAATTTTAGAGGCTTAGCAAAGACCTTCTCAGGCCAATAAATTAAAGGGGCCCAGACAACATGCCAAGATAAGGATTAGCCATGGTGCAAAACTGGGTTATAATGAGAGTGATGTCTCTTTCGTCTTGATTTCAACAATGGACAAGGGAAAAGGATGGTTAATTTTATTGTTAAGACTCATTTAAAAAATTTGCTTGAGGAAACATTATTATTATTTGTAGTGATAGTATTAGCAATAATATTATTGTATCATTGTATTACATAAAACATATATAGGCCTACTTAATTGAAAACGTTCAAGGAATGTTTTATATGTATTTACTTTACTTTACTTATAATTTTCTAACGATATTCATTATATATTGGGGGAGGTGCTCCTTGAATTATATGTGTATTATTATTGATATAGTAGGTATAAGCTTTAATTATATAGAATTGGATGATCTGTATACCATTTTTTTTATGCATAAAGAAATAATTGGTATATGGGATTTAACTTTAAGTTACTTAATTTTCAAGGTATTTGGTAAAGAAATGTTAATTGCTGTGGTTTCAGACCCTATTCAGGCAATATATATTTTGAGAGTCTATATTTGAGAGTATATTTTTGAGTCTATAATCTGACAGTAAGTGGCAATTGGGTAAACATCCTAGTAATTTAAGTTTTTCTCCAAGGCTTAGGTCAGAAGGTTATCTTTAAGAAAATAGTTGAACTGAACGAAATTTCCCAAACTTTTATACAGGCAAACAGTGACCCCCTTTTTATGATGGCAAGATGGGGTATTTAGTAAGATGATGCCCCATCTGACGTGCTATCACGTGGAAAACAAAATCCACACATACATTCCCAAAGAATAAAAGTTTAGTGTAAGTTAAAGATGAAGAGAATCGGAAAGATTAAGAGGGAAGAAGGGAGTGGGAATACTCTGAGGAGATTCTGACACACTGATGAGAGACATTTGAAGCTGATGTCAGGCAATTCAAAGTGACATCTCAGGCAACAGACATGGACGTTTTTGGTAAAGTACACATTTCTATATTTTCTATAGGCAATTTGCTTGCCATATACATCTGACTGAACCATTACATTTTCTTTATAGCATCAAGATTTGAATTTAGATCATTCTAACTGCAGTATGACAGGTCTATTTTGTAATCTTGGGAGATTATACACATATGTATAAATCCCCTTGAGGCTGATTTCAGTTCTAGTAAATGGTGCAGTTGTGATGTATGCTTAAAATAAATTAACTTAGTGGAAATTATATTAATCCCAAAAACAATCTTGACTTCTAGCAAGTCTTGGTGCATGGTGTAACACTTTTTGTCCATGCATTTTTAAACATTGAGTTGTGAACATCTGTTGGCTGAGAGTAGTCACGTGTAGGGTTGAGCGGACACCTAGATGTCCGTGTTCGACGGGTTCGGCCGAACTTTAAAAAAAAGTCCGGGTCCGTGTCCCGGACTTTTACCGAACTTTTCCCGGACACCGAACCCCATTGAAGTCAATGGGGACCCGAACTTTAAGGCACTAAAATGGCTCTAAAACACCAAAGGAAAGGGCTAGAGTGCTGCAAATGGCAGCAAAACGTAATTAAGAGCATGGCAAGTGCTCTGCAAACAAATGTGGATAGGGAAATAACTTAAAACAACAAAAAAAAACAGAAAAATAAAACAATGTTCTTCTTCATCTCTGAAGGACGAGGCCCATATGGAGTAGGAGGGAGGTTGAGGTGGTGGTGGATGTGGCGGTGACATAGGCGTGCGCACAGGGTGTGCTGGGTGTGCCTGGGCACACCCTAATCACCTAGGGCACATAGCATTGCCAGTGAGGAGATGGGAAAGATCTCCCTGGGACCTGCTCTGCTCTATTTCTCCTTGCCTACAGGTACATGGCCCCGATACATTACTCTCCCTGCTGGCAAACACATGCATGTGTATTTCAACTTTGGGGTGCACACCTTAATGCAATAGGCTGCGCACACCTATGGGCGGTGTAGGTGGAAGCGGCGGTGGAGGAGGACCAGGGCCGGATTAACAGCATCATGGGCTTGGTGCTGAGGATTTTGAAGGGCCTTAGGGCCGTGCCTTGCCATGCACCCAGAGGAGGAAGGGTGCAGCCATGCATGCCTAATTCAACATGGGATGCTGTCTCTGAAGCCCATAAACACATCCATGCATCGCCAACTGTCCCTCCTTGTCCGGCCTTCACGCTGTGTGGGGAGGTTCTGAGGGTGCTGCCTGGGGAAGCGAGCATAGAAGCCAGACTTCTGTGTTTACAAGTGACAGAAGAGCGGTAACAGTGAATATGGCCAACCCGGGGCCTATATAAAAGGTAGGGGCCTGGAGCTGCAGCTCCAATAGACCCTACATTAATCTGGCCCTGAGGAGGAGGACGAGGTAGCCAAC
The DNA here is from genome assembly GCF_965119305.1 of Pelophylax lessonae. Lineage (NCBI taxonomy): Eukaryota > Metazoa > Chordata > Amphibia > Anura > Ranidae > Pelophylax > Pelophylax lessonae. The sequence continues at coordinate 530,180,073 of NC_138768.1, read as the reverse complement.
ACTGCTTCTTTTCACAAATTTTAAATGAGGGTACACCCCAAAAGAGTGAGAAAGAGCAAAAATGGAACAATGGGTGGGTAAGGTCGGTATCCATTGCTATTCTGCATAAGGTACGGAAAAGTCCCGTGGGATCCATGCCTGGTTCATTTTAATGAACGTGAGCTTGTCCACATTGTCTCTGGACAGGCGGCTGCGCTTGTCTGTTATAACGCCCCCAGCCGTGCTAAATACCCGTTCAGATAATACACTGGCTGCAGGGCACGCCAGCACCTCCAAGGCGTAAAGGGCAAGCTCAGGCCATGTGCCCAATTTGGAGACCCAGAAGTTGAAGGGGGCAGACCCGTCATTCACTACATGTAGGCGTGTGCACACATACTGCTCCACCATGTTGGTAAAATGCTGCCTCCTGCTAAGACGTTCCATCTGAGCTGCTGGTGCTGCTGTTTGTTGTGGCGTGCTGACAAAGCTTTTCCACATTTCGGCCATGCTAACCCTGCCTTCTGAGGTGCTGGCGGTGCCCTGGTTGCGTTGGCGACCTCCTCCTCCTCCTCCTCTGCCTTGTGCTTCCACTGTGGCCCCGCTGTCAGATGGGAATGCCAGCAGCATGGCGTCTACCAGCGTGCGCTTGTACTCGCGCATCTTGCGATCGCGCTCCAGTGAGTGAATTAAGGACGGTACGTTGTCCTTGTAACGGGGATCCAGCAGCGTGGCCACCCAGTAATCAGCACAAGTTAGAATGTGGGCAACTCGGCGGTCGTTGTGGAGACACTGCAGCATGTAATCGCTCATGTGTGCCAGGCTGCCCAGAGGCGACGAAAGGCTGTCCTCTGTGGGAGGTGTATGGTCCGTGTCCTCTGTATCCCCCCAGCCACGCACCAGTGATGGCCATGAGCTGGCCTGGGTGCCACCCTGCTGTGAACATGGTTCCATCTCCTCCTCCAGCTCCTCCTCCTCCTCATCCTCCTCATCCTCCAGAACTGTGCCCCTGCTGGACAATTGCGTCCCTGGCGTTTGCGTGTGCAGGAACCCACCCTCGGAGCCCCTTGCGAATGACTGCCCTGAAAGCCTTGGAAATGTTACCTCTTCATCCTCCTCCTCCTCCTCATCCTGTGCCACATCCTCTTCCATCATCGCCCGAATTGTTTTTTCAAGGAGGCATAGAAGTGGGATAGTTAAGCTGAGAACGGCGTCATTGCCACTGGCCATGTTGGTGGAGTACTCAAAACAGCGCAACAAGGCACACAGGTCTCGCATGGAGGCCCAGTTATTGGTGGTGAAGTGGTGCTGTTCCGCAGAGCGACTCACGCGTGCGTGCTGCAGCTGAAACTCCACTATGGCCTGCTGCTGCTCGCACAGTCTTTCCAGCATGTGCAAGGTGGAGTTCCACCTTGTGGGCACGTCACATATGAGGCGGTGAGCGGGAAGGCCGAAGTTACGCTGCAGCGCTGCCAGGCGAGCAGCAGCAGGGTGAGAACGCCGAAAGTGCGCACAAACGGCCCGCACTTTCTGCAGCAGCTCTGACATATCGGGGTAGTTTTTAAGGAACCTCTGCACCACCAAATTCAGCACATGCGCCAGGCAAGGGATGTGCGTCAAACCGGCTAGGCCCAGAGCTGCTATGAGATTTCGCCCGTTATCGCACACCACCAGGCCGGGCTTGAGGCTCGCTGGCAGCAACCACTCATTTGTCTGCTGTTCCATGCTCCTCCACAACTCCTGCGCGGTGTGTGGTTTGTCCCCCAAACAGGCAAGTTGTAAAACTGCCTGCTGTCGTTTACCCCTGGCCGTGCTGAAGTTGGTGGTGAAGGTGTTACGCTGTCCGGATGAGGAGGCGGTAGAGGATGAGGAAGCGGAGTAGGAGGAGTTAGGAACAGGAGGCAAACTGAAGCGCCCTGCAATCCTCGGTGGTGGAAGGACATGCGCCAAATTGCTATCCGCCTCAGGCCCATCCGCCACTGCATTTACCCAGTGTGCCGTTAGGGAGATATAACGCCCCTGACCGTGCTTACTGGTCCACGTATCCGTAGTTAGGTGGACCTTGGCACAGATGGCGTTGCGCAGTGCACACCTGATTTTTTCCCCCACTTGGTTGTGCAGGGAAGGGATGGCTTGCCTGGAAAAGTAGTGGCGGCTGGGCACGACGTACTGTGGGACAGCCACCGACATAAGGTTTTTAAAACTGTGCGTCTCCACCAGACGGAATGACAGCATTTCAAAGGCCAATAATTTTGAAATGCTGGCATTCAGGGCCAGGGATCGCGGGTGGGTAGGGGGGTACTTCCTCTTCCTCTCAAGTGTTTGGGAGATGGAAAGCTGAACGCTTCCACGGGACATTGTGGAGATGGTTGTTGGTGACCCAGGTGGTGGTGTTGCTGACAGATCGTCTGTTTGCGGGGTGGCAGGTGCCGGTATCACTACAGATGTGGCTGGAGCGGCCGAGACTGCAGCAGAAGAGGAAGCAGGATGAGCCAGAGACGTTTCTTGGTTTTGAAGGTGTGTACTCCACTGCAGCTCGTGCTTTGCACTTAGATGCCTGATCATGCAGGTTGTGCTCAGGTTGAGAAGGTTCATGCCTCGCTTCAAGCTCTGATTGCACAGGGTGCAAACCACTCGTGTCCTGTCATCAGCACATTTTCTAAAGAACTTCCACGCTAGAGAACTCCTTTGAGCTGACTTTGGTGCGCTCGTTCCCTTGCTGCGTTGGGCAGTAGCGGGCGTAGTGTCTAGGGCACGGCCGCTCCGCTTCTGCACCCTGCTCCCTCTTCTGCTGTGCTGGTGGCTCTGTGCGACCACCGCCTCTTCCTCCAAACTACTCAGTTCACCTGCATGACGTTCATTCCATGTGGGGTCGAGGACCTCATCGTCCTCCACATCATCTTCCACCCAGTCTTCACCCCTGCCCTCCTTGTCGGTCTCCACAATGCTGAACGCCGCAGCAGTTGGCACCTGCGTTTCGTCATCATCGGAGACGTGCTGCGATGATCCTTGCATGTACTCATCTTGAGGAATAAGTGGTTGGGCATCGCTGCACTCAATCTCTTCCACTTCTGGGGCAGGGCTAGGTGGATGGCCCTGGGAAACCCTGCTGACAGAGTCCTCAAAAAGAATAAGAGACTGCTGTATGGCTTGGGGCTCAGACTGCTGGCCTGATTTGCAAGGGGGTGAGGTGAAAGACGGTTGGACATTGGCTGCAGGTGCCAACTCTGACCTTTCTGCAGTAGACTGGGTGGGAGACAATGTGAAGGAACTGGAGGCACTGTCAGCAGCAAACCAATCTACTATCGCCTCAACTTGTTCTGGCCTCATCACTTCTAGGGGCGTTTGATGCCCTACCAAATACTGATGCAGGTTCTGTCGCCTACTCACACTTGAGGAAGGTGTTTCACTTGTGCGTGTAGCTGGCACAGATCGACCATGTCCTCTCCTTGCAACAGGAGCTCTACCAGCAGCACCACGACCCAGGCCACGGCCCTTATTTGACGGTCTCCTCATATTTCTGTAATTTAAGATCTTGCCCTAGAAAGGTTTTTATTGAATAGCGGAATAGAAAATATGATCCAAAAAAAGTGTATGTATATCACACGTACACAACCACACTAGGCCCCAATTACTATTGTTTGTACCCCTAAAAGGCTAGATGAGGAGTAGGGGGGGTATGGAACAGGCAGCACCCTCAAACCTTCAGAAGTATGAGATGAACCCCAACAACTTGGAAAGGTGGATCTCTCTCACACGTACCGACACAGACTATCCCGCAATTCAATTGATCCCCAAAGGTTTTTATTGAATAGCGGAATAGGAAATATGATCAAAAAAAGTGTATGTATCTCACACGTACAGAAACACACTAGGCCCCAATTACTATTGTTTGTACACCTAAAAGGATGGATGAGGAGGAGGAGGAGTATGGAACAGGCAGCACCCTCAAAGCTTCAGAAGTATGAGATGAACCCCAAAAACTTGGAAAGGTGGATCTCACACGTACCGACACAGACTATTCCGCAATTTAATTGATCCCCAAAGGTTTTTATTGAATAGCGGAATAGGAAATATGATCAAAAAATGTGTATGTATCTCACACGTACAGAAGCACACTAGGCCCCAATTACTATTGTTTGTACACCTAAAAGGATGGATGAGGAGGAGGAGGAGTATGGAACAGGCAGCACCCTCAAAGCTTCAGAAGTATGAGATGAACCCCAAAAACTTGGAAAGGTGGATCTCACACGTACCGACACAGACTATTCCGCAATTTAATTGATCCCCAAAGGTTTTTATTGAATAGCGGAATAGGAAATATGATCAAAAAATGTGTATGTATCTCACACGTACAGAAGCACACTAGGCCCCAATTACTATTGTTTGTACACCTAAAAGGATGGATGAGGAGGAGGAGGAGTATGGAACAGGCAGCACCCTCAAAGCTTCAGAAGTATGAGATGAACCCCAAAAACTTGGAAAGGTGGATCTCACACGTACCGACACAGACTATCCCGCAATTTAATTGATCCCCAAAGGTTTTTATTGAATAGCGGAATAGGAAATATGATCAAAAAATGTGTATGTATCTCACACGTACAGAAGCACACTAGGCCCCAATTACTATTGTTTGTACACCTAAAAGGATGGATGAGGAGGAGGAGGAGTATGGAACAGGCAGCACCCTCAAAGCTTCAGAAGTATGAGATGAACCCCAAAAACTTGGAAAGGTGGATCTCACACGTACCGACACAGACTATCCCGCAATTTAATTGATCCCCAAAGGTTTTTATTGAATAGCGGAATAGGAAATATGATCAAAAAAAGTGTATGTATCTCGCACGTACAGAAACACACTAGGCCCCAATTACTATTGTTTGTACACCTAAAAGGATGGATGAGGAGGAGGAGGAGTATGGAACAGGCAGCACCCTCAAAGCTTCAGAAGTATGAGATGAACCCCAAAAACTTGGAAAGGTGGATCTCACACGTACCGACACAGACTATTCCGCAATTTAATTGATCCCCAAAGGTTTTTATTGAATAGCGGAATAGGAAATATGATCAAAAAATGTGTATGTATCTCACACGTACAGAAGCACACTAGGCCCCAATTACTATTGTTTGTACACCTAAAAGGATGGATGAGGAGGAGGAGGAGTATGGAACAGGCAGCACCCTCAAAGCTTCAGAAGTATGAGATGAACCCCAAAAACTTGGAAAGGTGGATCTCACACGTACCGACACAGACTATCCCGCAATTTAATTGATCCCCAAAGGTTTTTATTGAATAGCGGAATAGGAAATATGATCAAAAAAAGTGTATGTATCTCGCACGTACACAACCACACTAGGCCCCAATTACTATTGTTTGTACCCCTAAAAGGCTAGATGAGGAGTAGGGGGGGTATGGAACAGGCAGCACCCTCAAACCTTCAGAAGTATGAGATGAACCCCAACAACTTGGAAAGGTGGATCTCTCTCACACGTACCGACACAGACTATCCCGCAATTCAATTGATCCTCAAAGGTTTTTATTGAATAGCGGAATAGGAAATATGATCAAAAAAAGTGTATGTATCTCGCACGTACACAACCACACTAGGCCCCAATTACTATTGTTTGTACCCCTAAAAGGCTAGATGAGGAGTAGGGGGGGTATGGAACAGGCAGCACCCTCAAACCTTCAGAAGTATGAGATGAACCCCAACAACTTGGAAAGGTGGATCTCTCTCACACGTACCGACACAGACTATCCCGCAATTCAATTGATCCTCAAAGGTTTTTATTGAATAGCGGAATAGGAAATATGATCAAAAAAAGTGTATGTATCTCGCACGTACACAACCACACTAGGCCCCAATTACTATTGTTTGTACCCCTAAAAGGCTAGATGAGGAGTAGGGGGAGTATGGAACAGGCAGCACCCTCAAACCTTCAGAAGTATGAGATGAACCCCAACAACTTGGAAAGGTGGATCTCTCTCACACGTACCAACACAGACTATCCCCCAATTTAACTGATCCCCAGAGGTTTTTGATTAAATAGCGGAATAGAAAATATGATCCCAAAAAAGTGTATGTATATCACACGTACACAACCACACTAGGCCCCAATTACTATTGTTTGTACCCCTAAAAGGCTAGGAGTAGGGGGGAGTATGGAACAGGCAGCACCCTCAAACCTTCAGAAGTATGAGATGAACCCCAACAACTTGGAAAGGTGGATCTCTCTCACACGTACCAACACAGACTATCCCCCAATTTAACTGATCCCCAGAGGTTTTTGATTAAATAGCGGAATAGAAAATATGATCCCAAAAAAGTGTATGTATATCACACGTACACAACCACACTAGGCCCCAATTACTATTGTTTGTACCCCTAAAAGGCTAGGAGTAGGGGGGAGTATGGAACAGGCAGCACCCTCAAACCTTCAGAAGTATGAGATGAACCCCAACAACTTGGAAAGGTGGATCTCTCTCACACGTACCAACACAGACTATCCCCCAATTTAACTGATCCCCAGAGGTTTTTGATTAAATAGCGGAATAGAAAATATGATCCCAAAAAAGTGTATGTATATCACACGTACACAACCACACTAGGCCCCAATTACTATTGTTTGTACCCCTAAAAGGCTAGGAGTAGGGGGAGTATGGAACAGGCAGCACCCTCAAACCTTCAGAAGTATGAGATGAACCCCAACAACTTGGAAAGGTGGATCTCTCTCACACGTACCAACACAGACTATCCCCCAATTTAACTGATCCCCAGAGGTTTTTGATTAAATAGCGGAATAGAAAATATGATCCCAAAAAAGTGTATGTATATCACACGTACACAACCACACTAGGCCCCAATTACTATTGTTTGTACCCCTAAAAGGCTAGGAGTAGGGGGGAGTATGGAACAGGCAGCACCCTCAAACCTTCAGAAGTATGAGATGAACCCCAACAACTTGGAAAGGTGGATCTCTCTCACACGTACCAACACAGACTATCCCCCAATTTAACTGATCCCCAGAGGTTTTTGATTAAATAGCGGAATAGAAAATATGATCCCAAAAAAGTGTATGTATATCACACGTACACAACCACACTAGGCCCCAATTACTATTGTTTGTACCCCTAAAAGGCTAGGAGTAGGGGGGAGTATGGAACAGGCAGCACCCTCAAACCTTCAGAAGTATGAGATGAACCCCAACAACTTGGAAAGGTGGATCTCTCTCACACGTACCAACACAGACTATCCCCCAATTTAACTGATCCCCAGAGGTTTTTGATTAAATAGCGGAATAGAAAATATGATCCCAAAAAAGTGTATGTATATCACACGTACACAACCACACTAGGCCCCAATTACTATTGTTTGTACCCCTAAAAGGCTAGGAGTAGGGGGAGTATGGAACAGGCAGCACCCTCAAACCTTCAGAAGTATGAGATGAACCCCAACAACTTGGAAAGGTGGATCTCTCTCACACGTACCAACACAGACTATCCCCCAATTTAACTGATCCCCAGAGGTTTTTGATTAAATAGCGGAATAGAAAATATGATCCCAAAAAAGTGTATGTATATCACACGTACACAACCACACTAGGCCCCAATTACTATTGTTTGTACCCCTAAAAGGCTAGGAGTAGGGGGGAGTATGGAACAGGCAGCACCCTCAAACCTTCAGAAGTATGAGATGAACCCCAACAACTTGGAAAGGTGGATCTCTCTCACACGTACCAACACAGACTATCCCCCAATTTAACTGATCCCCAGAGGTTTTTGATTAAATAGCGGAATAGAAAATATGATCCCAAAAAAGTGTATGTATATCACACGTACACAACCACACTAGGCCCCAATTACTATTGTTTGTACCCCTAAAAGGCTAGGAGTAGGGGGGAGTATGGAACAGGCAGCACCCTCAAACCTTCAGAAGTATGAGATGAACCCCAACAACTTGGAAAGGTGGATCTCTCTCACACGTACCAACACAGACTATCCCCCAATTTAACTGATCCCCAAAGGTTTTTGATTAAATAGCGGAATAGAAAATATGATCCCAAAAAAGTGTATGTATATCACACGTACACAACCACACTAGGCCCCAATTACTATTGTTTGTACCCCTAAAAGGCTAGATGAGGAGTAGGGGGAGTATGGAACAGGCAGCACCCTCAAACCTTCAGTATGAGATTGTGTTCACTGTACCCCACAAAGATTGAGTTCACTGCACCCCACAATGATTGTGTTCACTGCACCCCACAAAGATTGTGTTCACTGCACCTCACAAAGATTGTGTTCACTGTACCCCCCAAAGATTGTGTTCACTGCACCCCACAAAGATTCTGTTCACTGTACCCCACAAAGATTGTGTTCACTGCACCCCAAAAAGATTGTGTTCACTGCACCCCAAAAAGGATGTTGTTCACTGCACCCCAAAAAGGATTTTGTTCACTGCACCCCAAAAAGGATGTTGTTCACTCCACCCCAAAAAGATTGTGTTCACTGCACCCCACAAAGATTGTGTTCACTGCACCCCAAAAAGATTGTGTTCACTGCACCCCAAAAATGATTTTGTTCACTGCACCCCAAAAAGGATTTTGTTCACTGCACCCCAAAAAGGATGTTGTTCACTCCACCCCAAAAAGATTGTGTTCACTGCACCCCAAAAAGATTGTGTTCACTGCACCCCACAAAGGATTTTGTTCACTGCACCCCAAAAAGATTGTGTTCACTGCACCCCAAAAAGGATGTTGTTCACTGCACCCCAAAAAGGATTTTGTTCACTGCACCCCAAAAAGATTGTGTTCACTGCACCCCACAAAGGATTTTGTTCACTGCACCCCACAAAGATTGTGTTCACTGCACACCAAAAAGGATTGTGTTCACTGCACCCCAAAAAGATTTTGTTCACTGCACCCCAAAAAGATTGTGTTCACTGCAGCCCAAAAAGATTGTGTTCACTGCAGCCCAAAAAGATTGTGTTCACTGCAGCCCAAAAAGATTGTGTTCACTGCAGCCCAAAAAGATTGTGTTCACTGCAGCTCACACACAGAAAAATGGATGTGGATCACTGACACCTGCCTATCTCCAATCCCACACCACACAGCAATATCGATTGTAGTTTGTAGAACACAGTTTCCCTAAAATTCAGCAGACTCTGTCCCTAACAGGATTGAGAAGAGATCGTAGATCAGGATTGAGTGCAGATTCACCCCACCCCCCACACAGCAATATCGATTGTAGTTTGTAGAACACAGTTTCCCTAAAATTCAGCAGACTCTGTCCCTAACAGGATTGAGAAGAGATCGTAGATCAGGATTGAGTGCAGATTCACCCCACCCCCCACACAGCAATATCGATTGTAGTTTGTAGAACACAGTTTCCCTAAAATTCAGCAGACTCTGTCCCTAACAGGATTGAGAAGAGATCGTAGATCAGGATTGAGTGCAGATTCACCCCACCCCCCACACAGCAATATCGATTGTAGTTTGTAGAAGACACTGACCCTATATAATTCAGCAGACTCTATCCCTAAAATGCCTACAACTCGCCCTGCCTAAACACTCCGACCTGTCCCTCAATTCTATCCGGACACAAATGGTTTTTTCCTGCCTATCTTTCCCTAATCAGCAGCCAGCACGTTGATGTGTGCTCTCTGTCCCTGAATCTAAGCAGCATAATGACGCCGCTGCGGCTGCCTCGAACTTATAAAGACTTGGTCACATGCTTCAGACGGCCAATCACAGCTACTGAGACATTTGCAGGCATGGCTGGGATGGCTTAAGGCACACCAGTTAAACGATTGTTGATTGGCTGTTGAAAGCCCGCCATGAAAAGAGCGCCAAAGCATGCAAAACCCGGAAATAAAACGACCGAACACGGATTTTTACCCGAACATACAGTAAAGTGTCCGTGTCCGTGTTCGGGTACAAAAAATCCAATTATTCGGTACGAACACGAATAATACAGTCCGTGTTCGCTCAACACTAGTCACGTGTCAATCTGTATAATTTTGTTTTTCCATTCTTTGTGAGCTCATGAGAAGCTATTAATCACATTCCAGAAGTTATGGGTTTTGGTTACATTGATAGTCTGTAATAATATCTTTTGATTGTATTTCTCACATTACCTGCGTAATACATATTATTGAATTTTGTTCCACTTTTTGTGTTTACTACCAGTTATATTTTGATATTATTCTGCACTGATTTTATTTAATAAATATATATATTTTTGCACAAAATTGTTTTCATCTTTTCTTCAAGTTAGCGCCAATAACTAATCTCGAGTTTTTGTTGATTTATGGAAATAATTTGGAAATCTCCTTAATTATAGATCCTTGCTTATTTGCATAAATAGACACTGTTTATGAGAGCAGTATAAACATTCTGACAGTGCACTAAACTGTACCACACATGTATGCAATGTTGTGTAATATTGAAAGTAATAACAATATTTTACATCCCTAACTGGTGATGAATCAATTGTTTAACCGACCAGACCTTATTTAAATCTATGTGAGCCAAAACTTAAGGTCAGTTTGCAAGCTTTTGGTAAAAAAGGGCATGGGTGGTTGGGTAGTTGGGTACTACTCAGTGAGACATGTACCAATGGAAAAATAAAATAAAATTGAGAATATCATTTAGCAGTACAAAGACAAAACCACACCATAATGTCCTGTACGGTATAGAACAATTTTAACCAAAAACAGATGAAGGTAACTTTTCCGCTAATCTTAGACACAACACATACACCTCAACCCAGGTGGATTCAAGCTCTACCTCCCCCTATGTGTTTTATATAAATGAGATCATTTTGTGCTTATAACCTCCATAAATCCCAATTTACCATGAAACTAGGGGAGAATAGGTAGTTACAAACGTGCAGCTACTCCCGATTGCATATAAAAAGAAATCATCCTTTATTGAAATATGCATAAAATCCACACATATATATATATATATATATATATATATATATATATATATATATATATATATAATACATAAATGAAGTAACATATAAAAAAAATAATTTAGCAGTAGCAGGTCGTTTAATAAGGTTTAAAGGGCAACATTAAAAATACACAATGTCTTTAAATATCATGTTTAGGGGGTCCCTTTAACATGCACTTAAAGTAGCACACCTGTAGGATGTACTCTGGCAGAAGTGACATTTAAAAAAAGAAAAAGTACTATTGCTAAAGGACCTTTTTAATCCCCAGCCTGCCTAATTTTGTTGTAAACATAGTGACGAGAAAATCCCAGGTGATGTCATTGATCAAATATAGTTATTACAATATCTGATCAATGACATTGGCAATGTATCCTTGTACATCTTTTTTCTTTCCTTGTCTAAAGACCCATTGCTCTGCTACAGATATTATGCCTTGGCACTCTTACCTACATGTGCTGGCTTTGTAAGCAGTCTGTTATCTACTAACCATCCAAGCAATGAGAATAATGGAGGAAATTCTAATTCACCACTACTTCCATCCTCCCATTTCACTCAGCAAAGAGTTTATTTATAGAGCCTTTGCTGACATTTTAACCACATAACGACCGCCCACGGCAGTTTTACTGCGGCAGGCAGCTGCTCCTGGGCAAAACGACGTTATACTATGTCGCTCGCTCAGGAGACTCTAGGGGGCGAGCGCGTGCCACCGGCGGCACGCTCCCGCCCCCGCTCGTTAGCTGGGGAGCCAATGCGTGTGACCAGCAGCTCTGATGGCCGCCAGCCACTCGCGATCTCCCGCAGCTGAGAGAGAAGGACAGACAGCTGATGTAAATACAGTGGTCTGTCATTCTCCCTGAAGTGTTCACAGAGACTATGTGGTCCTGCTTTATAGGATCACATTTCTCTGTGATTACTTCACAAGCCACACCCCCTGACAGTTAGAATCACGCCCCTAGGGACACATTTAACCCCTTGATCACACATACTGTTACTGATACCCCCTGATACTTCCTTGCCAGTGTAATCTTTTTACAGTAACAGTGCATATTTTTCGCACTAATTATTGTAGTAATGTCACTGGTTCCCCCCAAGTGTCAAAAATGTCAGTTAGGAGTCCGATCTGTCCGCCGCAATGTCGCAATCCCGCAAAAAGAAAATCGCAGATCGCCGCCATTACTAGTAAAAAAAAAAAACAATAAAAATGACATAAATCTTTCCCGTAGTTAGTAAAAGCAATAACTTTTGCGCAAACCAATCAAAATATTATGATTGCAATTTTGTTTACCAAAAATATGTAGCAGAAAACAAATTGGCCTAAAATGTTAAAACATTTTGATTTTTAAATTTTTTTTTGAGAATTTCATATAAAAGAATGTGAAAAGTATTGTAATTTTTTCAAAATTGTCACTCTTTTTTTGTTTATAGCGCAAAATTTACAAAATCGCACAGGTGATCAAATACAATCAAAAGAAAGCTCGATTTGTGGGAAAAAAAGTATGTCAATTTTGTTTGTGTACAGCGTCGCGCGACCGCACAATTGTCCGTTAAAGTAACGCAGTGCCGAATCACTAAATAGGGCCTGGTCATTGAGCAGCCAAATCCTCTGGGGCTAAAGTGGTTAAAGAACGGAAATACAAATAACCTTTCATAGCTATGGATGCAACAATAAACATTTAACAATGGCTCCCTTCTTTTTTTTATCATTACTTAGATATTTACATTCCAGTAGTGCCAGGCAACTGTCGTTTGCAATGAGAGTCCAGTGGAAGAGGATCATTATGGCATGGGTCTTAGGGTTGGTGTAGACATATCATCAGGATATCTCTGCTTGTGATTGACCCTTACCATAGATAGTGGTTTTATAAGGGGGCCCTATACAAAAAATGGGGACCCCCAAGTCCATACCAGACCCTTATCCTACATAGGAGTCTGGTACAAAATGAGTTGGGGTTCCCCAACATCCCCTACCAGTCCCTTTTCCTACATAGATATTAGATATGGATATTTAAGGGGGACCACAGACCAAAAAAACAAACAAACATAAATTGGCATGACTACTCCCAAAATCTATAGAATGAAGCCTGTTGGCCAGGAAAGGGGGACCCCCTGGCAATGCACCTTGTCTCATGTTGATGGGGATAATGGCCTCATCCCTACATCCCTGGCCTAGTGAGTGTGGGAGTCTATGGGACAGATTGGAATCTAGAGGCCCCCTTTAAAGCATAGGGGCCCCTATAAATCTGTTTCCCCAATTTTTCTGAATGAAGATACATACTAAAAAGTTATATACTAAAGAAAAAAAAATGCATATGGTGCTGGAGATGTAAAGCTTTTGTCAGTCACAAAGAGTGACATATTAACAACTCGCCGACATGAAAACAATGACCTGCACCATTGCACCACATTGATCCTCTTATGCTGGATTCCTGTGGCAAATGACAGTTCCCTGGTGCTGCTTGGATGTAAACAGCCATACCAGGGTAACCTGGCTGACGTCATTGACTGAATGACTTCAGCCAGGGATGCCCACTTCACCCAGGATGTCAACATGTTTGTTTGCAATTTGAAACAAGCTAGTGGGTGTTAAGAAGCTGTTGTTTAGTGGCAATAGTAATACTACCATTAAATAAATGACTACTGGCTGAAGCAGCAGGAGGTTTAGCTGGGTGGCTGAGCTGGTCAAATCTGGAATTTTAGTTCACCTGTTTGGTAAATTGTGAACAGGTTGGGTTCGGGTCATACCCATGGTAAATCCGAACTTGAAGCTCATCCCTTGTTCTAAACTACCTTAGAACAGCTTCATAATGTATAAATGGTTTCATATGAAATGACTTCTGATTACGAGAAAACATGTGTGACCAATAATAATACAGCGCAGATCCAGTTCTTTTCCTATGCTGCCTATAGACACATGCCTGTTTTGTGTAATATTAAATCATGGCCTGGTTACTATCCTTGGATCTTAACCAAACCTGTGATAGGAGATTGACTGCTTGTTTAAGCCTTTGTACTATACAATACATGATGTAAGTATGTTTTTTCTGTACTTTTAATGCATTTATTTTGAAAATGATATCTCCTTTCTTTGTCGAGGTCACAAATCACATGATTCAGGACATGATTAATTGAAGCCATGTACTATAAATCTATGACAATGAGAAGAGTGGGACATTATTTCTAAAAATCAAATAATAAATCAAGAGGAGTGCCCTTCGGTGCAACTGTTCTGGAATTATGTGTTCTCATTTCTATCCTCTGTTTTTCAATCCACCAGTGGCGGCTGGTGAAGTTTTAAGATGGGGGGGCGCAAGACCCCGCCCTTCTATTTTGGCCCCTCCCATTTCTCAGAAGCCACACCCCTTATAGACCCCACCCATTTTGTCCCCTGTATTTTGCTTGCGTGAACCAATTCTCCCAATATATCACATATTAAGGGCTCCATCAGTACTAGTATATCCCATAATAGGGAGCAGGGGCCCTATTATGGGATACACTGACAGAGTGGCACAAACCCCACAGTACAGGCCCCTTGTACAAACCCCACAGTACAGACCCCCTAGCACAGACCACACAGTACATGCCCCCTTTCAATGCAGTGACCAGCGTACATGCCCCCTTTCAATGTAGTGACCAGCGTACATGCCCCCTTTCAATGCAGTGACCAGCGTACATGCCCCCTTTCAATGCAGTGACCAGCGTACATGCCCCCTTTCAATGCAGTGACCAGCGTACATGCCCCCTTTCAATGCAGTGACCAGCGTACATGCCCCCTTTCAATGCAGTGACCAGCGTACATGCCCCCTTTCAATGTAGTGACCAGTATACAGGCCCCCTTTCAATGTAGTGACCAGTATACATGCCCCCTTTCAATGCAGTGACCAGCGTACATGCCCCCTTTCAATGCAGTGACCAGCGTACATGCCCCCTTTCAATGCAGTGACCAGCGTACATGCCCCCTTTCAATGCAGTGACCAGCGTACATACCCCCTTTCAATGCAGTGACCAGCGTACATGCCCCCTTTCAATGCAGTGACCAGCGTACATGCCCCCTTTCAATGTAGTGACCAGCGTACATGCCCCCTTTCAATGTAGTGACCAGCGTACATGCCCCCTTTCAATGTAGTGACCAGCGTACATGCCCCCTTTCAATGTAGTGACCAGCGTACATGCCCCCTTTCAATGTAGTGACCAGCGTACATGCCCCCTTTCAATGCAGTGACCAGCGTACATGCCCCCTTTCAATGCAGTGACCAGCGTACATGCCCCCTTTCAATGCAGTGACCAGCGTACATGCCCCCTTTCAATGCAGTGACCAGCGTACATGCCCCCTTTCAATGTAGTGACCAGTATACAGGCCCCCTTTCAATGTAGTGACCAGTATACATGCCCCCTTTCAATGTAGTGACCAGCGTACATGCCCCCTTTCAATGTAGTGACCAGCGTACATGCCCCCTTTCAATGCAGTGACCAGCGTACATGCCCCCTTTCAATGCAGTGACCAGCGTACATGCCCCCTTTCAATGCAGTGACCAGCGTACATGCCCCCTTTCAATGCAGTGATCAGCGTACATGCCCCCTTTCAATGCAGTGACCAGCGTACATGCCCCCTTTCAATGTAGTGACCAGCGTACATGCCCCCTTTCAATGTAGTGACCAGCGTACATGCCCCCTTTCAATGTAGTGACCAGTATACATGCCCCCTTTCAATGTAGTGACCAGCGTACATGCCCCCTTTCAATGTAGTGACCAGCGTACATGCCCCCTTTCAATGTAGTGACCAGCGTACATGCCCCCTTTCAATGCAGTGACCAGCGTACATGCCCCCTTTCAATGCAGTGACCAGCGTACATGCCCCCTTTCAATGCAGTGATCAGCGTACATGCCCCCTTTCAATGCAGTGACCAGCGTACATGCCCCCTTTCAATGTAGTGACCAGCGTACATGCCCCCTGCAGAGGTATGGCAGTGGGAGAGATGGGATCAGGCAAAGGGATGGCGGTGGGAGGGATGGTCATGGGATGAGGCAGAGCAGAGGGGGATGGCGGTGGAAAGGCTGGATGGATGGATGGATGGATGGTCATGGCCCATGATGACCATCCATCCAGCCTTTCCACCGCCATCCCCCTCTGCTCTGCCTCATCCCATGACCATCCATCCATCCAGCCTTTCCACCGCCATCCCCCTCTGCTCTGCCTCATCCCATGACTCATGGGATGAGGCAGAGCAGAGGGGGATGGCGGTGGAAAAGCTGGATGGATGGTCATGGAGGACTGACAGGACAGGAGGACCACGAGGACTCACCGGTGGTGATGTCTTCTTCCAGCAGATGACCTCCGGTGGTCTGGTCTCCTCTCCGGTGCCGCCGTCACTCCCGTCCGGTGTCCACCCGACTCCATCGCCCGCGGTCCGGTCCACTGCTGCGAGTGACGTCAGCGGGGTCAGCGTTGGATGTCCTGGATGCTGTGATTGGTCCAGGCTGGAGGCTGGACCAATCACAGCCAGGAATCCACGAAGTGGGGGTTTCCAAGGAATCTGCCTTGCGCCCAGGTTACGCCCCCCACGCCCCCCAGAAGGCAGCCAATCGGCGCCTCTTCTGGGTGGTAACCCCACCCCCCCACCCCCTCCACATCGGATGGCGGCGGCGGCGGCGAACGCAATTTTTTTTTTTTTCAAACTTTATTGCTCGTTTTGCAATCTTTTTTTTTTTTTTTATCTTTTTTTTTTTTCTTCCTTTTTTCAGGGGGGGCGGCGCCCTGGCGCCCCCTATGCACCGGCCGCCACTGCAATCCACCATAGACTGAAACCCAGCTACAGCACTGCGCCTTCTACATCATGAGCATTGGGCCTCAACTCACACCCCGTTTATTGTTCATGGCCTTATTGCTGCTAGAAGAACAATACCCTCAGCTTGGAAGCAAACGTCCCCCCTTGACCGGTCACTCTTCATACAACATCTTAACACGCAAACACAATTTGAAGTGATTTTTTCCATTAAAAATGACAAATGTGCAGTCTTTTGGAAACAGTGTAGTGCATGGTTGAACTACCTACCTCATCCATATCTTTATGAACCTTGCTATGTGCACTGGTCCAAATCATTTGGTGGAGGGGGGATTATGGTGTGGAGTTGTTTTTCAGGGGTTGAGCTTGACCCCTAAGTGTCAATGAAGCGAACTCTTAAGGTGTCAGCATACCAAAACATTTTGGACAATTTCATGCTCCCAACTTTGTGGGAACAATTTGGGGATGGCCCCTTACTGTTCCAACATGACTGCACCAGTGCACAAAGCAAGATCCATAAAGACATAGATGAGCAAGTTTGGGGTGGAGAAACTTAACTGGCATGCACATAGTTCTGACCTCAACCTGATAGAACATCTTTAGGATGAATTTGAGTAGAGACTGTGAGCCAGGCCTTCTCGTCCAACATTACTGCCTGACCTCACAAATGCGCTTCTGGAAGAATGGTCAAACATTCCCATAGACACACTCCTAAACCTTGTGGACAGCCTTCTCAGAAGAATTGAAGCTGTTATAACTGCAAAGGGTGGGCCACCTCAATATTGAACCCTGTGGACAAAGACTGGGATGCCATTGAAGTTCATGTGCATGTAAAGGCAGGTGTCCCAATACTTTTGACAATATAGTGTATGTGTTCAATGTTTAAGCATCATTCGCTTGTTCTACCCTGTTATGTTTTCACCATGTTTTCAGATTTTTATGACTTACATGCAAAATACTGTACAATATGTGTCATTTTTGTAACTGTTGTCTGTTTTTGGCACTTCTGTACATATTTTGTACATTTTACCTTACCTCTTATAATTCCAATAAAAAATTTACAGTAAGTAAAAAAATAAATCAAAAGGAGTAGTACTGCATATAACTTTAGCAACTTTGGGAAATCTACAATTAAATGCTGAAATTAAGGCCTGAGTTTACAAAAGTATAAAGTAAGTTTAAGTGAACCTGAGCCTGATTTGATGATATGTAGCCTATGTGCACTTACAGCATCCAATCATGCAATGAAACGTTAGCTCTAAAAAGAGGAATATGTTTTTTTATGATAATACACTATGTAAATAGGTGATTTTTTTTAATATATATAATAAGTAACTATATGTTTTGTTTTGTTATATTGCTTTACATGCCATTTCCCATACATTCAGATGTATCCTTGGGTAAGAGCATTCCTCGATTCTCAATTACAGAGTACACATTGATTTTTTGTATTGCCCTAATAGATATAGATTCTGCACTGTATCCGATTGCAGACTGAGCAAAGCTTTCGGGCTCCGGACCCTCTATAAACTCTTGAGAATAAAGGTTAGACATAATGTCTGCTGTTTCTTGTCAAGTTGTCTATTTGGGGACAGGTTATATCTGTTACATAGCTCTACAATGTTGTTATGATTAAAAAAGAGGCTTACAGTTTTTCTGTAAAGTCTCAGGGAATAAAATATGGCACTGCACTGTGCGCTTAATTTTTAACTTTAACTTATTGTGCAGACAGAGCATGCCTGGTATTTATTAAACCCAAATGCAAACATGTATTATATTGGAGCTTACCAATTCTTGGATGTGATAGCAGCATTAGTTTTCTTTTTTAGGCTTCCTTTCTTCTATTTTCATCTGGTGATCCAGCAAGTAGGTTTGTTGTTTTTCAAAACAACATGCTCTCTTTCTGATGAACACTGGCAGGGGTGCTTAAAATGATCAGCTCTTTTTTTATTTATGTAAAACCCTTATTGGTAAAGGAAAAAAGAAACCAGTTTGCTTTAAATCAATATGAAGTGGTGGCTGGAGTCTGGCTCCAAATTTTTTGTGTAAATAAATCTGCTAGTACATTTAACACTACCCTTCCCACACTGACAATGCTACTGTCTGCTGTGCTCCCCGTGATCATTTATCCAGAGTTGGGGCACTCTAATACAGGGGGTTGTTACTGGCCAGATGACCAGGTGAAAAAATAAGACTTAAAAGTTAAAAAAGAAAACGAATGCAGCCATCACATCTAATGCTAGTTAGGCTGCAATATGTTAAATTTTTTTGGTTTTGGGTTCCTGGCATACTGACAACACAATTGATTCCAGGTATGTATTCATTAGAAAATCATTAAATGTATTTTTTAGGAGGAAGGGTCAGCCAAATAGACTCCATTGCTTTTTGCATGGTGCTGTCTGTGAATGTTCTTATTGGAGGAAAGAAGAAGCATCACCTCATCAGTGTGCTACTATTTCATTGTCTAATCACAGACTGGGGTCCTTCTGGAAAAGGTTGTATTGCTAAAGTGCTGTGTAATCAGCATGGAGGTCCAGAACCTAGCTTTGGAGTCTTGCAGGGGTGCCTGGATCATGATGCTACCCAAGCAGAATTACAAGTCCTTTGAAAGATAAATCAGTTCACTGTTCACTGTATTTTATTTTTTATTTTTTGGCTTTGCTGCAATACTTAAAGTATAACTAAGGTGGTTCGGTTCCGGCTCGAAGGATAAAAAAAAAAAAAAAAAGTATAACTAAGGCAAAGCTTTTTTTTTCGTTTTGGATAGAGTGGAGATGGATTAGAGCACCTGTCACTTTTTATTGCAGTCTGTGTCCCCATTAGGGAGATTATTCTATTTATCCTGTTTACTATTTTCATTGAAAGTGAAAGTAAAAGAAAATCCCAGAGTTTGGGTTGTCCCCAGAAAAGTAATAGGGGGGAAATCTTCCAGTGGGGACACTCGTTCTGATGACCTGGGGGTCCCAAATAAATTACCTTAATTTGCAGGGATTTCCTCTCACTTCCTGTTTGGCTATGGAACAGGAAGTGAAGGGAAATCTCCACAGTGGGACACAGACTGCAAAAATAATCTGATAAGGATTATAACCCTCCCTTGTCTCATCCAAAATGAAAAAAAAAAGCTGTGCCCATAGTTCTACTTTAATAAATTCTGGAACTTTCCTCAGGAGTAGCTCAAGAGTAGCACTTTTGACCACAAGAGTTACTCATTCTTCTAGGTTGAAGGATGCCCAGCTTTATTTTCCATTGAAGACTGGGGAAAGATTGTAAGTGCAAGGAATTATGGCTCCAGTCCTGCATGGTGCACTGCTGTCAGGAAAGGCGCATGTCTGTGCACAGAAGATTGGTCTGTGGCCAATTCTCAGGTGCGCATGCGTGCACGAGTGCGGGAATGAGTGCGCACAAATGCCATTGCCAGGAAGGCTATTTAAAGTGATTGTAAACTGTTTTTTTTTTTTTTTTTTTTTTTTTGGGGGGGGGGACCTGTGGGGTGAAGCCATAATGTGCTAGTATGCATCCCAAAATAGCACAGTTTGTTAAACTTACCTGAAAACAAAGCGCTCCCACACTAAGATGTCAGCACTGCAGGTGCCTCAATCTTCACCTGTCTTGCTTCTGGGTTCACAGTTTCTGGCTCTGTTACTGGATGGAGCCACAAGGATGTCACTTCCGCACATGTGCACGGGAGCCGCCGTTTACGGCACAGAGCTCTGAAGGAATGGCACGGGCAGCTCTTCCTTCAGAGCACATGTGCCAGTGATGTCACTGGCTGCATGCAATGTAAACGGACACCGTTTAGGAGATATTTACACTACCTATAGGTAAGCCTTATTATAGACCTATACGTAAAAGCAAGAGAAGCAAGTTTACTTCTTCTTTAAGCTGCAGTATGGCCTTGGATCCTTGCCATTTTGGTCTATTATGTTTCCTGAAAACCCGCTACATGTTCCTGTGTTGACTCCCTGTTACCGACTTGACCTGCTCCTGACTCTGCCAGAATGCTGCGTGTACCAACCCCTGGCTTGTCTTTAGATTTCGTCTCTGCCTGCTCCTTCTGCTTATCTGCCTGTTGTTACCATCCCAGGCCTGACTTCAATTACACTTCTGTCTGCTGCTTGTACCTGATCTGCCTTTCTTTTGCTGACCTGGACTGCCTGACCATGTTTACCTGCATCTGAACCTGCTGATCTGTGCCTATCTACTGTTTCGGTCCTCCAGCCAGTATAGCCTGCTCTTCAGCAACGCACAGTCTGCTCTTAAGCAACGCACAGCCTGCTCTTCTGCGTCCTGCAATAAAAGACCAGTCAGGCACTCGTGCCCACTCTGTGGTGCCTGAGCCAGAGGTGTAAGAGAAGCTTACCTACACACGTCAGGCTCTACCACCTGGTACGTTACACCTGCATTCCCAGTGTATTGATGCACAAAGTGTGCTGATATTATCACGTCAACTTCTCAGGGCTGCCAAATGCTGAGATAAAACTCAAGAGACTTTTAAAAAAAAAACATGACATACTGCTGGTAAGGGCCTTAACAGTGCGAGAGGTCCCCTGGGGGGGAAGGACTAAGTCCAGAACTGCACCTTAAGCTGTCGTTATGGCCTCTGCAAAGTGGTACCTCTTTATGAAGAAATGTATAGTGATGTTCAATTTGTCAAAAAGAGAAATAGAAAGGTAGACAAGTAGATGCCAGAACACATATTGGCTGGCATCGACTGATACCCTTTTAATGGTGAGGGTCAGACATAGCTAAGGGGATACCTAGTACAAAATGTCCTAAGTAGAACAGACTATACTCACCTGGGTCAAACCTAGGAGCAACGGGCAATTGACAGGAATTTTTACAGTGATGGGCAATGTGTGCCACATTGTTGGGCTGGGTTAACTAGGAGAGCCCAGGGGAAACTTTGTAAAACTAAATTTTAAAACCACATAAAGTTCTAAAAAAACAATCCATAAAAGGCAGAGTAGGCCATTAAAAGAGAGCAACATTCATTAATTAATAAAATGTGAATTATTTATGTAATTTTTATTCAACAATGTTTTTCCATCTTTAACCTCTTCGCGCCCTTAGGGCATACCTGTATGTCCTCAGGTTGAAGTGGTTTTACTGGGATCATGGCTGGTGATGGGCTTTAATGTTGGAGTGCTCCGAGTGGCTCTACAGCTGCCGAATCATTTCTACAGGGTACTGAAGGGGGGGGGTGCCCATCGCCTTTCCTTGCTATCCAAAGCGATCGGGGAGCCCAAAACCTCTACTGTTTGTGTGGCCTGAGAACACAGAGAGGAGGAAGGTACATATTTACTTACCTCCCCCTCATTGTTACGTAAGAAATCAGAAATGATGAGGGTTTAGTCACTTGCGGTTTCGGTTTGATGTTTACAAGCCGTTACCCATTTGTATTGCATTTGATCAAACCAATCACAGTTTGATCAGATGCTTTTGAGAGCGGAGGAAAGATCTTGGGTCTAATAGACCAAGATCTCTCAGTAAAGACTAGTAAAGACTACTTGTCACTGCCCCTTCTAGTGATGTTGTTCATCCCTTGAGATAGCAATACAGTTGATCATAAAAAAAAAAGAAAATACAAAAAAATAAAGAGACAGTGAAAAAAAATATTTAAATCAAACTGCAAAAAATAAATAAATTAATAAATAATTGCGAAAGCTCCGTCTCCCTGTGCTCATTTAACTCATTTAACGCTGTTTTAACGCAGGCATGTCCAACCTGCGGTCCGAGGTACCGCAGGCAATGCGGCCCACTGCCCCCTGACAATTTTTTTTTTTTTTGCTGGGGAAGAAGGAAGTCGGGTGGGGGGCATGGCCACAGCAGCTTCCAACTAATGGTAGGCAGAGGCTGCCTCAGAGGGGAAGGGGGGGGGGAGCATGTGCAGTGTTTCTGACTCCTACCACCATGACCACTCCCCATGACCACTCCAAATCACTGAAATGATCACGGTGGTTAGAGTGTTCCTTTATTATCTCTCAGAAGAAGTAAACCTCTGTATACTGATTCCATTTCATTTGATCATCCTCTAGTTGTGTTAAATTAGTGCAGGGGGGCGCAGCGGCATTTTATTACTTTATATGCGGCCCGAGAAAATTTCTCTACAATCAATGTGGCCCAGAGAAGCCAAAAGGTTGGACACCCATGGTTTAACTCTAAACTGGTAACCTGTAAGGGTTTTTTAAGCATCTTCTTTGGATATTTTTAGGTACTGTAGCCTGTCGATACTCCACAGGTGTGAACAATTTTAAAGTATGACATGTTAGGTATCAATTTACCCAGCAAAACATTATCTTTTTTATTTTACAAAAGAAGTGGAATCATATTGTGTTTTTGTTCACTAAAATTTATTTTTTCCTGAAAATGTGCGTGTTAAAAAGGGCTGCTCAAATTTTGTGTGACATAAAAAATTGCAACAACTGCCATTATATTCTTTAGGGTCTCTGCTTTGAAAAAATATATAATGCTTTAGGTTAAAAAAAAAATGCATGTTTTACCATTTATGAGAGACATGTCAGAATTGGCCCAGTTTTTAAGTGGTTAAGCTAGAATAAAATAGTGTTATATGTCTTTGTGGTAAAGGTTTGCTTGGAAAAGCTATAAATGTATGTATTCTAAATAAATTATAAACAAATAATTAATCAATACAGAGCTCGATACGGCTGATAATAAAATTAGGTTCCATCAATTCTTGCTCATTGCTGCTCTTGCTTGGGGATTTTTAACATTGCATTTAGCCTGGAGGACTTTTCCTTGTATCATTAGACATTTGCTTTCTTTATCAGAACTTGGGGAATTTTGAACATGGCTTGAGTCAAGCTACAGGCCTGGTGATAATGGTTTTGTTACCCTCAGATCCTCCAACCTTGCAGAGAGTTACTAAACAAAAATGTGTGAACGTGTGAAAAATATAGTTTGGTATGTGGTAAAAAGCAAGAGACACTCCAGGAGTCTCTGAATTATCTTGCTTTAAGTAAGCTTGTTATGGGTAAATAATGAGATTGTCTATCGAAAATTCACAGGAGTTTGGATGTCCAGAGGGTTACATAAATGAGTTTAGATGGTATTAATGAGGGGTATGTCAAAGGTTAATCAGCTTGTTTGCATAAATGGTTAAAATTGCATAATTATATCTTTGAAATGTAAACGACACAGCATTTCCCTTGTGCTGTTAGATTGCCACATACAGTATATACATTTAATAAATGTGGATAATATTTTCATCACACAAGACAATGGTCTGGGTTTTTCTACAAAAATGATGGTGAAAGGTGGGTACTTTAACACAGTTTTACTGACCAAATCAGAGTAGATAAAGGATTGGTCATGTGAGGTAAGCTCTTCTTAAGACCCATACACACAATCAGAAAATTGTACAAAAAATACCACTTTCGAAGCAATCGTACGATAATCTGATAGTTAGTACACAACTTTCTTCCAAAATTTTCCTAAGGGACAAACACAAAATGTTTTCTTTTACAATACCAGATCACAACCACGATTTTTGCTTAATCAATACAGTTTTCCTCAGAAAATACAATACAAATAAAATACAGTACATGACATTACTTCCAAATTGTTATTCTGTCGTACGAGAATCTTCGTAGTTTAGTAACCTCTTCATTTTCGATATGAGACTAGCATGCAAAAAATAAATAAACGGATGATCATTTGTCCGATAATCTCATTGTGTGTAAGAGGCTTTTGTCTCTCCCCTCCTTCCAAGTTCTTCAGAACCCAATAGTGTTATGGGACAGGTGGCTTGTTTTTTGCAGTAATACATTTGTTCATTTATACCAATGTTGTGGGTCAGTCCACTTGCTAGAGTTAATTCCTGTGTGTGTGAATGCCAGACCCAGCTGGACTAATGTAAACTAAATTGGGATGAGTTCCACAAGGCGTTTGGTAATAGAAGAAGTGTATTTGAGATTGGTTGTTTCCTGTCAAAGCACAGCTTGCTGTTGGAAGAGAATAATATACACAGGGAGAGCAGTTTTGTTTTTCTTTTACAATGTTTGCATTTGAAGAGCTGATACAAAAAGTAAAATGTAAAAGATACTATCAGCATTCTGAGATCCTTGAGATAGAGCAGAAAAGATTCTGCAGTGGTCACGAAACCAGTGTATTGTGTTATCCTGTTAAAGTTGCGTTACCGACAGAATGCTTGCAGTTAGGAGGGATATTAAAGTGGAAGTTCAGCCAAAGCCTATATATTGCTAAACCTACTGTCAGCCACATTCTAAACCAAATTTATTTTGCCCTGTAAAGAAGAGATTGCTGTATTTACCTGTTCTGCAGCTGCTCCGGTCCAGTCCCACGCTGAGCGGTTAGCTGCGGTTTAAGTGTATGGGAGTATGCAGGAGAGGTAGCCCACAATGGAAGCCCTATAGTAACTCTTTAGGTGACACCACTTCTCGGGCATTTCAAAGCGTTTGTCGGATTTCTATTTCTACGCAACAGCCGCCACTGGAGACTGGACCAGATCGACTTCAGAAAAGGTAAGTATTGCGATTTTTTCTTTAGAGGGTTAGCTAGATTAGGTTTAGAGTGTGGCTGAGAGTGGGTTCAGGTTAGATTTCGGCTGAACTTCCACTTTCAGTACACACGATGTATAGCCTTCAAGCATGGACAATGCTAAAAATAAGTTCAGTCTTAGAAGCCACCCTGGGAGATGTCAACCTCTCCTTCTAATTGCAATGCAGGGAGGAATAGCTGGGAATATGCCACTATGTTATGATATGTGTACTCCAGAAGATAAATTACATTTGTGTTTACATTGTGTTTTTCCTCCTCGTACTTATGGGCCAATTTACATAAAAACATGCACATTTTATCTAGCATTGAACAAAAAGTTAGTCAGGGGCTGAGAAAGAAAAAATAAATGTTATATATTTATGTTTTAATCTTAATTCCATTTAATGTGGTTTTTGGTATTGATGTAGATAAAATGCTGTTTAGTTATATGTAAAGTATGTGCAGATTATCTGCCTATTTGCTTCAATAACAGACTGATCACCTCCCTTTATGGATAATGAGTGTATACTGTATACTGCACCAAGGATATCACCAGTAAAAAAAAAAATAAAAAAAATAAAGAAACTAAAACGTCGGCGCTACAACTAAGAAAAAATATAAATAAAATAAGCTGCTTGCAATATAGATCAATATACAAACTCTTAAAATGAACAATAAATACTAATTGCAGCAATGAAAATCAATTCTCTAAACATTATAACATAAAGAACAAAATCAAACCACCGAACAAGTTGGAGTCCTTAGATCAATTCCAATTCCTCCAAAGTGGAATAAGTCCACAGAATACTCTTAATTCTCATATTGTGTAAATTAGGTAAATTGCAAACTCACCAGGGGGGGAGGCCGCCTTATTTCAAAGTGCAGAATAAACCCATAATACAGTGATCTGTGCAATAGCTTTCCAAACCTCCAACTTCCAGTGGACACTTCCTTCCTTTCATCTACTTCTGAGAAAACAAAACATCCAAAAGTAAATAAAAAGCCAAATAGTGTAGTATTCTTATATGGGCAATGTTAACAAACAGCTGGTATGATAAGGTGCCTATCCAAAACTACCTCCACTACACTAATGCAATGCACGCTTATCGCCAGTACGTGCTGCCAGATGAGATGAGTGTGCAGCAAGAAAGTGTTTCAAATATACAAGATGCAGGTAATAATTATCCCTTTAAAAGATCAGTTCTCCCATGCTTCTCATCCACCGGTGGGTATTCTTGTACTCAAATGTCACCCATTAAAAACAAAACCACCATATAGAGTAGCATTTATTAAATGTAAAAAGTACAACAGCATACAGTTCCTTATTGGCAAGTTAAAATCACATCAAACTTTAAAAAAGCCACTAGCACTTACATCAAACACCACCACTCGGGAATCTGATGTATTGACGTGACCTCATGCTCTATATATAGCCCTACAAGCGTTTCACACCACTGTGCATCTTCAGGGGCCTCTAGTGTCTAACTCAGCTCCCGGATTAATGTAGCCTACACCCAGACCTTCACTAGAACGTCACTTCCTGTTTAGGCACCATTTTCCTGAAGCACAGTAGAAGCTTAGCGGCCCCCATTTTGTTATAGACCAACCCGTTATAAAGGCCTCTTAAACCAAAATCCAAATATTTAAATAATAATGCTTAGTTGGCAATACAGATATATAATAAGCACCATGAGTCAAAGAAAGAATAAATAGAAGTTTATCATCTCCAAAAACCATTATTGTGAAAAATATATTTTTTATTATTTATAGAGATGATGTCATCTAATGGTGATTAGTTTAGCACCATCTCATGAAGATAAGAGGTAACACAGGAAAAAATAAAAAAGAATACAATTACATTCTCGTTACCAGTAAACAAGTGGTCAAAAAAAAAATGTATATATATATTTTTGTGAGCTGTATATTGTAACCACTTTCCACCCGTCATATAGTAAAATGACGGCCGCAAAGTGGTTGTCCCATCCTGACTGGGCGTCATATGCCCGGGGGGGCTCGCAGAGCGGCGATCGGTGGTGCGGTGTGTCACTCTGACACACTGCATCGCCGATCCCAGTAAAGAGCCTATGACGTAGGCTTTTTACCATGTGATCAGCTGTGTCCAATCACAGCTGGCCACATAGTAAATAGGAAGTGCCGTTGATCAGCTTTCTTAAGTACGCGGCTGACAGGCGTGAGTAGAGGAGAGCCGATCTGCGGCTCTCCTGACGGGGGGGGGGGGGTGGTAATCAGAGCATTGATTACCAGTGCAGACCCTTGAGGGAAGCCACTACAGCCACCAGGGATTTCCCACCCATGGCCACCAGGGATGCCCACCCATGGCCACCAGGGATGCCCACCCATGCCATCAGGGATGCCAATCAGTATTCAGGGAGCCTGTCAGTGCCCTCCTCATCAGTGATTCCCATCATTGCCATCTATCAGTGCCGCCAACCAGTGCCCATCATTGCCATCTATCAGTGCTGACCACCAGTGCCCATCATTGCCGCCTATCAGTGATCATCAGTGCCGCCTATCAGTGCCCATCAGTGTCGCCTATCAGTGCCCATCAGTGCCACCTATCAGAGCCCATCAGTGCAACCTATCAGTGCGACCTATCAGTGCCACATATCAGTGCCCATCAGTGCTGCATATCACTGCCGCCTATCAGTGCCCATCAGTGCTGCATATTAGTGCCTCATCATCAGTGTCACAACATCAGTGCCACCCCATCAGTGCCTGCCAGTGCGGCCTCATCAGTGCTGGTCAGTGCAGGAAAAAACATATTTATTTACAACATTTTATAACAAACAAAAAAAACTTTTTTTTTCAAACTTTTTGGTCTTTTTTTATTTGTTTAGCAAAAAAGAAAAAACCTTGCAGTGATCAAATACCACCAAAAGAACGCTCTATTTGTGGGGGGAAAATGACATCAATTTTGTTTAGGTACAGTGTTGCAATTGTCATTCAAAATGCAACAGCTCTAAAAGCTGAAAATTGGCCTGGGCAGGAAGGGGGTGAAAGTGCCCTGTATTGAAATGGTTAAAACTCACATATCAAGGTCAGGGTAGGCTGCACTTCACAATAACCAAATAAAAAATATTGTTAAAGTTCCACATATGTACAATTAATAAACTTGAATTATATTTTCACCACACAAAACTGGGTTGTTCTACAATGCATTCAATTATTGCAGATTATGGCACCTCTTCAGCTTTGTTATATAAATTGTCTTTAAGTTTATTGGAAATCTAAAAGAATTCAAAATATTTAGCAAAATTAGATTGTTGACTCCAGAACTCCACCTAAAAATTAATAGAACAATGGGATTAAAATATTAGTAAACATCTAGTGGAGATGCCACCCGACATTTGGCCTGTGTGTACAGGGCTTAAGTCTGACGTTTAGTATCATCCTTCCTTCTCCAAACTTCATTTGCTGGTCCCCACTTTTATTTGCTGAATTCCTGTTCTTTCAATCATGGAGGCTTTACATCACATGCAGGCATTACCAGGGGTAATCTGCTGGCAGTGTGCCCCTGTGCCTTTAAGGAGAGGTGGGCTCCCTCCAGGATCCCCTGCCCTCTGTCTAACCATTATTATGCATGTGCTTCCACTGTGGAGGCTCTCAAAATTTAGAGTTAGGACTGCAGATAATGCTGAAGTGCCGTGAAGTGTCTCTGCAGCTTTCGCATGTATTTGCAAATGTGTGCAAACTAAACCTCCGTTTTAAAGCATACTGTTAGACAAAATAATTTGTTTGGTTGCAGGCTGGTTGGGAAGTTGAGCCGGAATTTCTTTGGTTTTGTTTGAAATGATAAAATAATAGTAACAGGACAATACAGGTCCTTCTCAAAAAATTAGCATATTGTGATAAAGTTCATTATTTTCTGTAATGTACTGATAAACATTAGACTTTCATATATTTTAGATTCATTACACACAACTGAAGTAGTGCAAGCCTTTTTTTTGTTTTAATATTGATGATTTTGGCATACAGCTCATGAAAAAACAAAATTCCTATCTCAAAAAATTAGCATATCATGAAAAGGTTCTCTAAACGAGCTATTAACCTAATCATCTGAATCAACTAATTAACTCTAAACACCTGCAAAAGATTCCTGAGGCTTTTAAAAACTCCCAGCCTGGTTCATTACTCAAAACCACAATCATGGGTAAGACTGCCGACCTGACTGCTGTCCAGAAGGCCATCATTGACACCCTCAAGCAAGAGGGTAAGACACAGAAAGAAATTTCTGAACGAATAGGCTGTTCCCAGAGTGCTGTATCAAGGCACCTCAGTGGGAAGTCTGTGGGAAGGAAAAAGTGTGGCAGAAAACGCTGCACAACGAGAAGAGGTGACCGGACCCTGAGGAAGATTGTGGAGAAGGACCGATTCCAGACCTTGGGGGACCTGCGGAAGCAGTGGACTGAGTCTGGAGTAGAAACATCTAGAGCCACCGTGTACAGGCGTGTGCAGGAAATGGGCTACAGGTGCCGCATTCCCCAGGTCAAGCCATTTTTGAACCAGAAACAGCAGCAGAAGCGCCTGACCTGGGCTACAGAAAAGCAGCACTGGACTGTTACTCAGTGGTCCAAAGTACTTTTTTCGGATGAAAGCAAATTTTGCATGTCATTCGGAAATCAAGGTGCCAGAGTCTGGATGAAGACTGGGGAGAGGGAAATGCCAAAATGCCTGAAGTCCAGTGTCAAGTACCCACAGTCAGTGATGGTCTGGGGTGCCATGTCAGCTGCTGGTGTTGGTCAACTGTGTTTTATCAAGGGCAGGGTCAATGCAGCTGGCTATCAGGAGATTTTGGAGCACTTCATGCTTCCATCTGCTGAAAAGCTTTATGGAGATGAAGATTTCATTTTTCAGCACGACCTGGCACCTGCT
The DNA here is from genome assembly GCF_965119305.1 of Pelophylax lessonae. Lineage (NCBI taxonomy): Eukaryota > Metazoa > Chordata > Amphibia > Anura > Ranidae > Pelophylax > Pelophylax lessonae. The sequence goes on along the minus strand of NC_138768.1, from coordinate 530,149,947 downwards.
CACAGTGCCAAAACCACTGGTAAATGGTTTACTGACCATGGTATTACTGTGCTCAATTGGCCTGCCAACTCTCCTGACCTGAACCCCATAGAGAATCTGTGGGATGTTGTGAAGAGAAAGTTGAGAGACGCAAGACCCAACACTCTGGATGAGCTCAAGGCCACTATCGAAGCATCCTGGGCCTCCATAACACCTCAGCAGTGCCACAGGCTGATTGCCTCCATGCCACGCCGCATTGAAGCAGTCATTTCTGCAAAAGGATTCCCGACCAAGTATTGAGTGCATAACTGAACATAATTATTTGAAGGTTGACTTTTTTTTTATTGGTCAGATGAAATATGCTAATTTTTTGAGATAGGAATTTTGGTTTTTCATGAGCTGTATGCCAAAATCATCAATATTAAAACAAAAAAAAAGGCTTGCACTACTTCAGTTGTGTGTAATAAATCTAAAATATATGAAAGTCTAATGTTTATCAGTACATTACAGAAAATAATGAACTTTATCACAATATGCTAATTTTTTGAGAAGGACCTGTATTATCTTTTTCCAAATTATTACAGCAATGATGAATTGAAACTGATAAAAGCCCATATCTCACTGATTTCCAAAGCATAACGGTATTATCCTGCATTTATGCTATGCATGCTACTATGCAGTGTATTGGTATGTACTGTACATAGTTACCATATGTTCATTTGTTCTGTGCATTGTGCTTTCCAGCTGTTCTCCAACTGACTCAATTCATATTTACCCAAACAAACAAAATGTATAGGGATGGCCACCTGAGAATCAGACTAAAATATCAAGAATAACCCATGTATTGCCAACTCCCATTACACAAACTTACATTACATGCATTCTTGATAACAAGTCTAATAACTGTATCAGGATAAGTGTTCATTAAGGTGTCCAGTATGATACTGTTTTGTCTTCTATGCAATGAACTGTATTTGCACATCAAACAAATCTAATATAAATGAATGAATTGATGAGGACAGTTCCTTTAATGAATGTTTAGGAATAAAGGAACCAGGGTTCAGCAAATGAAAAGGCAATACTGCAAGATTATATAGTTATATAACAAATAATCACAGCCAGATTTACTGAACATGACAGTTTAACATATATTTCTATGAATATTAATCTCTGCCATGAACACAAGGATCAGTACCTATTTGTTTTTTTTCTGATACTGAACACCCTGGAATTGCACATATGTAACCTAATTTAGCATAATAATGAAAAGTGTTAGAGTGACCTTGACGGATGCTTTGTTGGTTCCAGAATTTATGAACTGGTTTCTCCTAAGTCAGATATTGGATTTACCATGTAATTGCAAACCCATTATTCAAAAAAAATAGACAGATGATATCATAAGCTGCCTAACTACTGTACCTTAGTACAGTTTTCCTATAAGTTAGACCCCCCAAGTGCTGCCCATTAGGTTACCTTCAGCACCGATCAAGCAATCTTCATTGTATGGCCCCGCTTAGAGCCACCTGGCTTTTCTCTCAAAAATGGCAGGTTCAGACCTAAGTCATTCCTTTGGGAAAACCATATCCAAGCCACCACTGGAGGCCTTTGTGTGTACAACTTTCCCACAGGTATGAGTATTTTTTTTAAATTAAAAAAAAAAAAAAATAATGTCTGCCATAATAATATCTTCTCCACAATGTTAGTTTGCTTGAATGCTAATACCTTAAAAACAGTTCTGTTTATTGTTTGTTCGAATGTGAAGTCATTTTCTGCATACATATTTACACAATTGAAAACTGCTGTGCTCCATATCTAAATATCTTAAAGCTGAACTTCAATTTTTACAACTATGGAAGCTCTTAGAGAATCTGTTAACTAAATTTAAATTGTATAATAGCGAGGCCTGTCGCAAAAAATTCTATAAAATCTGCCAACCCTGGGTTTATGCTGGCCAATGATGGGATTGTTCTGTCACCTATCTTAGGAATGGGCTAACTCGTTTACTAGTATTAGTTACAGCAATGTCTTTTTCTTGCTATTTATGAAGGTGCTGAATGAATAGGGTGTGTATGCCTGTGTATGTGTTTTTGATTGTTATGGTATTTATTTATTTTTGTGTATGTTACACATCTGTCTGTGTGCAGATATAATCTGTCAATTTGTTACTTGGTTGTATACAAGCACATAATTAAAAAAAAAAAAAAAAAAACATGTTAAAAAAGTTGAACTTCAAAGCAGATAATAAAGAGTAACTCCACTTTTGTGGGGGGAAAAAATAGCACATAGAGCAAAAACAACAAAGCGTATACAATTGCAACACAAATCATATTGTAATTAAATGTTATTAAAAATGACCTTTCCTTTTCAATCTGCAGCTGTTGTAATTTTCTGAAAATGCAATGCATTATGGTTACCTGAAGCTGTTCTGTACACAGAATGTATACTGACCACACCACAAAAACATAATTTCCTGCTTGTGTGATTGGCTCACCAATATTCCCAGAAGTTTGTCTAAGATACAAGTCAGATTTCTGGCATCCCCTGCAACAAAAATGTCATATTTGGTGAGATACTCCCAATAGGAACACGTCTAAAGGGATGCAGGCGCAGCAGATTTCCTCTTTAGAGCTCTGCAGCTGCCACAGCTGATAGATAATTGTGAAACCACTCCCATTTGACCCACTCAGCACAGAGGCACAAACAATGATTTCTTCAGAATAACAAAAGGTAGGGATCAACAACAAAGTTTGTTAATATTCTTGCCATGTACAGAGATCACCCAGAGGGGAATGTTTTTTTTCTCAACAAAAGTGGAGCTACGCTTTAATATTAAAGTGTCATTAAACCCAGGACCCTGCATTCACTATATCTGGTCTCCCACAGTACAATGGACGCGGAACTGCAATTATTTTACTAAATATAAACTGCTAAATATCTTTTCTCATTAGCAGAATACTATATAGCAGTCTTGTGACTTATATCAGTGTCTGGCCAAGCACAGGTTAAAGCTTGTATGAGGAGTTTTCATTCTCCCCTGACTGTCCCATGAGGCTGCAGGACCCCTGACTTTCTATCTGGACAGCGCCGACTGGCCCCGTGCTGATCACGTACACCCGCCAGGAAAAAAAAAACTCTCTAACAATACACACCAAACAGAGCATTTTCAGATTGCCCCCAGGGCTCTGTACTATCAGCAGATGGATTGGGGACAGTAAAAAAAAGGGGAGGATCAGAGAAGACAGGATAAAACAGCTTTTTTTACACAATGCGAAGGATTAACACCTTAGGTTCCACAGTAAGTATAACAAGCATGCTTTATACAGACTGATTTTACAGTTGTGGGTTTAGTAATACTTTAGCATCATTTATTTGGGATATGTATTAATTAGAAAAATGTGATACTTATTTTTAAATAACAATAAATATGGTAGTGAGTCAGCACTAAAGTATCTAAGGCAGCTCACAGCAGGTCAGTATACAAAAATATAACATTAAATCAAAGTGCAGCGCCAAAAGTGCAAAAGATTTCCTCCAATTAAAAATAATATATATCAAGTCCACTATTATTAAATGTGTTCACTTTTACTTGCCTGGCAGAACCACCCATTGCCACTGGAGACAATCTGGTCACCCATTAAAATGATGTATAGGAGTGAAGAGCTCTTCGCATGGAGCAGCTGCTTGTAATCCACCTAGATGACATCACTGCCACAAACTCTATATATCATAGTGATCAACAAAGAATCTTTCCTAAGTGGAGCTCACTACCAGCTGATACTAGGCTCCATGCGGTGAGCGCCTTTCTCCTATACAGCATTTAAATGCTCATTTGATTTTTTTTATAGAAACACAAAGAAATCACATACATCCCATAATTCAAAAATATATTTACTTACTGTATAAAGTTTACTTCATTTTCCAAAAAAGGGCTGACATTGACAAGAAATATGCACAGAGATTATCTCACTTCCTACAAATCAAGCCATGCAATTTTGCATGGAAATTACATAACCACAACTGACGTGAAGCACATCATAACTAATGAGACACATATGCAAAAATAAAAAAAGTGGTAATTTTTTTTCTATAACTGTATAAGTTGTATACACAGTTATTTTGGTTCTGAAAAAAAACACAGCATTTAGTGGGTCCAGGCAACCAAGAGCCACCTAAAATGTTAATGATAGCCTACAACCCTCTCATGGACCTTTTGAAACTTCCAATTCTTCACGGCTAAGTCATATTTCTGATGAAAATGTGTATGACAGCAGCGGCTCAGCAAGCAGACAAGCACAGGACATCCGACAGGACAGGTACTTTTTGCGGGGCGAAGACACAGCCAGAACTTACAGGTACATACACCGAGTATAAGCTATACTGTCAGCAGGACCATTGTACCTTACAAAGTCCCCCAGAAACCCTTGCACCATACCAGTGCAATTGCATACACACCAGCCACTCAGCTGCTCACTGTCGCCGCGATGCATGCATACACCCTCTAGGCATTCCCCACATACCAGGACACCCAACCGCTATACAGCCCAGCCCTGGTAGGCAATGCAGAGGAATATGCAAAAGGATTAACTATGCCTCCAGAATATCCTCCATCCGGATCAAACTCCTCTCCAATTAACCCCCGTCTTACCGGATCAGCCCCTCTGCACCATACATTGAGTGATATCGCTCCACCCGTCACACCATATCAGGCCATACACAATTATGTGAGAGGAACAAGCTCAAGATTGACACTCCGTGTGAACTTCTCACATTCCCTATTTTTCACCCTGATAAGTCATTCATTTTTTGTACCGGCCGGTTTTTGTATTTTTGTGACATGTTGTCCGTCTTGTTTTCTGTTTGTCGTTGAAACATCATGACTTGTACTGCACAGTGTGCATTTCACACAATATTATCATAACAAATCGAGCTATTATCACATCATTTATGTGTTACCTTGTGCATCATTCACCCTCCGTATAAACAACTTTTTTCTGCGACTTATGCAGAACACTTTTCCCATGTATGCTATTTTGGTTTAGACGGTGAATACAATACTTACTGAATACACTTAGGTGTATACACAGACACAGGTATTTTATCCTAGGTCCGCACCAACCCCAACAACCAGAATTTTTGACAACCGTATGATTCTAAGGGCCTGATTTACTAAAATCTGAAAAAAAAGTGCAGTGAGGTGAACATGTGTTCACTTCAGACATTCAAAAAATAGTGCCACTTCAATTGTAGGTACTTGTTGTCACCATCCCTACTACATGGTATTTGAAGCTAACAAGAACCTCCAATGGAACTTTGTCGGCAACCAAAAAAGTATGCACACATGGATAAACTTTTCTTAAAAGGTACAAACATTGACATCTGTATTTATAAATCGTAAAAAATCCACCACATAACCTGTGGCATATTAAAAGAGGTCTTTCACAAAATATACTGTATATTCATAAAAAAGATCTAGATCACATAGCTTGCATTTAGTATTTTGTGGTACATCCAGTTGCAGTCCGCTGTAAAAGATGTAATTTTCACAGTAAATCTTTCAACTGCCAATAACTAACGCATTGCAAACAATAACTATAATATATTCTTCATCAGGGAAGATAGTACCACACTGAAGGGAAATAATATCATAGTCGGAAAACTATGTTGTATTATTATAGCATGATTTATAAAATTACTCAGCAAATAACAAATGATAACAAATGAAATAAATGATGAATAAGTAAATGTGTCGCAATTTACAGGCTTTTAATCTACTATGCTTGTGAGTACCGTTTTATTAATAAATATTAGATGTGGAAGATATTTGGCCATGGTATGTGTTTTTTTTCTTCATTTGGGTGACACTGGTATGTTTCCCGGGGCGGAGACTATGGAGGTTAGCCTATTGGTAAGTAGCCCCCTTTTTATGGTGGTGGTCCTACACTCCTAGGTGGTGTCACATCATTATAGCATCGGTGTTGGAGCATCAGATGGACTTTTACATATAAACTGCATGGATATTTTTAATATGAATTCTGGACTTTATGCACTTTATTGAGTCATTTGTTGCATATATGTACCATGTTTTTTATACTATTATGTTTTCTTTACATGTTTATGGTATCTTGAACTTTTAGTGAATGCATTTATATAGAGCGAGCTTGTTCAGCACTTGATTACTTACAGCTGACTTTGGGCTATTTAAGAGCCTACATCATTAGTGCTAACAGGTTATGATTAAGCGATTAATTTTGCAAAACATGTCAACCACGCTTCTTTGATGTGTGTCATGAAGTCTCCTTGATTTTCTTTGTTGGATGTTTTTTTTACCTTAAAGATCTCCTAGCAATTGGAAATGTGGTCACTCTTTTCTTATTTGATATTTTGACCAGACCACGGACAGAACCTGCATAGTGCATACTATTTCCTGAGAGCCATTCACTCTCACCTGGAGCGGCGTTACTCCTTTCTCTGCCAAAAATGCTGAGATTACTCTGTCCACAGAGATAAAGGTAGTATTTTCTGCCCCCCCCCCCCCCCCCATAGAACTAGAGGTAACAACTTAAGAAACACAAAAAATAAAAATAAGAAGGATTGGGACATGAGAGTTTGGATACCCATCATGAAGAGAAATAGCTGAGGGATTCATTACTAAACAATGCATTGAATCAGAATTCCACTGCAGCAGTTGAGTACAACAACTACTCCTACATGTAACAGTACTAAACATTCACCTATTTTGGGCTCTCTTTAGAGGATAGATAGTGTATCCACGTTGTCCATTTTTCAGAAAACTCTTCAAATTGGTCCTGACAGGTGTGTACCCATTCCTCTGCTTACATATTCTCTTCAACTCATTTGACCCAATGTAAATTTGAAGATGTGTTAGTGCCTTTTTCCAGAATATCAGGTTTAAACCCTTGGTGGTATTTAAAAGATGGAGGACAATAGTTTACTTATATGCCCCAATAGAGGTGGGCACAACATCAAGGAGACAGTGCACAAGGTCACCCTGGATTGGGACGGTAGTGAAATCTGATTTCAGTCCAGAATACTCTAATTTTGGGGCACTCCTACCATATGTGAATGTGTGATCCTAGCTGTCCACAACCCCACCAACACCTATTTGAGACTGAGGGGTAGGCTAATGCTAATAGCTTCAAGACCCTATACCACCTCTTTAAGAGTTTGTAATTAGTCTCTTGTATTTTAGAGCAAATAGAGGAGGTATGCATCAAGGCTTAGCATGAGCAACTCTGTCTCCCACTCTCTAAGAATCGTGAACATTCCACATTGATTTAACAGCTTGTAGGAGGTGGAGAGCAGACCCTTGTCAATGGACAAATTAAGCTATAGGAACTCAAACCCTGTAAGGGAGTCTGCAGCTTTGATTCCCCTCAGGTGAGTGGTAATATAGTGTTGTAGCTGCTGTTATCTCCAAGCATCTTGAAGGAATGTCCCTCCCTGAATTTCTCCAGCAGGCATCATTTGCCATCCCTCTGAAATTTAACGCTACATACTGTATGTCCCCATCAGTCACCCATGCCCTGAAGAACAACAAAGAAGAACCCTCTGGTGGGACTTTAAAGGGCAGGACTAGTCAGAAAGTGGAAAAAGTTAACTTAACAATTTATTTATTGTCTCAAGATTAAAACCATGAATAGAACAGTGAAGAATAACATAACAAAGAAAGTTTACAAAATTTCGCAGTCTTGAATAAAAGCACACTGTGAGCGATAATCACATACTTCCTGTCATAAGAAGTTGCTACAATAACGGAGGAAACACCCAATGCATTTCGATATTGTTTGGTCTACAATCTTCTTCAGGGGTATATATGTGATTAGTACAATGTATGTTTCGCAAGAAATGTGTGCACACGTATGGTAGACTTCACATAAAAACACTGATTGTTGCAAGCCAATAGATGTCAAACTTAGGAGGGATTGGTGATGCAAGAATGCGTGCCTCTAGACCACTGGGGGCACTAGAGGGACATACCTCAACCAACATTGTCATTTGTAAGCATATAAATGCGCAGTTAATTCACTAATTAATGTAATGTTGGATTTTCAAAGTTTGGAAGTAAGGAGGGAGGTAGATTCCAAAAGCCCACAAAATATAGTAAGTGTGGGACCATCAAGGAATTAGCTAAGTTAGGTCCTGCCATCATTTTCCTAATTGTTACCAAAACCTTTTGATTCATTGTGCTGTATCTAGTATTCTAGTTAAAGCTATCACTTTTTAATAGCTCCCCAAATTTGGGAGGTCTGGTCCGCCCTCAGTTTTAGCCCTCATAAGGATTTGATATACTAACCTAGGCTTTGCATTCCTCCACACAATATTAAGGGAGATAGGGTGCGAAGGGAGGAGCCAATGAGGCTCTGAAGATACCTATGCCAATAGAAGGCAATATGTGATCTAGATCCAGTGAGAAATAAAGGTTCAGTAGCCAAACAAGTTAATTTAGGGGGAAATCTGCTAGTCCAGAGTTGCCAATGGAAATCAAAACTTTTCCTCTGGAAAGTGGTATTACGTAGCCTATGCCATGCCAGACGTGATGCCTGGAGAGTGGGTGGAAATTGGTGTAGAGAGTGAGGTTTTTAGAGGTTGGTGAGGAGAAAGAGTTTAAGGTCATTAGTGGAGCTAAGGGAGGCTTCTATCTGTGGCCATAGTACCCCCCGGTGTTGGCATAAACCAATGCCTAAGTTGAGCTAGTATGGATGCATAATAGTAATTAGTAATATCTATGCCGCCCATTCTCCCCGCTAATCTGTGTTTCACAAGTGTTTTATGGGAACATCTAGGTTGCTTAGAATTCCACAAATAATGTTTAAGAGAGTTTTGTAAAGTAGTATCAAGGGTTCATAGTTGGCCGAGGCAAGATTTGAAGGGTGAGGCATCAGTTGGATTCCTAGGTATTGTAGGGTAGAGTCTGTCCAAGAGTATGGGAAGATAGTCGATTTGCTAAAGTAGGGTTTGTAGTAGGACACAGTACTAAAGGTGGGCAAAAGTGAGTGAGCATTGGCGAGTGAGAGTGTTGTGTTTGTGAGACATAAGATGACGTTCTCTGCAAAAAGACTGATTTTATGTGAGCTGTGATTGAATCCCTGAATGCCCGGGTCGGCACGGACCCGAGCTGCCAAGGGTTCAATAAGAAGATTAAAGATGGTGGGGGAAATAGGACATCCCTGCCTCATCCCATTGGCAATGGGCAAGGTGCGGGAAAGAGTATTTGAGATATAAACTTGTGCAGATGGGGAGGAATATAAGGCTGGTATAGCCGAAAATATAGGACCGGAGAAGCCACATTTTCGCAAAGTCTGAGACATGTATCCTCAATGGAGTCCATTGAATGCCTTCTCTGCGTCAAGAGACAAGAGCAGAGAAGGCACTCAATCCCTCCTAGCACTATAGATCATGTAAATAATTTTGCGGGTGGCATCTGATGCCTGTCTGCCGGTGGTGAATACCATTTGGTTGGGGTGGATCAGGTGGGGGATAATTGGAAGCAAAAAACAAATAAAAAGAAAAGCAGTTGCAAAATATGGCTCCAACAAAGGTGAGGTATTTTAAACAGCAAAAAACTTTATTAGAGAAAAATAATTGAATAAAAATTCAAGCAACAACATCAACACTATATGAAATAGTATTTACAATTAACCCACTGACATGGAGATAAAATCATGTATTGGGTCCTGTCTTGTGAAATGCCGCTGCTACGCTATGATCAGACTCCACCCACCACCCAGATGGCACATGTGGAAATCAACCTAATGATTAGGTCAAGAGATTATCATGGAATTAACCACCCTTTTGTTTGTAAATATATGTATGTATATACAGGGGCCACTTCCAGATATGTGTAGTTACCCAGCTGGGAATAATGATCAACTTGGTGGTATAAAAGACTCAGTCCATAGTAATGCAGGGATTTCCAATAATGACCGCTGGATGCAGGGTCCTCACACCTTGGTCGGTGTAAAAGGCAGTTGCTCTACCACAAGCTCACTCTGGCAAATGGATATGTAATTATATGGCTTCACTTTCCAAAGTCTTCCAACATCATATAGACAGAGACACAGCAGTAGACACCATATAAAGCAGCACGGACATGGCTTAAAGCAGACAGACAAACAAGCGAAGCAAGCAAACAGACAGCTTGAGGCGGTGATTCAGCGTATACGATCTGATATTGAGACAGTATCTGTGTCTGAGCGATCAGAGCACCTATAGAGTGGAATGTCCTCTGGTCTGTGGGTATAACAGTCCGGGATAGGTGACTGTGCTCACTGATAGACACATGTGGTATATCTCAGATAATGCGATCAGCCTTTCGTGCAGTATTGCAGTATGGTCTGTTATATAAGTACCGCCAGGGCTGACAGGTACACAGGCATAAAGCGACAGGAACAAAGCCGGTTACTGACCGTATGAGTCGTGTAAGTCCATATGGTTTGCGCTGCGCACAGTCTGTCAATTGCTAAAGGATCAATCCATGGGCAGGTCCGGCCGTGGTGGATCCGTTGAGGGAGCAAGCCGTGATGTCCGCCAGAGGGTGTGGGAGCTTACCATCTACCAAGTAGGGTTTGGGCGCCAAGCAGCCAGTCCGTGTAAGCGGTCGGTGTCCCGAGCAGGGTGGAGGGTGGAGTCAGTGAGCGTAGCAGCGTGTGACGTCGACGCGTTTCGCGTGACGCAGCACGCTTCTTCAGGACGTGAGTCACCTAAATCCCCCAATTATTTTTTAAAGCTTTGCACACAAATTATCATGTCAGTGTGGAGGGAGGGGCAGAGGGAAACTAGCATCTCCTTCATGGTGGTGTCCAGAATGGGTGGATTTGTGGTGATGAAAGAGTTTATGGAAGCAGTCAGTTCACTGGTGTCATCCAGGGTAATATGGCCTCTGTTGGTTTCATGGGCCGGAGAATCCCGGTCCATCCTGGGCCTGGATTTAGCAGGGCTGCCCGATAGTGGGGTGGAGGCATGTGGGGAAGCTTTTGGAGAGCCTTGTGGAGTTTTTTTTTGGCGTTACCGGCCCATAGAGGAGGATGAGGAGTCTGCAGACATAGCTAGGGAGCGGCCGTCACCGCCATCTTGGGCCTTCTCCCACATGGCCAGTGGGAAGAAGTGTTGGAGTTTGCGGGGAGTGGAAATCTCCTTCCACTTGCGGGGCATGGCGAGGGTATGTGGGCAACTTCCGGAGCAGGTGTGGGTAAGTCAGGGCTGGATGGCTCACCTCATTCATCGCTGCTTACCAGGCACCGATGCGGAGCTCCTCAGTTAAACTGCCATTCCGTCGTGAGGTAGCCACGACCCCCTTCTATTCCTGTTCTGATGTCAATCAAAAAAGTGGGATTTTCATTTACTTTTACTTTCAATGATAATGGAAAATAGGACAAATAGAGAGAGTGGATCTTCCCTTAAAGGGGGTACAAACAGCAAAAAAAAATAAACCAATCCCTCTCCACTCTATCCAAAATGTAAAAAACTGTTTTGCCTTCAGTTACACTTTCAGCAAATAGGATACCTTCTATCTTGTTTTGATAAAGGCAAAAAGTAGCAGACTGAGCTGTCATCTGCTAAAAGATTTTATATATCTTGTAACTTCTAGTGCGGGTCAACAGAAATTTCATGCACTGCATGCTGAGTATTGTACTTTAAAGGAAGTTATGATTACTGATCAGAAACAGCATGAAAATGTTCTCTTATAGCAAGATGTGCTGCACATAAGAAGCCTGTCTCCCGATTGCTGTTTTCTATATGGGTGCAATTACCAGGCCAGGATGATTAGCACTAATCTTTGCAGCTCATGATACTAATCAGGAAACTGTGAATGAACTGCTTGGCACCCTGATTAGGTGCTTCCTTCCGCCAAAGAGTACCTCCTGCCCTCCACACTGTTCCAAGCAGACCGAGAGCCAATACCAGCCCTTTTTAATCCAATCATTGTACACAGACAAGATGTGAGGTAAAATCCAAAGGAATAACTGTTTATTAAAACTAAGCCACATACTTTATACCCCACAGGAGGACATTCCCCTCCTGATCATATTACCCTAACAATACAAACTGTAAACAGGAAAATAATTAGTATAGCTAAACAACAACCAACATATACTATAAACATTAAGGTAATCAACTAGCCACCCAGACAATGTTGTGATTAATCAGAGATCTCAGGTCAGGCTGCCCGACCCCCAAGGTCACAAAAAAGTACATTACGCAGACAGACAGAAACAATAGGTGAGTTAACTAGCACAATTAACAATGCATGAAAGACACTTAGAAGGCACACTAAGGGTTGGACCTACAAACAATAAACACATGATAGCAGGAGACCCCAGACAGGTGGATTTGAGCTGATGATATTAACATCTGCTCTGAGTCTCACAGTGTGAAGCAGTCATTGTTGGTAATGTGGCATCCCGGCCCTAAACATTGATCCCGGGACTAGATTCCCAGAGTTTGTGTGTTTTGGGGAGACATGGACTTGATTTCAAAGTAACAATACTCCAAGAGTCCCCCAGGCACACACGTCCCAAAGAGCAGTGCTCCCTTAAAATCCAGGGCCCATAGTCAGTAGACAAGAGGCTAGCCTGCAGTCCCCTCCAAAAGCCTCTGTCCCAGGTGAGTCTGTCACATGGTGAGTGTACATCAAAGTTCTCGTGTAAGTTTTGGAAAAGTAAGCTATAGATAGCTTTAATCCCACCTATTCAAAATTGTTAATCTACATAGACCAAAATGATGTAAAGGAACTGTTCTCACTCTGTTGTAATTGGAATTGATGAAAAGCATGACATTCCTATTATGATATATGCCTGAGCAGAAATAACTATCACACTGCATATTGTAAAATCTGACAGAAAAATGCAAAATGCATACCATTTCTAACAGATGTATAATCTAATTAAATAAGAAGTGCAATCATATTGTCAGAAACCATTAATCATGCAAAACTGCTTGCTCACTAGACAGCTGCACTGAGGAATCTGCCTAGCATATAGTCAAGTATGAAAAAAGGTATTGAATAATCTGCATATAAATGTGATTAGCAAATTACCTCTAGAAACCTTAGTAAGCTGACAAAAGGATGTTCACCTTTTGTGCACCTGTTAATATCCAAATGAATTTCAAAATTTCTGTTGACCCTTTGACAGCATGTGTAAATTACAAGGGTCTCAGCTTAGTAGACAATTGGAATATGTCTGTATCATTTTTATTACTCTTGTATCTCATTATGTTGAGATGGTATATTACACAGCTTTCATGTTGGCTGTAATTCTGGATACGATAACACATACCATCGCAATCAGTTAGAACCTTTGTTTTGGCTGGAAGTTGATTGTCCTCTATGGTTATCACCCTATCTTCTTGTATGTTAAAACATAGTTTCTCTCCTTCAAATAAAGTTTTGGCAGAGGTTCCACTTCAGTATGGATGCTCTTCATGTGTTGAACAATTCCCTAAAATATTTTATCTGTGACCTTTCACAAAAAAGATATCTTGCTGACCACCCAAGGTGGCTCGGCTGCGTGAATCACCATACCCATGCAATTCACGAGAGAGGAAGGGAATCTGCGGGGCCGGTGGCCACGATTTCCACCGGGCACCTGCGATTACTCCCCGGGAGACAGAACGGCCGTCTGCCATTATAAACACGGCAGATTGTTGTTCTGTCAGCAATCAACACAGGGCTCCTGTGTTCCTCCTATTTACCAACACAGATCCCTGTGTTGATTCTATAAGCCAATCCCCCCCACAGTTAGAAAACAGCCCCTAGGTATACATTTAACCCTTTGATCGCCCCTGGTGTTAACCCCTTCCTTGCCAGTGTCAGTGTATTTAGGAACACAGGTCCCCGTGTTGATTCCATAAGCCCATCCCCCTCACAGTTAGAAAACACCCCCTAGACATACATTTAACCCTTTGATCGCCCCTGGTGTTAATCCCTTTCCTGTCAGTGTCATTAGTACAGTAACAGTGCATATTTTTTAGCACTGATTACTGTAGTAATGTGACTGTTCCCCCCAAAACTGTCAAAAATGTCAGTTAGGTGTCCGATCTGTCCACTGCAGTGTTGCAGTCACGCTAAAAATCGCTGATCGCTGCCATTAATAGTACAAAAAAAATGTAATAAAAATGACATAAATCTTTCCCCAAGTTTGCAAACGCGATAACTTTTGTGCAGACCAATCAATATACACTTATTGGGATTTTTTTTTACCAAAAATATGTGGCAGAATACAAATTGGCCTAAAATGATGAAAAAAATTACATTTTACATTTTTTTTTATTGGGAATGTTGTATAGCAAAAAGTAAAAAATATTGTTTTTTTTTTCAAAATTGTCACTCTTTTTTTTTTGTTTATAGCGCAAAAATTAAAAATCACAGAGGTGATCAAATACCACCAAAAGAAAGCTCTATTTATGGGACAAAAAAGGACATCAATTAGTTATTGGTACAGCCTGGCATAACCACGCAATTGTCAGTTAAAATAAGGCAGTGCCGAATCGCAAAAAAATGGCCTGGTCATTAGGGGGTAAAGGGTCACGCCTCTGATGATGTAAAATTTATGACGAAATGCGCATAAGGCGCTCTGAGTAATGCACGCCAATATCAGGGTTCTTCTTAATTTTATACATGCCGGCTTTTCTTCTTTATCATGTGAGTGATTTTTTTAATAAATGTTTATCAGTGTTCAAGACATACTACACCATTGGCTTTTTATTTGCTTTGAGGTCATCTGCACTTACACTATCTGGGATCTGTTAGCTTATCAGCTAATTGTCGCCGCTGAGAACCTGGTGCCTTGCCTGTCATGGCTGTTGCTATGGATATAAAGGGGTCTGCTGGATCTTCCTTAGACCCCGTTCACACTGGGGCGACCTGTCAGGCGACCTGGTCGCCTGACAAGTTGCCGTGGGTCGCCTGCCATAGAGCAGCACAGGACCCGTTCTAATAGGAGTGACACAAGTCGCTCCGACTTAGAAAAAGGGTCCGGAGCTTCTTTGGGGCGACCTGGAGCGACCTGCATTGACTTCAATGATATGAAGTCCGTGCCGGCCGCTCCGAGGTCGCGGTGCGAGCTGCGCACCGCGACTTCACAGGTCGCCCCGGCAAGTCGGATCGCCCCAGTGTGAACGGGGTCTCATGAGAGCTGAGATCTGTCCATTTATCTGCTGCCTGCTATTTCTGCCTCATATGACCACTCTGATTGAGGATCATATACATCTGGTAAGCTGCTTGCATTTCCACTGGGTGACTGCTGTGTGTTCATACTTCTCACACTGGTGTTGGATACCTCTTGTTACATCATATATGGACATTCACATTATGGCTAGCCTACTATAAGGGGAGGATGGACTTTTACTATACATGTTTTAATATAAGTATACCATTTTTCTATATTCTGTTCTGGGTTGTGTAATCTGCCTACATGTTTGGCTGCCTTATTAATTATTTTATTTTTTGTGTTCCTAATCGCAAAAAAAAAAATGTCTTTCTTTTTTTTAACCTTCCGGTCCTAAGTGGTTAAGAACAAAGAACCAGAGGATAGTCAGTCTTTTAATAATTGTACATCTTGGTCTTGAAATTCCAGCCTATATTGGTTATCTGGAATTGTGATGCTGACTTCATACATGTAAGCTACTGCACTCCACTGGAGGGACAGGGGTTGATTTACTAAAGACAAATAGGCTTTTCACTTTGCAAGGGAAGTTGAACTGTGCCAAGGAGTTTTCCCCAGAGCTTAGTGAATGTGGTGCAATTTCATTCTGCAAAAAATGGCAATCACGTGTAAGGAAAATAAAAAACAGCATTTTTGTCTGTGTGTGTGATCGGATATGATTGGATGATGGCACTCAGTGGAGCTTCACCAGACTCATTAAGCTTTGAGGATGACTCCCTTGCAAAATGCGACTTCACAGATAATGTGAGAAGTCTATTTGCCTTTCGCAAATTAACCCAAAAGTACCTACAGTATATTTTCCTTTACCTTCTAGATCAGATACAAACATATGTGTAAAAAATGTTTATTTCTTTAAAGTTTATTTTTTCTATGGTAACAAACAATACATCATAATACATTTAAAATAATCACATTTGTTATATAATCATTACCGCATTTTCATTAACCCCCCCCCCCACCCTTCTACCCATTTCCCATCCCCTCCCCCAAACAATGTTTGCCATATCCTTTTTTTTTTCCATTGTTCTGTTAATCCAGTTCTCTTCTCCTCCTACTCCTTCTTTTATCCTTTTATTTCAGCATATTTTCTCATTTTCTTAAACTTTACCCATTTTTCCCAAGTGGAGTTGAACCACTCTATTTGACCCTCTTCACAACTTCTCAAGTATTCCATTTCAAATATACTGTGTATACTCAATTCTTTTAAACCACTCTTTTACCATTGGGCTTTCTGACTCAGCCATTTTTTTCTTGATATTGCGCCCTTTGCGGCATTTATCAGATATGGCACCACCGTTTTCTTATACTGTCCTATTTATGTGTTTGTCTTATGAAATAGGCATGCCCATGGATCATCAGCAATCTCTTTATAATTGTAATTTTTATTGAAAATATAAACAAGGATAACAAACATACAAGGGGTAGGGAACCCCCCCAAAAAAAAAAAAAACAATAACATTGCAAAGCAGTTCAAAACAGTCCCAGTCGGTATAAGCAAGTACTAAGGGACATAAAAAAAAAGAAACAGTATAAAGCTCACAACTGGCCATAAAGAACAAGTACGCATATGACACAATAGGAAGAAACACTAATCAGCAAGAAACAAAAATGTACTCATGTGAGGGTAGAATCCTGAAGATCCCAATCTGCCCACACAGCATTAAAACGAGAAACTTCATCATGGACCGTAGCCGTAAGGAATTCCATTCTCCGTATCTCCAGCACCAGGCGCTGAAAGAGGGCCGCATCAGGCGGGCCCACCTGCCGCCAGCACAATGGGATTGCTCTCCTGGCCGCAACCAGAAGGTGAGATAACAAGCGCCTGGTGTGTTTGGAAACCCCGGGGAAGGGAAGGCCCAAGAGATAATGAAGGGGATCCAGCGGGAAGGACAAGCCTGTCACAGACTGTAGCTTTGACCCCACCATGTCCCAGAAGGGCTGTAGGAGAGGACACTGCCAAAAAATATGAAAGAGCGTGCCCAAACCAGTGCCGCAACGCCAGCAAGTGGCCGGGCATGACGGGTCAATCTTATGCAGTTTAGCCGGGGTCCTATACTAAAATAACAAGATTTTCAAAGAACACTAGTGAGCGGCGGGCATGGTGAAGAGAGAGAACACCTACGATAACACCTGAGCCATACGTCTAAGGAGCAAAGCATGGGGGCAAGGCACATATTCCTCAGAATTCTAGTGTAGATTAGCTGACCACAACAGGGAGCAAGGATGAACCGGGAAGAGCACACCCCGCTCAATCTCCAACCACCGGTTGGGGGCCACCAGAAAAGACCAGGAGGCCTCCACCCGGAGGTGGGAAGCAAAGTAATATTTAATAATATCTGGCGCCCCCAATCCCCCTTTTCCGTCGCGGAGAAAAGACCACTGAGCTGGCTATCCTATGAACCCTATCGTTCCAGATAAAATTCAGAAAGCTATGCTGCAAGGTTCTGAGCTGTGACATGGGGACTTGAACCGGCAGAGTGTCAAAAAAATAAAGCAGTTTAGGCAAGATGGACATTTTAAGGACATTGATCCGGCCTAAGAGCAAAAGGGGCTATCCCATCCACTGACGCAAGGAACCCAGGACCTCTCTAAACAAGGGGACAAAGTTCTGCTGATAAAGGGAATCATAGGAGGGCGTAAGCTTGATCCCCAGATAGGAAAGGGAGGATGTGCACCAACGATAGGGGTAAGACCCCTGCAGCTGGGACAGGAGATCAGGGGGTATATGAAGGGGTAGGGCCTCCGTTTTCGTAGTATTAACCTTATACCCAGAGATGGCGCCAAAAGAAGAGAGCACCGCATGAAGAGACGGCAAAGACAGCAAAGGGTTAGTTTGGGTCAGGAGTATGTCGTCCGTAAATAAGGATAAGGTATACTCCCTCTGCCTCATCAGCCCCCACTGATGTCAGGGTGTTGTCTAATGGCCTCCGCCAGGGGCTCCAAACATAGGATAAACAGCAAGGGGGACAAAGGGCACCCCTGGCGGGGACCATTGTGCATCACAAAAGAGGGTGACATAAAAGCAGACGACATCCGCACCTGAGCCGTAGCTGGCGAATATAAGGCTTCCAATGCCCTATAAAAGGGCCCCTGAAAGCCAAACCGCTGTAGGGTTGCGAAAAGGTATGGCCAGCTCAAGCGATCAAACGCCTTCTGGGCATCTAAACTCAGCACCAAAGCCGGGCGGGGAAACCTATTTAGGAGATCAATCAGGTCTATAGTGCGCCTAGTGTTATCACCCGCGTGTCGGGACAAAACAAACCCGACCTGATCCCTATCTATCAGTTTTCCCTATCTATCAGTGTTGCCATATAGAGAGGGAGAGGAAAGAACACTCTCATGGTGCAGTATTTCAAATCATGTATTTAAAAAAGAAGGTTGTATTGTGTACAACCCTGGGCGGTGTGCAATGCACACATCCTAATATACGTCATTTCCGGTCAGCTGGAACGCAGGTGGAGCGCAAACCGAAGATTACTATACAATACATGCTGATCCCTGTCTAATTTGATGTAAGTGCAATACAACCTTCTTTTTAAAATACATGATTTGAAATACTGCACCATGAGAGTGTTCTTTCCTCTCCCTCTCTATATGGCAACACTGGAGCTTTGAATACACTATATATCCATACTGAATGGATGACATCAGCGGTTTGAATTAATTCCTGTGACCTCATGTATGACATCCTGGATTTTCCCATATGCACAAATTGATTCCCTTTAATAGGGGTCAGTTAAGTCTGTGCACTCACGGTGAGAATAAGGATGACCTTGTAACCTCAGGGAATTTCTCCATTGGAATTCATTTTAAGGCTTGGCTCACTGTGAACTCTGGTAAGAATATATATATGTGGTGGAGGCTTGGTGTGTCATATTAAGAACAGGCTGAGGAAGCTCTATCACCCTTTTGCGGATTTCTTGTGTGAATCGTGTTCTACTCTCGGACACTTGTGGAGTTGTTTACTCTTTTTCCATTGGATATTTTGATTTATGGATTTTTTAAGATTTGATCTTTTATTTACTTTTGAAAAGTCCAAATACTTTT
This sequence comes from Pelophylax lessonae, assembly GCF_965119305.1. Classification (NCBI taxonomy): domain Eukaryota; kingdom Metazoa; phylum Chordata; class Amphibia; order Anura; family Ranidae; genus Pelophylax; species Pelophylax lessonae. Next base: position 530,130,736 of record NC_138768.1, on the reverse strand, counting down.
GATCAAAAACAAATGTTGTCAGAATAGTTAAATTGCCATTAAAAACCAACCCATGAGGTACTCTCCTCAACCATGCATGCCCCCTTCTCTGTCCCTTTTGAAAGTGCCAGCATTTTTACCATGTTTTTCTACCCCAGTTCCTCAAACAATATTTTCTTCTCAATACCTTACCATAATACAGACATAAAATATAATTTACTAGGAGTATTAACATAAAATTATGCAGTCCATCACTGAGGAATGAAAATTGGGATCTGGGTATGCAGCCCTTACATTCAGCTCCATGTGGAAATCCTGGCTAGCCATAACTATTTTTAAAAATGCCCCCTTCCTCCTTTTGCTACCTATCTAGTCTGTCCTATGTAAAAAGATCTGTATACTTACCTTTTCCAGTCTGCTGGGGTCCAGTCATGTGATACTACAGCTCTGGCTAACTTGTGTTAGTGAGTGGCCAGATGCAGGGGTGAGGAGGGAGTACCAACAATGTCTGGGCTATGGGAGCCTATGGGTGATGTCAACACCCCCAGAATTAACTGTCATTGTTGAGCGCTCACTCCTGTCCCTTGCAGCTGGACACTCACTGACACAGGGGATCAAGTGAACCAACCAGAGCAGTCTGAAAATAGATATACAGGGTAGAAAGAATCGGAAGCTGGGGGATTTTTAGAAATGGTTATGGCTAGGCAGGAATTCCACTTTAACAAATACAGAACATGCAGTGGTAATTGTTTTAGAAGTATTTATCTGTCACAAACCTAACACTGTTGTTTAGTAGTTTAAACTATTGACACAAAAATTAGTCCCATGGCTAAAACATAGAGCCTTATCTTTGTGTTAAAGCCTTTTTTGAAGCCTAATGGTAGTTATTTCACTGTGATCATCAAAGGTATTATAGTATTTATTTTCTTAATTAAGTAAAAAAAAAAGCAGGCCACAGCTAGATAGTGGAACATTTTCAATGAGCTTGGGTAAACATTTCCAGCTAGAAGAATATATTTCTTTGAGTAAGGGACGCTTTTGTGGAGTAGGAGTGAAATATGTGCTGGCAAAAGAGTTGATGAAGTGACATAACTGACAGCATTCATAGCAGTTGGAGGTGTCCATGGCCTGATATAGTAATGTGCTTCAGGCATACAATTAACCTTAACAGCTAGCTAAGTGCATGCACTGCACAGACCCTCACCATGTGCTGGGTTGATGTATTCTCGAGGCCTGATGATTGTGATGATTTGTACCATTTCACTACACGTCTCTTTTATTTACGCTGTGAGAACAGAATTATTGTAATCTAGACAGAAGGTAAACAAATGGAAACCATTAATAAAAGTTACATATGTTCAGCAGCTTTTATTCAAGGCAAGCTTGTTTTGTTTGAGGACACACGGGATTAAGGGAAAACTTCTAACAAGTGATTTCAGTTTATAGCTAATGTCTCATATTTAATGAGGTAGACCTGAACATGCATACATTTAAACACATTTTATTTGATGAAAGCAAATGTATACAGCATACTGCACATTTATTCCCAATCACGTTTATTTAACAAATATGTGCAAAGATTAATTTTTTGTGCACAGTAATGTATAGCAGCAAAATAACCGCTTTAATCAATTTAGAATCACAGAAGGAAATATGACTACTGATTGGTTACTTTTCTCTCTTCTGTATTATATTGATGTGTTTTGGAAATATTTTATTAATGACATAAAGATACACTTTAGTCAGTTTTGATAATTAAAGCGATAAAGTTTCCTTAAAAGAGAAGTAAAACTTTTTTGGCCATAGTTCTCTTTGGGCACGGTTGAACAAAACCATGCCGACTTTAATTGCTCCCCCCCACACCCACACCGGTCTGCCCTCACAGTGGGCTAAAGCTCCCACCCAGGCACACTTACGTCAATCAGATCACAGTAATCCCTGCTCCTGCGCTCATCTTCGGAGAGTTCTGCACTCGGGCACAGTTTGCATTCACACTGAACCGAACTGTAGGAGACAACAAATGAACCATTCACAGACACACTTCCGATCATTTACACTACACAGATAAAATGGACCAAGGAGGTGAACCCTGCCCATGCTTAGTTAAAATTTCCATTGTGAGTGCACCTTAAAAGCTGTTTCACACTAGAACGTGTGCGTTCGCTGCAATGTTTTGTACGTTCCTTTTTTGACAGCCCATTAATTTCACTGGGCTGCCAAATGCTCTAGAATGCACTAAAAGTACAGCAGGTTCAACTGTTAAAAATTGCACTGCAACAAACTACATGGCACTTCAGTACCAAGTAATTTTGTGGCTGCCAACATGCTGCATTTCTTGGATGCGTTTAGGGGCCATTAACAATTAAAGGTATTCTCGCCCATCTAACAAAGGCAGTGCATTCCCAAGCATGGATAAGTGCCTTTTGTGCATCACATTATGGTATAAAGGGACCAAAACACTTCCAGGAGTGTGTATTTCCTGTTTCCCCTGCAGCACTGGATGCTGACCTTCAGCGTGCTAACAACCATGTCACTGCTGTACAGGAAAAGGGGTTGCTCAAGCTTTGGCTACCCTAAGAATCTTTAATTTTAACCTGAAGTCATTTTGTTCAATTATTTAGGTGTCAATCTCATGAGGAAAACATAAAAAAAGCAATTCCAAAGAACAACTGAAATTAATCAAAGAACTATTACTGTTATATTTGGCTGCTGGCATGCATATATCTTCCTAGGCTCGCTCCTCCATTTTATACGGGTAGCATTTTTTAAAAAATGACAGTCTTTTTACCATGTAACAACACGTGGCTGTGCTAACCAAAGAGAAACCGAAGCGCCCTCTTTGTTCCAGGATGGCATCCAAAAAAAAAAAAAAAAGAAGGGTGCAGAACAGCAAGTTTTTCAAATGACCAGATTGATACATCAGCTAGCATGGGCAGTGAAAGATAATCATCCCCTAGAGGTAAGTGCAGCAGGGACTTGGAATGTGGGGAGGGTGTTGTGAGTTAGTTCACCTTTTCATGTTTTGTGAGAAGATGAGCTCTTTTTCTCCTCCTCTTACCTAATTGCCTTCATAGCAAGCTGCTTGCTATGGGGGCACTTGTGCATGCTTACTCTGGAGCCCACTCTCTACACAGTGTGTGTCCATAAGACACATACAACGGGGCTCGGACCCACCCCTGCTCCCTCCTTACTGGCTGTGATTGACAGCAGCGGGAGCCAATGGCTTGTAAGCAGGTTCTGAATGTGTGTAAAGTTAGTTGTCCAGCATCCAGCCCAGCCTGAAAGGGTTAAACATTTTCAGCTCAATTCCAAGGCTTTTGGTTCTAGCTAGCCTACCTGTGCTATAAAAAGGGATATCGCTGAGATGTGTGGGCTCTGGAGAACAGGAATTTGGATACAGGTGTATCACAGACTCTCCTACGGGTGCAAGAGTGGTGCTGAAGAAACCGGGAATCACAGACAGCAATCCAGCTATGGACAATGCTATTATGGATTCTAGTCTCATGGAGGTATGCCTGGACCACTACACAATTTTAGTTAGGATCAGGGACAGGATGTTGTTCAATTTGTACTGTCATGCTGCATCTTTTCAGTAAAGTTTTATCAACTGCTTTGAGCCTGGTATGAAGTTTTTCAAAGAGGTGCATGTTGGTTCTGGTGTATTCCAAAGAACCTGGGTCTGTAAAGCACATGTGGGGTATGAAGTAACACTGCTACACAAGGTTAACACATCAAGACAAGGAAAGGAGAGTAGTTGCTATGGTAAGATGACCAGATTTTTAAAATGAAATTTTTGTTTTTTGGAAAAGGGTCAACTATTTTATATGCATATTTTCCTTAAATGATATATGCAGTTTATGTGATATGTGTTTATGGAATGATTGTATGATATATACATTATTTCCCACATTTCACCCATGAGATTACAAAAAAAGATACTTAGAATTTTTTGGGATATGACTTCCAAATGTTGAAGATAAGATACAGAAAAATGCATATTTTGTACTTTTATCTTACCAAAGAATGTTGGTTCAACAAAAACAATATAAACAAACAATTCAGAACAGTAAGGGCTCTTTCACACGGGCGGTCCGATCAGATCCGCCTGTCAGTTTTTTAGGCGGATCTGATCGGATCCTCCATGCAGCTCTATGGGGCAGCGGATGTCAGCGGAGACACCTCCGCTGACACCCGCTGACACCCGTATCCGATCCTGTCCGTGAAATCTGGACGGATGGAAACCCTATTTTTCCATCCGTTCAGGTATCGGAACGGATCGGATGAGAGCGGACAGGTGGTCCGCTCTCATCCGATACCCCATAGAGAGCAGCGGGGGCTGTGACACCTCCCTCTCCGCACTGCAAGCGGAGACGGAGCTGTCATCCGCCGGCTCAGGGGGGATCGCGGATTGATCCCCGCTGAGCAGCACGGATCCGCCTATGGAGGCGAACCGTGTGAAAGAGCCCTTAGATTGCATGTTAACAACACGTAGGATACCTTTGAACATAAATAGTCAAATATTATTAGCTATCTTTTATAAGACTACAAATGTGAAAGGAACAGTTAGGCACCATAACGATTTTATGGAAATGAAGTTTTTATGGTGTCAGGAGGTCTCTGAGTGCTGTCTTACCTTATGGGTTTAACCTGTTCTCGAATGGTTTAACCCCAAAGTCTATGTTCCAGCATCGATCTCCCAGCGGAGCTTTTTATATGTACCAAGAGCCAAAATACGAACACCGACATAGGGTGGGTTCTAGAAAGTCACACATCAAGAAGGTGCCAGGGGCCCCAATCAGGCCTATGAAAAATCACACCTGTTGAATGTAGGGGACCCAGAGGTTATGTGCGCATCTACTCTGGGGCTTATCTTCAAAGAAGCTATGTGGAATTGTTCTGTAGATGGTATCACACTGGCATCTCTGGGTTTTTTTGAGTAAGCCACTGTTAAACAGCATAGGTCTTCACTTCAAAGAGATGTGGTGTGTCAACATGGGCACTGATAGGCGGCAATAATGGGCACTGATAGGTGGCACTGACAAACATTACTAATAGGGAAGGGGGGAAACTGATATAAGGGGACTGTGAGCTCATGGGGGCTTCTAAGGGGGTTCTGCTGATCTAATGGTTGATAACCAACCATTAGATCAGCAGTCAGTACCCTCTCTTAAAGACCCTATTACCTCACAATCCCCTTATATCAGTGCCCCCTCCTCCACCCCCTAGAGACCTCCAGAGATCATAGAGACCCCCCCCCCTTATATCAGCGCTCCCTGCCCTCTTTAACACATCTATTCAAATTGCTTTACCAGTGGAACCCGGGAGCTACTGCAACCAAGAAGGGAAATGTGAGAGCAGGGGGGCGGAGCTAGGAGGTGGAGCCACTATACCACCCACTAAGCAGTGTGAACGGCAGACAAAACATGTAATTGGTTGCTAGGACAGAAACCAATGACTGCAAAGGAGATCACCGAGGCGGTAGCAGTGGTGGTGAGGGATGAGAGAGGTATCGGGCAGGGGAGGCAGAGAGGTGCAGCCAATAGGAATCTCATTGAGTGGAGCACAGTGTCAGAACTTGATCCGGCACTAGATCCATCCCCAGGGCATATTTACTGGGTGGACGGGACTGGAAGTATTTTGTGTTCAGGTCACAGGTGGACAGAGACCTGGGCACAAGTGTCTAAATATGGACTGTCCGGGGCAATACCAGACAAATGGCGACCCTATCTGGGGGGACCGACTTGGTCTGGGGACAGTGACCTCAGTCCAGGGACTGTCCCCAGGAACCGGGGATGTCTGGTCACTCTATGCTATGGGTAATTAAGTGAAGGAGCAAGCTACAAGCAACCAGTCATTGGGCGTGGTACCTGATAGGTGCCAGGTCCTCCGGTAGCAAGGGGGTCGATGTCCTGGCTCCCTTCCTAGCAGTCTGTATCCAGTGGCAACAGGATTCAAACCTACATTATGGAGATCCATGGCCTCGTCATGAGGTATGAAAAGGAAAGAGTTAAATGAGAGCATGCATGAGGTCCGTGTTTGGTGCTCAGCGGGACCCCATTCTGTTACTGGGAGTGTGGTAACAGATGTCTGCTGGAATGGTGGAGTGGGCACAGGTTCAGCACCTTCCTCCTAATGCAACCATACAAGTTACAGTGTGTACTGACTTTGGACAAGTCTCTTTTTAGAGGAATCTCCGCACATTTAATACTGAACACAGTAAAGGCTTATTTCGAGTGTCAAGTTGGGGTACTGCCTTAATGTTAGATTTTTCACATGACTGCAATCTCAAGTATGCCCTGTGCTAGAGGTACACCAACGTGCATAGGTGCAGATGACCCCGCCCACACACTTGGTGTAGTTGGAAATGGACCTCCCACCAACAGGCTTTCACTGCTGTCATTTAGCAAATGAGGAGGCAGAGACTTGGGAGGGCAGCCGCTCTCATGCATATTGCTGCATCGTGATCATGCTCAAGTAATAGGGGGGCTGCAGGGGGAGCTGCATACTGAAGTTTTTTTTTACCTTCATGCATAGATTGCTAGAAGTTAAAAAATCTTCAACCTTTAGAACCACTTTAAGTGCAGACACTGAGGCTCCGTTCATACAATGGCTTTCCTGATTGCAGGCAGAATCGTGTGATTCTGCCCGTGGTCCCGAATCACTGCAAAACAGGGGATGCACTTACAATCCCCACTACTTTCAATGGCATTCCAATCGCTGCAGCAATTTTGACTCCCAATGAATCGCAGTGAAATCGCACACAACAAAATAGCGGGATTGCCAAAAGAAGTTCTCAGAAACTGTGATACGGAACACCATGGTGTGAATGGAGCTTCAGAGATGTTTATTGTGACAGTACTAACCGTCACTATGAGTGAAAAAATGTGGTATGAGGCCTTAGAGGATGTGCAGTGGAGGCGGAGAGAGAGACTTCCCAGTGAAGAACAGCAGTTCCAGGTATACGTTGCCCTGTGGTTACCTTTTCTAGGAGAGAAACCCCTGGATTAGAGGGTGACGGAGCTGTAGGACCTGATGTGGAAAGAGTCATGGCTGGGTGAAGCTTACCGGGCACTAAAGTGGTGTGCCACCCGGCGCGAACACTGGATGGCTGATGACAATATGCCGGAAGGTGAGGACTATAATGGCCACGGGCTTGCTGTGGGAGGCCTTTGAGGAGAGGGGCTTTGGATGTCCAGCAGAGTTTCGGCGCTGGGAAATCCAGGACACCAGGGAAGCCCTACTGGGTGTCCCCAAAGCGGATGACCTGGGGTCAGACCTGGTTAATCTGGTCAGAATGGAGTGGGAACTGGAGCAGGACTACCAACACCTGCTCTGCTCCATTCCATCCCAATCTACCCTACCCTTCAAGCAGAGCCAGAGTGCTTGGTGGCAGATCCAGACCCACAACCCTTCAGTTGGAGAGACATTACAGACTTGTGGTACTTGGAAGACCCACCGATGCCAGGTGGGGATGGGACCGCGGTCTCTCTACTGGCCCTACAGGGAGGCTGGGCAGCCGACCCAGATCCCCAGCTACAGCAGGAGTTACTGGGAATAGAGACAGTCGGTTCTACTCCCCAGCGGCAGACAGAGTCACAGGGAGCCAAAGGTGTCGTCCTTCCTCCCAAACGGCAGTATGTGTTACAGGGAACTGAAGGTGTTGTCCTTCCTTCCCCGCAACAGTGTACCTTCCAGGGAGATGAGACAACTAATCCTTCTCCCCAACCACAGGGAGGCAACAGCCCTGACCCCATTGGTGCAGATGGGACCACGGTCTCTGCACCAGACCTACAGGGATGCTGGATGGCCGTTCCATATCCCCAACCTACCCCACAGGAATACCAGGAGGAGGAGGTGATCCCTCCTCTATACAGCAGACCCCCAACCAGGTCCTGGGGGTAGTATTCACTGACCCCCAACCCAGCTAAAACGCTGGCAGCCAAACAGAGAGTCAACAATCTCTGCCCCACACCTGTGGCAGTCCTGGAGGCCCAGGGTGAGAAGGGAGAGGAGGTTGCTGTTCTCCCTCCCCAACAGTCAGTCAGAGTGGAGGAAACTGTCTTCCCTCCCCAGCCAGGATCTGTGCATCTGGGAGGTGGTAACGGAGAAAGGTTGTCCCAACCACCAGATGGGGGTAAGGAAGATGGAGTAGCTGACTCCCCTTCCCAGAAGCAGTTGGTGCCCCACAATGATGACCCCAACCCAGCAGAAGAGCTGGCAACAGAGCAGAGAGCGTTTGGCCTCTGACCTCAACATACAAAAGATGGAGTGCCTGTGATAGTGGATGGGACTACCATCTTCACTTTTATACCCCAGGGATGCTGGACAGTCGGCCCAGATCCCCAAAAGCCTGACAAAGTGCCTGTCTTCTCTACAGCAGCTGAAAGGACTCCCAGGAGAAGGGCCAGTCCACACTTATCCCCAGCAACGGGTATGTTCTGCGAGAGAGGCAGAGGTTGGCTGTGGCAGTAATGCTGTTTTCTGGACAATTTGTTTGGGGTACTGGGTGGGTGCAGACATTGAGAGGGCCTGTGGAACACAGCCTACCTTGGAGAGGTTGTAAAGTTCCTCTCTCAGCCTACTAGGCTCCTCTTATGTCTAAGTCACCCTTTGTCTCTTAGGGACACAGGGTGCCCGAGAAACCCAGTCTGGCCAGCCCAAACCAGACTTTCACAGACTAATCGGCTATGAGAGCTCCATGCGCCTTGCTAAGACAAACTTACAAACTATGTGGAAGCTGCCATGAGGGATTGACTCTTTGGGACTTGTTACCCGAATAACTCAGGCACAGACCGATTGGAGGTCTGGTACCTGGTTCGTCTACCTTTGGGGGAAAGATATGTGAGGGTACTAACCGTCACTATGAGTGAAAAACAGATAATTAATGGTTTGAATTGCTTCAGATGGGACAGTCACATTTGTCAGCAATATCTTCATATAGAAATATGAAGATTTATTCCCATTGCCATGAAATCTGTAATTCCTAAATAATGTGTGTATTACATATCCCTCAATGTCAGACAGGTTTTCACTATTGTTTGTGTAATGAGATAATGTGTATTCCAGCTTCAATGCAGCCTTGTACTATTGTTTGTGTATAGTGAGGGAATGTAGATTGTGCCGTCCCATTGTCTAATGTTAATGACCTCACATTGTTCTGCCCAGATGGCCAGATAAGTTGTTTAGGTTTAATTCTGTTCCTGTATACCTTTTATCTGCATAAGATAATGTATTCAGCCAGAGGTGAGGGGTTGTGTACACTGTATGGGAATGACTGAGTGTAAAACCCTGTATTTATTGGATTGTGAATGTCCCATCCAGTCCTCAACAAGGTCCACCTGGGAGGTAACCTTGTGGGGGAAAAGTCTGTTTCTTGTTCAATAAAGTTGAGCTAGTTCACCCTAAATCTAGAGTCCTGTCTCTTATTGGGGGAATATGCTACAAGGGATTGCTATGGTCTTCCATACCCCCTTGGATAATCACTAAGCTCTTGTAAGAGCTTGTTCATCTGCACTCTCTGGGGAAAGAGGTATTCACCCACAGGAACCTGGAGCCTTGTCTTAGGTCCAGGGTGGGTAAGAGATGGCGAGACCCTAACAAGCTGCGGCGGTTTGTGGGGTCTGAAGTGGTTAGTGTCTGGTGGAGTGCTTGGAGCCCTCGGGAAGCACTAGGAGCACTAGTTTTACTAGAGACTAGGTTACATTTATACTACTTGCATTAGCCTCCTAAACCCTCCTGACCTGACCAAAATTCAGACTGCTTGACAGGTGAACCTCTGGCACTACCTGGGAATCTCAAATCTTGGCAACCCTCTTCCTGCCTAATGCACATTGGTATTGGCCAGTGAGATTTCACTAGTCACAGTGATGGGCCAATAAGAATGTAAGTAGGACGTGGCAGCAAAGCTTTGAATAGGCTTCTTTAGGTGCTTGTACTTGATACCTGCAGAAGTCTTTTTTTATTTAGATGACAGGGTCTTTTTAACATTTAAGATGGAGAGAGTAAAAGTACAAGGAAACATTTAAAGGCTATCATTCTTTTATTATTATTATTGGTAGCGCTATATTATTTGAATAGAGTGTTTGTTAGTACAAACTACAGAGAAATGTCACAGATATGATGACATGAACCAATCCATAATATTTTCAAAACAAAATCAATTAAAAAGAATTACAGGAAATGTCTCAAAACATTTTTTTTAAGTTTAGATGGAATTTCCCAGAAGCTGGTAATAAAGAAACAGAAATGGGCCAATCTATTATCCGATCAGAGTAAATAAGCTTTTTTCCTGTGCAAAATTATATTGAGTTTTCTGCAGTGTGATTCATTTAAATACTTTTTAGAAGCAAAACACTAAATATTACTTTGTAGATACAGCAAAATGACCGGAAAAAAAAAAAAAAAAAACACTTAAGAATAGCTGGAGATAAAAGTGATAAGACATGGGCCATGTGTTGTTTAGGACATTTTGATACCAGACTGGTGTTTTTGAGATGCCTGTCTCAATATCATGCTCCCTTGCTCCATTAGGAGGTTTAACCACTTGCCTACTGGGCACTTTTACCCTCTTTCTGCCCAGGCCTATTTTGAGTTTTCAGCACTGTCATACTTTAACCACTTAAGCCCCGGAAGATTTTACCCCCTTCCTGACCAGGGGGTATTTTGCGATTCGGCACTGCGTGACTTTAACGGACAATTGCGCGGTCGTGCGACGATGTACCTAAACGAATTTGACGTCCTTTTTTTCCCACAAACAGAGCTTTCTTTTGGTGGTATTTGATCACCTGTGCGATTTTTTGATCACGCGCTATAAACAAAAAAAGAGCGTCAATTTTGCAAAAATAACAATATTTTTCACATTTTTTTTATATGAAATTCCCCCCAAAAAAAAAGTAAAAATCAAAATTTTTTAAAATTTTCGGCCAATTTGTTTTATGCTACATATGTTTGGTAAAAAAATCGCAAAAAGCGTATTTTGATTGGTTTGCGCAAAAGTTATCGCGTTTACTAACAAAGGGAAAGATTTTTGTCATTTTTGTTGTTTTTTTTTTAACGCGTAATGGCGGCGATCTGCGATTTTTTTTGCGGTACTGCGACATTGGGGCGGACAGATCGGACCCTTGACTGACATTTGTGACACTTTTGGGGTTACCAGTGACATTTCTACAGTAATCAGTGCTATACATATGCACTGTTACTGTAAAAATACACTGGTTGTGAAGGGGTTAACTTTATTTGGGAGGGAGGGGCTGTGTGTGTGTCCCTAGGGGCGTGCTTTCTACTGTGATTGGCTGTGGCTTGAGCTGTAAGGACACTGATCAATGGATCTACATACTAGATCCGTTTGATCAGTGTCTTTACAGCGAGGAGAATGACAGGTGGCTTGTTTACACAAGCTGCCTGACATGCTCCCTCTCCCCCGCCGATCGCCGAGTGACCGGCGGACATCGGGTCCGCTGGTCACACGCGCGGGGGGTTACGTGACCACGCGGGAGTGGGAGCACGCCTCCGGGGGCGCGCGCTCGCTCCCTAGACCCTCACAAGCTAGTGACGTAGCCCTACGTCACTTTGCCTGTGAGGGGCTGACTGCCGACGTAGATCGGCGTTAGGCAGTCGGCAAGTGGTTAAATGACAATTGCGCAGTCATGCAACCATGTACCCAAATTGCATTTTTGTAATTTTTTTCTACAAAAATATAGCTTTATTTTGGGGGTATTTAATTAACACAGGATTTTTTCTTTTGCTAAATAAACAAACAAAATCTGAAAATTTGGAAAAACAAAATCGTTTTTATAGTTTGTTATAAAATTTTGCAAACAAGTAGTTTTTCTCCTTGACTTGATGTGTGCAGATGAGGCTGCACTGATGGACACGGATAGGCTGCACTGATGGGCACTGATAGGCACTGATGAGGCAGCATTGATAGGCATTGATGGGCACTGATAGGCTGCACTGATGGGCACTGATGAGGCGGCACTGATGGGCACTAATAGGTGGCAATGATGGGCACCGATGAGGCTGCACTGATAGGCTGCACTTATGGGCACCAATAGGCAGCACTGATAGGCGGCACTGGTAGTCATAGCTGATAGATGATACTGATGAGAAGGCAGTGTTGGGCACTGATTGGCAGCACTGGTGGTCACTGTTGGGCTTGCACTGATTATAAGTGTTCATGTCCCTTTTAGAGAAGCCGGTTATCGTCTCTCATTTCTTCTCCTCATGCTGTCAGCATGAGGAAAGGAGTGCCGATAACTGGCTTCTATTTACATCCATGATCGGCTGTGATTGGACCTAGCTGATCACATGGTAAAGAACTGCGGATTGGTTCTTTACCTCAATCTGTGATCATCAGTGTCCTCTGATCACAGATTAAGGTAAAGAGCCAATCACAGAGCGTCATATGACTGCCTCCCAGAACTAGCCGGTCACGCTATAGCTGTCATTTGGCTATAGCGCCGTCAACAAGTGGTTAAAGCAAACCTGTGCTTCAAAACATAGCTACGTATAAAATATACACTGTATATACAGGTGCATCCCATAAAATTAGAATATCATCAAAAAGTTAATTTATTTCAGTAATTTAATTCAAAAAGTGAAACTCATATATTTTATTGAGTGATACAGTAGATTTCAAGCATTTTTTTCTTTCACTTTTGATGATTATGGCCTACAGCTAGTGAAAACCCAAAATTCAGTATCTGAGAAAATTAGAATATTACATAAGCCCCCCCCCCCCCAAAAAAAAAAATATATTTTTAATACAGAAATGTTGGCTTACTGAAAGGTATGTCCATGTACAGTATAGTATGCACTCAATACTTGGTTGGGGCTCCTTGTGCATGAATTACTGTGGTCAATCAATGTGGTGGGGCATGGAGATGATCAGCCTGTGGCACTGCTGAGGTGTTGTGGAATCCCAGGTTGCTTTGATAGCAGCCTTCAGCTCATTTGCATTGTTAAGGCTGGCGCCTCTCATCTTGCTCTTGAGTTGACAATACCCAATAGATTCTCAATGGGGTTTAGTTTAGGCGAGTTTACTGGCCAATCAATCTATATTAAATATATGAGTATCACTTTTTGAATTGAAATCCTGAAATACATTTTGATGATATTTTAATTTTTTGAGATTAATCTCATATACAGTATATATTTTTTATAGGTTTTACTGCTGTCTGAGATTCTATCACATCCTGTCAACTAAAACAGTTGTCCCTAGGACAGGAAGTGAGGGGAAATATCTCCAACATCAACACAGACAGAGGTAAAACATTTTTTTTTTTTTTAGGTTAAGCCAGGGAATGCTAGAGCCTCAGTTTTTTTTTTATGGTTGCCTGTTGCCCCAGTTGCAGATTTCCCCTTACTTTATGTCTAGCAAAATAGCAGTAAAACCTGACATAGGTTCTAATCCTAAAACCTTTATTTTATTTCTCTTCCCTAACCTATACTTATCTTATTTGTTTATTACTAAAAGCCAAAGAAAATACATGATGATATGATCAGACAGGGAGTAACTGAAACTTGCAATTTACTAAACAAGTGCAAAGTTAGAACCAGTAATGCAAAACTGAATCAAGATAACAAAGAACATGAATACACTGAAAAATCCTGCAAAACAAGGTAACATATGGCTGCATAGCATGATCTCTTTAACCACTTAAGCCCCGGAAGATTTTACCCCCTTCCTGACCAGGGGGTTTTTTGCGATTTTTTACTGCGTGACTTTAACGGACAATTGCGCGGTCGTGCGACCCTGTACCTAAACTAATTTGACGTCCTTTTTTCCCCACAAACAGAGATTTCTTTTGGTGGTTTTTGATCACCTGTGCGATTTTTTGATCATGCGCTATAAACAAAAAAAGAGCGTAAATTTTGCAAAAATAACAATATTTTTCACATTTTTTTTAAATGAAATTCCCCCCCAAAAAAATGTAAAAATCAAAATTTTTTAACATTTTCGGCCAATTTGTCTTATGCTACATATGTTTGTTAAAAAAAAAATCGCAAAAAGCGTATTTTGATTGGTTTGCACAAAAGTTATCGCGTTTACTAACAAAGGGAAAGATTTTTGTCATTTTTGGTGTTTTTTTTTTTTAACGAGTAATGGCGGCGATCTGCGATTTTTTTGCGGGACTGCGACATTGCGGCGGACAGATCGGACCCTTGACTGACATTTTTTGACACTTTTGGGGTTACCAGTGGCATTACTGCAGTTATCAGTGCTATACATATGCACTGTTACTGTAAAAATTACACTGGCAGGGAAGGGGTTAACTGTATTGGAGAGGGAGGGGTTAAGTGTGTCCTAGGGGCGTGTCTCTAACTGTGATTGGACATGGCTACTAGTGTAAAAACAGAGATCAACGGTCCTACATAGTAGAACCGTCTGATCTCCATTTTTACACAGGGGAGAATGATAGGCGGCTTGTTTACATTAGCCGCCTGCCTTTCTCCCTTCCCGGTGAACGATCGCGAATGACTGGCGGACATCGGGTCAGCCGGTCACACGCACTGACTTGTTAGGGAACGAGCCGGGGCGGGCGCGCGCCTCAGCGCCTGCTATTGGCTCACAAGTCAGTGACAGGCTAGTGACGTGTCGGTACGTCACTTTGCCTGGCCGGGGCTGACCGCCGCAATATATGTACTTGCAGCGGTCAACAAGTCGTTAAAGCGGAGTTCCACCCTGGATTTTTTTTTTTTTTTTTAATACCCCCGGGACAGTCAGGGCTAGTGCATTCCACAATGGCTAGCCTCTGATCTGTCCCGGGTTGCACTTACCTGTTAGGACAAATACTTACCTTGCAAACGTCTTGTCCAGCGCTGCCATCTCAGATGTGGGCAGCTTGAAGCCAGCGCGTCCTCTTCGGCGTCTTCTTCCGCCTTCTTTGGTCCCACGATGCTCTGCGCCGGCCCCGACGTCACTTCCGGGTCGCGCGCGTCATCCCTCCACAGCTTCTGGGCATGCCCAGAAGCTGTTTAGAAGGGGATGACGCGCGCGACCCGGAACTGACGTCGGGGCCGGTGCAGGCGCAATGATTCCTGGGAGCTATGACGTCCAGCTCCCAGGAATCATTGCAGAGCCAGGAAGTGACGACGGGCCGCGGCCGAGGAAGGAGGAAGAAGGAAGTAAGGTAAGTATATTTTCTTCGCTACGAGGTAAGTAAAAAAAAAAAAATATGCGATTATCCATTTCTTTTTCAGGTGACCCGGAGCGAGAAGATGGAGGTAAGTATAAAAATAGGGTGGAACTCCACTTTAAGATGGTTAAAGATGAGCTCCAGGTTTGTGTTGAGCGTAAAGCAAAACTTAGGTTCCACTGTAACAAAGAGTGAGTAGGCAAGATTTTATTGCAATGTTTCTTTTCTAATACAATGCTCCTACCGGCCTGCTTGCTGTCTTCTCAGGTGCTATAAACTCATTGCCAGGGCAGTATATGCACTCCCTGAACCATATGTTCCACATACCTTCAACATTCAGAGGGTACCTTGCAAGAGAGAAGGAATCAAAGTACCAATGTTGAGCAGGCAAGGGCCTCATTTCCACATTTTCTCTCACAAAAGAAATAATTATTTATGGTGTGGGGGGGACAACACATATCAGATTTTTGAATACCCCTTTTGAATAAGGGGCACCCAGATATCCACTTGCTTCTAGGTAAGTAAGTTACTTTCACTTTTGTTGCCAGCGGTTTAGACATTACCGTATTTTTCGTCGTATAAGACGATCCAGGAATATAAGACGCACCCAATTTTAATGGAGGAAAATCTAAAAAAAGTCTTCTCCCCGGGATTTAGGGGGCGGAGCTTTGGCGGATCAATTCTTCTGCCCATCAATCACGGGCATCAAATCAAGTAGGAGCGGGGCGGAGCAGAGCACGGACAGCACACAGTAAACATTGGCCGGAGGAGGCGGAGCTTTTGGAGAAGGAGGGGCAGATGTGCGGACATTTCAGGGCAGCATAGATTGATACAGTGCCCGGGAGATATGCACAGAAGCGGTGCAATTGTGCCCACACTGCCCAGCAAGGAGTGAGACTGCCTGGGGAGACATGAGGAGGCACAGCTCACGTCTCACTGATGGAGGGAAAGGTACCGGTAAGCTCAGCAGAGTGTTGACATGGTGCCCGGGCAGCACGTGGTTAGACTGTCGGGAGGGGGGGACAAGGCGCGCTATAGGAGGGAGAGGGAAGCCCGAACACCCACAGCCTGGCCATGCAGGGAGGGTCAGAGAAGTCTCCACAGTCCGCAGTACATGCCACAAATCCAGCCTGCAGCACACACAGCATAAAAAGAGGACTGCGAGCAAGCACCACACAAAGTTAGGGGCAGTTTTAATGCAGGCAAAATGTGTATTTGTTGTATAAGACGCACCAACTCCCCCCCCCCCCCCCAGTTTTGGGGAAGAAAAAGTGCATCTTATACGGCGAAAAATACAGTAATGGCTGTGTGTTGAGTTATTTTGAGGGGACAGCAAATATTCCCTGTTATACAAGCTGTACACTCACTACTTTGTAGCAAAGTGGCATTTGTTCAGTGTTGCCACATGACATGATATAATAAAATATTTACAAAAATGTGAGGGATGTACTCATTTTTGTGAGATAATGTATATATATATATATATATATATATATATATATATATTGTGACAGGAAGTCAGGTAAATCTGTGAATGTAGTCACAGACAGGAGCTACACTTCCACCTGGGTTAGACAAATCACCAATTACTATAGGGTGTCGGCTGCAGAGGTAGCCAGAACTGTCTAAGGAAGTTGAAAGGCCTTCAGCTGTTCGGAATGAGGAAGTTAAGGCCTCTATAATTTGTCCAAAGGAAGTCTATGGATTGCTGCCTCCTGTCGCCGTGTGGGTTGGGAGAGGAGGACAGACGGACGTGTGCCTCCCGACGCCGTATGGGCATGGGAGAAGGACTGCTGCCTCCTGTCGCCGTGTGGGCTGGGAGAGGAGGACAGA